>NW_011494735.1:11427795-11439516 GCF_000754665.1 Bison bison bison | reverse complement strand
CAGCCGAAGAATTGATGCTTTTGAACTGTGGTGTTGGAGGAGACTCTTGAGAGTTCCTTGGACTGCAAGGAGATCTAACCAGTCCATCCTAAAGGAGATCAGACCTGGGTGTTCTTTGGAAGGAATGATGCTAAAGCTGAAACTCCAGTACTTTGGCCACCTCATGCAAAGAGTTGACTCATTGGAAAAGACTCTGATGCTGGGAGGGATTGGGGGCAGGAGGAGGAGACAACAGAGGATGAGATGGTTGGATGACATCACCGACTTGATGGACATGAGTTTGAGTGAACTCCGGGAGTTGGTGATGGACAGGGAGGCCTGGCGTGCTGCAATTCATGGGGTCACAGAGTCGGACATGACTGAGCAACTGAACTGAACTGAACTGAGAATAATCAAGACTATATAGTACTGTCATGAAGGTTGAAAAATAGAAGAGTGGTGCATAATAAAGAAACTAGAGATAGGCCCACACCCATATGGATAATTTTCAACAAAAATACAAGGGCAATTTAGTGGAGAAAATGCAATCTTTTCAACAAATGGTGCTTGGAAAATTGTCTAAACATGTAAACAGAACACTTCAACAACAACAACAAAAATATGACAGGTAGCACATATGCATGTGAAAGGACATTCAACATCTGTAGTCATTAGGAAAATGCAAACAGAACCACAATGGTACCTTCTTAACACACCTATCACAATTGCTAACATTGAAAAAACTAACTAAACCAAGTTTTGGCGATACTGTGAAGGAAATGGAAGAACTAGAATTCTCATACACTTCTAGTGGAAACGTAAAACAGAGCAACTACTTTAAAAATCACAACATTTGGAGCAAATGTGCTCCAAAGTTACTGCAGATGGTGACTGTAGCCATGAAATTAAGAGACACTTGCTCCTTGGAAGGAAAGCAATGACAAACCTAGACAGCATATTAAAAAGCAGAGACATTACTTTACCAACAAAGGTCCATATAGTCAAAGCTGTGTTTTTTTCCAGTAGTCATGTATGGATATGAGAGTTGTACCATAAAGAAGGCTGAGCACCTAAGAATTGCTGCTTTTGAACTGCGGTGTTGGAGAAGAGTCTTGAGAGTCCCTTGGACTGAAAGGAGATCAAACCAGTCAATCCTAAAGGAAATCATTCCTGAATATTCATTGGAAGGACTGATGCTAAAGCTGAAGCTCCAGTGCTTTGGCCACCTGATGTGAAGAGCCGACTCATTAGAAAAGGCCCTGATACTGGGAAAGATGGAAGGCAGGAGAAGGGAACAACAGAGGACGAGATGGTTGGATGGCATCATCAACTCAATGGACATGATTTTGAGCAAGCTAGGGAGTTCATGATGGACAAGGAAGCCTGCCGTGCTTCAGTCCATGGGGTTGCAAAGAGTCGACCATGACTAAGCAACTGAACAACATCTTTGCAAAGAGTTTGTCAATTTCTTAGAGTGCTAAATATTCCATATAACCCAATCATTCTATTCCTAGTATTTTCTCAAAAGAAGTAAGAGCATATCTATATAAAGACTTGTAAATAACTCTTTATAGCAGATATACACACAAAGAGGCATACTCATCAAAAGCTTAAAATGACTCAGCCATCAACAGGTGAATGGATAAACATATTGTGATCTAATCATACAATATACTACTACTAAGTAGTAAAAAAGCAATGAACTATTGATACAATCAACAACATAGATGTCTCTCAAATAATTATGCTGAAAATGAAAGTGGCCAGATTTAAAGAGCATATATTATATAATTCCATTTATATAAAAGTCTAGAAAAATTCAAACTAATTTGTAATGATAGAAAGCAGATTCATGGTTGCCTGGAAGTTGGGAGCTAGGATAAAGTGAGGAAAAGTGGGAAGGCAATATTTTAAAGGAGAAGAAAACAAGGAAAAAATTCCACTATTCTCCTATTCTAAGAAAGAAATTTCTTAGTCAAATGGGGAAAAACTCAAGAAATGAGATTCGAAAGGTATTATTAAAATTGTGATTTGACTTGAAAAGTCATGCATGTCTAGGAGTTTTGAGTCCAGCTATTGTCTTTGCAATGAATAGAGGACAAAAGTAACTTAGCTTTAAACTTGTCTTAAATTTAGCTCTGAACAACAGTGAAGCATCTTCTTGTTCCTAGATTATGAGACGTGACAGGCAGTCTTTCTGAATCTGAAATTTACTGACTGCACAGTTTAACATAAATATAAATGCAGAAACCCTGATGCTGGGAAAGATTGAGGGCAGGAGGAGAAGGAGGTGACAGAGAATGAGATAGTTGGTTGGCATCACCTAATCAAAGGACATGAGTTTGAGCAAACTCTGGGAGATAGTGAAGGACAGGGAAGCCTGACATGTTGCAGTCCATGAGGCTGCAGAGTCAGACACTACCTAGTAACTGAACAACAACAACCTGTTACAATGCAGGAACGTTCCTAAGAACTACCAAGCCAGTGCAGGTACAGTGGACATCCTTCGTCATATATCTTTCAAGCAGCCGTTACAAAACTCTCAACCAGACCACTAGTTCCAGAGAGTAGTCAGTAAATTCACAAGAGTAATTCTTGGTAACTGTTTACCACCCAGTTGCCAGACCAGCTAACTTAGATGAGCTAATTTCATTGAGCAATTAACCTATTTATTCCAGTTGGATGTGAGCAGAGTTCACACAGCATCACACATTAATATCATCTCTAGTAGCCTTCAAAAGCGAGGCTAATGAATGGTTTGCCACAGCCGCACTGCTGAGCATGCCCCACTGCACACGCCAAACGAAAAAAAAACCCTCATCCATCAGCTTGCTTGCCAGCCACCAGTAACAGCCATCTGTCAAGGAAAACTTTTCCTCTTTGGGAAAAAAATCAAGAAAAGTCAAAATGTAAGCATTCTCTTGAGAATTATGCACTAATGACCCAGTGAAATTAAGCCCAGAATAGTATCAGGACACTTCCAATGAGCTGCAGTGGACAGTTGGATGGATTTATAGCTGCTGATTCAGGGAAAGTTTTACATGAATTACATGGCAAATCGGCCTAGACTCAGCTGGGTGCAAAAATCTGTGAGAAAAAAAAAGAAAAAAAATAGAAAACCACAGATGGAGTAGTCCATGTAGAAACTCTAGGATCTGGCCAGTTTTCATCCATCTGACTTCAGCCTCCTCAGGGTACAGGGACTTATTTATTCAATCAGTGCTTCACTGGTGAAAGCATGTTTCCCTGAAAGGTGATCTCATCTTCCACAAAGTCAGGACCCCTCCTTGGCCAGAGAGGCAGATAAAGCTTTATTGCTGATGCTTCAGTTAAAGCTGTAAGACATCGGTTATCTGGACTTGTTGATGCAAGAGTTTACTGCCTATCAGTTAGATTTCCTCCCATCTGAAATATTTGTCTTTTAATATTTTGAATATCAACCACAAGAAGAAATATATTTCATATCAGTAACCCCTACCTACAGAGGGGATTTTCCAAATATCCAGCACTCAGTGTGTCACTGGCATCAATTTTTCACTGGCACATCTCCTATCAGAATAGGGAATTTATCAAAGGGACTAAGACATCAGCCATGTACAGCCTATTACTGCCATGACAATTGGCTACATTATCATGAAACACAAGTCTGAACCGTACTTCCCCTTATGGTGAGCAATGCATTTATATATTTTATTCTGTTCTATCCTCTTTCTTTCATTTGTTTATATGTTAACCATCCCAGATGGTGCTAGTGGTAAAGAACCCACCTGCCAATGTAGGAGACGCAGGTTGGATCCCTGGGTTGGGAAGATCCCCTGGAGTAGGAAATGGCAACCCACTCCAGTATTGTTGCCTGAAGAATCCCACAGACAGAGGAGCCTGGCCAGCTACAGTCCATAGGGTCACAAAGAGTTGGACACAACTGAAGCAACTTAGCAGCCACACACATGACCTATTAAAATGCTTTCATGATCAACTAACACACATAGCATGCAGTTCAGAAAACACTGCCCTGACAAGGTGATTAAATTTTTTTATTGTGGAAAAATACACATAACATAAAATGTACCATTTTAACCATTTAACTGTTCAGTGATATTAAGTACATTCACATTGTTGTGCAACTATTACCACTATCCACCTCCAGAACTTTTTCATCTTCCCAAACTGAAATTCTGTACCCATTAAACACTAACTTCCCACCCCCTCTCTCCCTAAACCCTGGCAACCACCATTCTGCTTTCTGTATCTATGAATCTGACTACCTTAGGTACTAAGGCTCATTTTTAAGGTATAATATTTATACAAAGTAGGAATAAGTATATAATAGAACCATCATCAAAATGTGAAGTTCTCTCATACTTATATATTATATTGTTAAATGCCTTATGAAAAGATACTACAGATCAGTGATACAGAGATCTACATGAGATATTTAAAATATTCTATATGTCCATCAGCAGATGAATGGATAAGAAAGCTGTGGTACATATACACAATGGAGTATTACTCAGCCATTTAAAAGAATACATTTGAATCAGTTCTAATGAGGTGGATGAAACTGGAGCCTATTATACAGAGTGAAGTAAGCCAGAAAGAAAAACACCAATACAGTATATGAATGCATATATATGGAATTTAGAAAGACAGTAACAATAACCCTGTATGCGAGACAGCAAAAGAGACACAGATGTATAGAACAGTCTTTTGGACTCTGTGGGAGAGGGAGAGGGTGGGATGATTTGGGAGAATGGCATTGAAACATGTATAATATATGATATATTATATATGAATTAATATATATATGAATATAATATAATATATGAAATGAATTGCCAGTCCAGGTTCGATGCATGATACAGGATGCTTGGAGCTGGTGCACTGGGATGACCCAGAGGGGTGGTATGGGGAGGGAGGTGGGAGGGGGGTTCAGGATGGGGAACATGTATACACCTGTGGTGGATTCACGTTGATGTATGGCAAAACAAATACAATATTGTAAAGTAATTAGCCTCCAATTAAAATAAATAAATTTATTAAAAAATAAAATAAAATATTCTATAGAATAGTATCTAAGATAACTGATTATATGATCTTTAAAGGGAAATACTTAGCATCACCAAATTTTCTTCTCCATTTTTCCTTCAAAGGTCCAAGTGCCAATAATTTGAACCTACCAAGAAGCAGCATATCCTAAAATAGCTTTCAACCAAAAAACAAAAACGGATAGAGAACATAGCTTCCTTCATTCTCGGCTCCACTGGTTCTCTATATGACTTGTACCAAATTTGCAGATAGTCTTTATTACCAAACATTTGATTAAAATCCATATTTCATTTTTTAAATTCACAGACAGATAATAATACTTTGTGGATAGGGAACAATATTACAGAATCCATTTGTGATCTCACAGCATATGTTTGTTCTTCTTTTTCTTTATATTTAAAAATAATGTTCCATTCACTGCTTAGTAGTATATTATTATTATTATTATTTATTATTAACTTTTGGGAAGAAGTCATATATAGGTGTTATCAATAATTTAGACTTTGTCATTAAGGACATTGGTCCTACCTTGGGACAGGTTTTGATGTGTATAAGAGGGGCTTGTGAGAGCTGAGGCCAAGAGTATAGCCCTTCCAAGAGGGCAAGAAAACTAAAGCCCTAATGGGGTAGGACCACCATCCAAGGCTCACCACAAACTTCTAAGGTAAACAATTAGAAAACATATGCATATGTCCAATTTAGAGATTAAATAAACAAGGATAACAGGATAAAATAATTTACTCAAGGGTGGAATCCAGGCAAAGAGAGATGGTATCGGGTCTCTAGTACAGTTCTCTTTTTCTCTGGAAAAGGCTTAATTTTTCTATTTCATCTAGTTTGTCTGCTGCTGCTGCTGCTAAGTCGCTTCAGTTGTGTACGACTCTGTGCGACCCTATGGACAGCAGCCCACCAGGCTTCTCTGTCAACAGAATTCTCTAGGCAAGAATACTGGAGTGGGTTGCCATTTCCTTCTCCATCCATCTAGTTTAAGATTGTATAAATCAAGTAAATTACATTGCTTGCAAATAAATACTATCATTTGTAATGGTAGGTAACCGATACTTTTATAAATGATAACTGAGAAAATATCATAGAATTAATTTAAATGGCACTTAAAAAGCAGAACATAGTTGAAGTAATAAAAGTAGTAATCATAAGATAATATAATTAATCATAGTCTTGAATAATATATGGACTATCTATCCATGTTGTACATATAATGTTGGTAACCTTTATCTATGATGTCTCTTTTAATTTTCAATACAACCCTAAGAAGTTGGTAATATTTTTGTATGGGAACTCTGAATTCAAATTTAAAACTTGATAGAGAAAGAAATGCATAATTGGAACCTTCCTTTCAGAAGAAAAATTTGACAGCTTTAGGCAATTTATATTTATTAGGAGGAAGTTGCCAGTGAGAAACCTTGATTCAATAACTGAAATCAGGAAAACATGAGAGGACTTTATTTGGACATGTTGAATTACTGGTAACAGCCCAATATAGAGGGAGAAATTCATCAAGACTTCGTTGGAAATGTGGAAACTTGATTGGCCTGAGAAATGAGCTGGGAAGTCATTTGCTACAACAGTAAAATCCATGAAGCTTTAAGAGTAGAGAGGGCACCATCAATGATAAGGACTCAGAAGGCAGAATTTTAGAAATAGATGAGAATGAACCATGAAAGAGAAGGAATATTCAGAGATATAAGGGAATCAGGGTAAGGCCAACTAGAGATGGAAATGGAAGACAGATTTGAGAAAGTGGTTGTAGGCAACTGTGTCAAATGCTTCAGAAAGGCTAAGAAGGACCCGTAGGGAGAAAAATCCTTTGCTGACCTTCAAGAGAACACTTACAAGTCACAGGGTCAGAAATAGACTCCACATGGAACAAAAGAGATAAAAGTTAATGAGATGCCATTTATCATTCTCAGTGTAAGACACTGTAAAGCCAGCAAGGATCACTGTAGTGCATGTCAGTTACGAAGACTGCCTCAAAGGAATCCAGGGGCTAGGTATTTTCAGTGTCAGAGAGCTCCATGTGTGTGCCGTTCTACACTGAAAGCATTGTAACTTGAAACATCCACCATCCTTTAAAAGTTGCTTTTGAACTTTGAAAGGCAATATATTCCATTTTTAAGAATGGAGAGCATTAATAACTATTTAACATTTTCCTCCAGTGGAATATAGAGCTAACCAATACTTTTATCCATGTGGTACAGATGATAAACAAGACAAGGCAACTGATAAGAAAGATATGTCCAGTGATAGGAATGACTTACTAGCGAGCATGGCTGGCTATGTTTTCAGCTCTAAAACCCAAAGTTCTGTTAGCTCAAAGTCTCTGGCCAAGGAGACTTTACCCTGGAGTTCTAAGTCTATCATGCAACAGAGTAGAAAGTGAAAAAGAGGAATCAATGATGGCAAAGTTATAAAATTCACTCTCAAGTGACACGAAACAATGTCTGATTTCATTTAGGGTAGATTTCATTCAAATTCTGCAACCAACTTTGTTCCCAACTTTAAGCATCAATGTTCTATTCACTCTAGATACACTGAATAAGATTATTCTATTATTAAAAGCAAGAATCTATGTCAGTAATTGTACATCTTATGGGTAAAAAAATTAGCCTAAATCCCCTTAGGCATATGTTGTATCAGTCAACCCTGTGCTGGCATATATACATAAACTGAACATAAACACAATTTTTTTCTAAGATTTTGCTCAACTGTTTAATAAATATAACTATAGCTTGTTGATTTACTAAGTATTTTTGTGAATTTTTAAAATCTGAAGCATAGTAACTTCTGCCTTCATGACTAGCTAAATGAGATCTCAGGAGATTAGCTATTACAAATCACTGAAATAACAAAAATATAATACATATTCCAGAATACTAAGAACAATAAGAATAGCTAAGATTTACATATCACTCCCCATGTGCCAAGTGTAATTGTATGCATATTATGTATATTATCTCTTTTAATACTCTTAATAAGACCATAAGAGAGGTATTATTACTAGATACAATATTCGTCACTTATCAAATTAAGGAAGAAAAATAGCACCAAACTCAGTGCATTTGTTACAACTTTCCCACTCAAAATATTCAACATCTTCAAATGACAGTATAAATTCTGAGACCTCAAGTACCAATCCACAGTTTCCTATCCAAGTCAAGACTAGAATACAATGGCTTTGCATACTTAAATGAAAAAAAATCTGTGACTCATATTTCTCTTTTATAAACTTTCAACATGTAACAGGGAGTTGACACAAGTGCCCAATTCACTATTAATGTGATTAATATATAGGATATAATGTCCATCTTCAAATACTCTTATCACTAATTATAAGCATTCACAAGCATATCTGTCAAGAACTTGCTATAAACAAAGCCATATGGTTTATACTACTCCCTTCTCACAACTTCAGATTCAGGGAGACTTGAATTAGCTCGTCAGGCACACTTTCCATGATTTTCTCCATGAGAGAAGGACATGAGAAGGGTACTTCAACCAGTTCCTACTCATAAACTTATGTTAATGTCACCCAGAATGTAGATTAGGTCGAGTCTGGAGCAGAGAATTGAGTCAGGAACTGCATTTTATATTACAATGATTCTGGATGTCATTCATATAATATCTTTGGGTCAAGGTCGTCAAACCAAGGTAAGTTTCTATGAAACAAGCTCCTACAGTAAGTATGCTTCCAGGAATCATTATGACCAGAAGTCTTTTAAAAATTAATAAATTCTAACACCTTTGAAGCACTTTCTAGTCCCAAATGCTTTGTACACACTATCTCATTTAAACCTTACATTAACCCTTTGTATCTCTTATTATTCCTACTTATCAAATGAGAAAATTGAGGCACCTATAGATTAAGTAACAACCTAAGATTATATACTCATAGTGGGTAGAACCAAGACTCAAATTAACAAAACTTCAAATTTCAATAGCCTTTGGAAAGTTACCTATCCCTTATCCATAGCATTCCTATTCTTACATAAAAATGATTTGACATTGTAGCCAGACAGCAGGACAAGTCTTACTGTAACATTCACATATTATTAAGCTTAAAGCTTAATTAAGCTTAAAAGCAGAACTAATGGATAGCATAAATGCTATAATCATTCCTTGCACAAAATCAACAATTCTATTTTTATCTATCCATAATAGAATATGTATCTCACATTAATCCATGATAAAGACAACATATATTATGATCAAAATTTTATTTTAATGATGATTCACTAATTTAAAATAAATAGTACTTGAAGAAATATAATGGATATAATGAAGGCACAATGCTTTCTAATGCACAAAAATTGACCACAATATGTAAATATTATCATTTGTTAAAACACATTAGCAGTCCTAAAAAATGGGTAAATGAGACCCATAGCACATGCTAGTGAGATATCTATACATTACCTCATTCTTGACTATATATAGAAACATCCAATTTTAATTCAAACACTCAAATTCAATGACTATTAGATTACATATTACTAAATTTATAATAATATGATTTTTTTTAATGGACACAAAATACACTTCAGGTATACCTGTGGCGGATTCATTTCAATATTTGGCAAAACTAATACAATATTGTAAAGTTTAAAAATAAAATAAAATTTAAAAAAAAAAATTGGGGGAGGAATTCCCTGGCAGTCCAGTGGTTACAACTCTGCACTCTCACTGCTGAGGGCCTGAGTTCAATCCCTGGTCAACTCAGGCCCTCACCAGTGACAGTGCAGAGTAAGTCCATCAAGACACCTTAGGCTATAATTTTTAAATTTCCAGAATGACTACATACATGCTGTAGAAATAAGGAAGTGTATTCACTAGCATGTGCAAATGTCAACTTGTTTAATTTTCCCTTTTGAAAGCACAGGGATACTAATAAGCAGAACTCATTACCATGTTTTTAATACAATTATCTATTCATAAACCACAGAGCTAGGGTGGAACTGACCCTAAATTTCTGATGATTTTATTTCAACAGAATTAATAAAATATTAAATTGTTTATGTACTCGGCAATATGCAACACTAAATACAAACATAAGATATAGTGTCTACAATCAAGATATATAGAAGAGAATGAAGTTAACAACAATTAACATTGAGTCTGTCATTCAGAGTGAAGTCAGAAAGAAAAAACAAACATCGTATATTAATGCACATATGTGGAATCTACAAAAATGGTATTGACGAACACATTTGCAGGAACAAAGATGCAGACATAGAGAACAGACCTTGAACATTATGGGGGAAGGAGAGGCTGGGACGAATTGAGAGAGTATCATTGACATATATACACTCAGTTCAGTTCAGTTCAGTTCAGTAGCTCAGTCGTGTCCAACTCTTTGCAACTCCATGAATTGCAGCACACCAGGCCTCCCTGTCCATCACCAATTCCCGGAGTTCACTCAAACTCACGTCCATCAAGTCAGTGATGCCATCCAGCCCTCTCATCCTTTGTCGTCCCCTTTTCCTCCTGCCTCCAATCCCTCCCAGCATCAGAGTCTTTTCCAATGAGTCAGCTCTTCACATGAGGTGGCCAAAGTACTGGAGTTTCAGCTTTAGCATCACTCCTTCCAAAGAAATCTCAGGACTGATCTCCTTCAGAATGGACTGGTTGGATCTCCTTGCAGTCCAAGGGACTCTCAAGAGTCTTCTCCAACACCACAGTTCAAAAGCATCAATTCTTCCATGCTCAGCTTTCTTCACAGTCCAACTCTCACATCCATACATGAGCACTGGAAAAACCATAGCCTTGACCAGCCAGACCTTTGTTGGCAAAGTAATGTCTCTCCTTTTCAGTATGCTCTCTAGGTTGGTCATAACTTTCCTTCCAAGGAGTAAGTGTCTTTTCATTTCATGGCTGCAGTCACCATCTGCAGTGATTTTGGAGCCCAGAAAAATAAAGTCTGCCACTGTTTCCACTGTTTCCCCATCTATTTCCCAGGAAATGATGGCACCAGATGCCATGATCTTCCTTTACTGAATGTTGAGCTTTAAGCCAACTTTTTCACTCTCTTCTTTCACTTTCATCAAGAGGCTCTTTAGTTCCCCTTCACTTTCTGCCAGAAGGGTGGTGTCATCTGCATATCTGAGGTTATTGATATTTCTCTTGGCAACCTTGATTCCAGTTTGTGTTTCTTCCAGCCCAGCGTTTCTCATGATGTACTCTGCATAGAAGTTAAATAAGCATCGTGACAATATACAGCCTTGACGTACTCCTTTTCCTATTTGGAACCAGTCTGTTGTTCCATGTCCAGTTCTAACTGTTGCTTCCTGACCTGCATATAGGTTTCTCAAGAGGCAGGTCAGGTGGTCTGGTATTCCCATCTCTTTCAGAATTTTCCACAGTTTATTGTGATCCACACAGTCAAAGGCTTTGGCATAGTCAATAAAGCAGAAATAGATGTTTTTCTGGAACTCTCTTGCTTTTTCCATGATCCAGCGGATGTTGGCAATTTGCTCTCTGGTTCCTCTGCCTTCTCTAAAACCAGCTTGAACATCTGGAAGTTCATGGTTCACGTATTGCTGAAGCCTGGCTTGGAGAATTTTGAGCATTACTTTACTAGCGTGTGAGATGAATGCAATTGTGCGGTAGTTTGAGCATTCTTTGGCATTGCCTTCCTTTGGGATTGGAATGAAAACTGACCATATATACACTACCATATGT
>NW_011494735.1:11424784-11427695 GCF_000754665.1 Bison bison bison | reverse complement strand
TGGTGGGGGAGGCTCAAGAGGGAGGGGATATATGCATGCATATAGCTGATTCATTTTGTTGTACTACAGAAACTAGCACAACATTGTAAGCAATTATACTCCAATTTAAAAAAATAAACAACAACAACAACAAAAATCGCTTACTTAGATGTGAAGGATAGAGAGGGCAGATGATGACTTGTTTCCCCAAACTGTGCTATAATTTTGAAAGGAAAATGTATGATTATTTTTGTATTTTATCCTTTCTGTCTAAAAGTATAGTGACCCGAAAAATGGTATATAAGTGTATGTGTGTATATGTCTATGCATTCCCCATCTCACGGGGAAGAAACCCCATGGGAAAACCTTTAAGGATGATTAGAATTTAGATAAGCTGAGAAGCAAAGCAATGTGCAAAAGCTTAGAAGTACAAATGAGAGAGCGCCAAATAATTGATGCTTCTAAACTGTGGTGTTGGAGAAGACTCTTGAGACTCCCTTGGACTGCAAGGAGATCAAACCAGTCAATCCTAAAGGAAATCAGTCCTGAATATTCATTGGAAGGACTGATGCTGAAGCTGAAGCTCCAGTATTTTGGCCACCTGATGCAAAGAACTGACTCATTGGAAAAGACCCTGATGCTGGGAAAGATTGAAGGCAGGAGGAGAAAGGAACGACAGAGGATGAGATGGTTGGATGGCATCACTGACTCGATGAACATGAGTTTGAGCAAGCTCCAGGAGTTGGTGATGGACAGGGAAGCTTGGCGTGTTGCAGTCCATGGGGTCACAAAGAGTCGAACATGACTGAGTGACTGAACTGGACAAATGAGAGGATAGGGCATGATATTTAGTAGGATGGTAAGATTAGATTGATGTTTTAAAAGCCTCTAAGTTTAAGCAGAAGAGCTTAGATTTCCAGGATAAAAACAACACTGAAGGACTATTGGTCTGAAAGGAGTCTTGCAGGATGGGTTATGGGGGTGAAGATTGGAATCAATGAATTAATGTGGTTGGCAATAGCCTTACATCCTTACACGGTGCCTGCAGCACAATATACAATTAGTAAATGTTTACCAAGTGAAGAATCAATGAATGAACTATGAGATCAAAATGGAAAGGGAGGCTAGTAAAGGCATTTAGAAATGGTGGCAAGGGAAACAGATGAATCACAGAGGACACCCAAGTTTGGAGCTATGTGAAAGCACACAGTTTGAAGGTGCTTTCTGTGCAAGATCACACCAATGGAAAGGCAGACAGCACAAGGTTCAGTGAGCAGCATCAAAAGTCAGGCTTCTTTGATCATATCACAGTCCTAATGCTCGCTAGCTAAACTTGGGCAAGTTCTTTCACCACGTGAGCCGCGGTTTTCTCATATTTAAAATACTGATAGTAAAATAGTGCTGTTGTCTTTAAAATGGCATTATAATAGTACTTATAAGATTAGCTGAGATAATAAAAGTAAAGCACTTCGTAAACTGTCTTACACATGTGTGTGTGTGCACGTCTGCACACATGTTCTCAGTCATGTCCAACTCTTTGTGACCCCATGGACTATGTCCAATCAGGGTCCTCTGTCTATGGGATCTTCCTGGCAAGAATGCTGGAGTGGGTTGCCATTTCTTACTCCAGGGGATCTTTCTGACCCAGGGATCAAACCCATGTCTCCTGGGTCTCCTGCATTGGCAGGCCATATACCATTGTGTCACCTGGAAAGCCCTCAGGTTACACATAGTAAGCTTCAATAAATGTTAGTTACTAGTCTTGAGGTTGGGGGCTTCCCTGATGGCTAAGTAGGTAAAGAATCTGCCTGCGATATAGGAGACCGCCTGCAATGCAAGAGACTCAGGTTTGATCCCTGGGTTAGGAAGATCCCCTGAAGAAGGAAATGGCAACCCACTCCAGTATTTTTGCCTGGGAAACTCCAAAGACAGAGGAGCTTGGTGGGCTACTGTCCATGGGGTCCTCCTGAGAACTACATTTCTTCTCTCATCATCTTTGCCATCTGATCATATTATTTCCTTTGTGTAAAAAAATAAATATAGATTTACTGTTCCTATTGTTTCATCACTTAAAGATTACTCAGACATTGGTAAATGAACACCAGAATATTTTTCCTTAAAATAAGCCTTGCCCAATATTTTAAGAAATTCTGCCTCTGATCTTCAATGTATTAAACCTAACTTCCTATAGTTATTTTGACTCTTTTTTCAATGGAGCTGGGAAGGAGGAAGTGTGTTAAAGGAGGCATCGTCATTACTTTGAGTTCCTTTAAAAAAATACTATAACTTTAGGGCAAGACTCCTTTGTCTTTAAATGTAGATATCTCCACTTACACTTAAGTGCATTTTAGGGGATTAAATGTAGCCTCAGATAAAATTTAGATAATTTGGGAGGGCAGTGCTGGCAACCGAGAACAGATTCAAATTATTGTTTCACATGATACGATTCCTATTACTTTAAGAAGACCCTCATAACATTTAAGCACTAATAAAATTTAAATAATATGGCAGAAATAGCTTGTGATCTAATGAGACAGCTATCTCCCTGTACTCCTTTCCTTATTTCAGAGTCATTGCTGGAAAGTAGCTGCCTGGCTAAAGACTATACTTCCCATCTTCCCTTTTACCTTGGTGGGGCCAAGCTGTAGTCAGTGGAATCAAGGTGGATGTGAGATTCACCACTTCCATTCTTGGGGCATAAAAATGTCCTATAGAATCCTCAGTGATCTGCTGTTCTTCCCATGTCAGCCAGCTGGAAGTGTTTGCTTAAGGGGACTTCCTAAGCCAGGTTTTGAAGAAAGCAGATTTTAGTCAGCCTGGGTTTCTGAAAAACTGGGTGAGAATTGAGATCAACCCACCACTCTTCCTGGCACTGTCAGGGAATAGAATTTATTGGATGAACATATGAGATTTGGTGGTTTGTTTTTGTTTT
>NW_011494735.1:11420733-11424684 GCF_000754665.1 Bison bison bison | reverse complement strand
GGTTTTTTTTTTGTTTTTTTTTTTTTACAGAAGCTAGAGTAACCCTAGCTAATCTACCCAGTCCGATTACTATACAGTCAACTATTAATACATTAATACTAATTTACATGTAAATAAAAATAAAAATTTCTCTCAAAGGAAATCTTCAAAGGAAGATTTCTAAATAGCAATGTCAAGTGATAAACTATTATTAATGTTAATAAAAATAAATTTAAAAAAATAATTTGTCCAATATTTATCAATTGTTTATGATGTATGAAGTGAACTGAAAGTCGCTCAGTTATGTCTAACTCTTTGCAACTCCATGGACTGTAGCCTGCCAGGCTCCTCTGTCCATGGACTTCTCCAGGCCAGAATACTAGAGTGGGTAGCTGTTCCCTTCTCCAGGAGATCTCCCCAACCCAGGAATTGAACCCAGGTCTCCCATAATTCTATATAATTATCACAATTAATTCTGAAAATCCTAGCATTAAAAACTATAAAGCACAGAGAGGATAAGTGACTGAACCAAGATTATATTGTTATTAGTTGGTAGAGAAGGGATTTAAAATACTCAAATGGAAGATAATCATATGGCTAGAGAGCAAAAAGAATATTAAGAAATTCAAGCCAATAAGAAAAAAAGCAAATCTATAAGTTGACTGTCCGTTCAATTAGAAAGTGTTTATATACAGGGCATGACGATATTCAAGGACTTTGGGAAACAAGATGTAAAGGACATAAATCATGACATGAAGCAATTTTAAAACTATTTGGAGACAAACCATGTACAACATAACCATAAGAAAACAAAAGTATATGTCATAATAATATTGAAGACTATGATGAGAGTTTAAGTGAGAACGTTCACTTTCCAGTAAGAGTGCAGTTTTCATAGAAAATGCACTTAGTCTGGCCCTTCCTAAATGAGTAGAATTCAAGTTAGGAAAAAATCAAGTGGACAAAAACATGCTATAATCAAACACAGGAAATGAATGAGCAAAGAGCCAGAAAAATAAGTAGCAACAGTTCATAGTGAATCTTGAATATCAAACTAAGTTTTCACTTTATTAAGCACATAAACAAAGCCACTAGCAGAGTTTTATACCAGTTAGATCAGTGGTCCCCAACCTTCTTGGCACCAGGGACCAAGTTCATGGAAAACAATTTTTCCACAGACTGGGAATGAGGTGAGGTGGGGATATGGTTCAGGCAGTAATGTGAGTGATGGGGAGTGGCAGATGAAGCTTCGCTCATTCATCTGCCTCTCACCTCCTGATGTGCAGCCGGGTTTCTAATAGACCCAGCTAGTACTGGTCCATGGACCAGAGGTTGGGGACCCCTGAGCTAGATAAGGGCTTCCCTCATGGCTCAGATGGTAAAGAATTGGCCTGCAATGAAGAAGACCTGGGTTGAAGACCTGGGTTGGGAAGATCCCCTGGAAGAGAACATGGCAACCCACTCTAGTATTCCTGCCTGGAGAATCCCCATGGACAGAGGTGCCTGGCGGGCTATAGTCCATGTGATCAATAAACCTAGTGATTGAGTATGGATTGAACTAGAGGGTTCAAACCTGAAGAGCCTCATCTTCTTCTCCCTGTGTTAGTGTAATGGCCATTTTGTTTGGTGCTTTACTTTTCTTTTTAATAAAATTTACCAAAGATGATTTAAAAACTTGGATGAATTAAAAAATGCAAAATAACTTCCTAGCTTGTTCGCTATAGTTCCTTCCTTAATTTTCCCTTGAGTATATACACAGAATACTGCTTTACAAAAATAACTCTTTCTGTTGTATAACCTCCTTTTAAAACTTTTTCATCATAGTGGTTGTATAGCATCCCATCAATTGACTAAATCATATTTTATTAAAAAAGACCCAATTATAAAATTAGTTTGTACTCATTACTGACTAATATTAATAACTGTGATGAATATCAGACCAATACCTCTCCTCAATAAGACTTCCCTGGTAGCTCAGATGGTAAAGCATCTGCCTACAATGTGGGAGACCCAGGTTCAATACCTGGGTCAGGAAGATCTCCTGGAGAAGGAAATGGCAACCCACTCCAGTATTCTTGCCTGGAAAATACCATGGATGGAGGAGCCTGTAGGCTACAGTCCATGGGGTTGCAAAGAGTCAGACACGACTGAGCAACTTCACTTTCACCTCCCCCCAACAAAGATGTCCACATCTTAATCCCCAGGATCCGTGTATATGTCACCTTACATAGCAAAAGGAACTTTGAAGATATAATTAATTTAAAAAACCTTCAGATGGGAAGATTATCCTGGAGGTTGGCCCAATATTCTCAAAAGTGTCCTTTAAGAGAGAATGTCAAAAAAAAGGGGGGGGGAATATAATAGTGGAAACAGAGGTAAAAAGATTGGAAGATGTTATACTACTGGCTTTGAAGATGAAGGGTGGGGCAATGAGTCAAGAAATGCAGATGCCTTCTAGAAGCTAAAAAAGGGAAGGAAATGGGTTTTGCCCAAGATGCTCCTGAAGGAGCAAAGCCCTGACACCACATTGAGTTTATCTCAGTAAGATCCACTGTGAACTTCTGATCTACAGAATTGTAAGATAATTTGTTTTTCTCTAAGTCACTGGGTGTGCAGTCATTTGTTACAGCAGCAATAGGAAACTAAATACATAAGGTTTTTGCATCAAGTATTTAAATGTGAGAGAAGATAGTGTCATGAATAGAGCAGCAGTGGCAGAAATAGTAGAAAAATGGAAAAATCTGATATATATTTTTGAGGCAGACCTAGTAGAAGAGGCATTAGACTAATGGATTTTGACTTGAAGAAGTAGACTGTGAAGACATGTATTAAGTTGGGAAAATTGTGGAAAAAACAGGTTGAGAAGGAAGAAGAATGGGAAAATAAAGAGTTTTATTTTGAAAATGTTAAATTTCAGATGCCTTTTAGACATTCAAGAGGGGATAAGTAGGCAATTGAGTATATTCATCTGGGACTCAGAGGAGAGGAAAGGGCTGGAGACAAAAAATTTACTTAGAATTTGGGAATCATTAGTATTTAGACAGTAGTTAAAGCTGTGAGGCTATATAAAATATTCCCCCATGCTCTGTTTATTAAGCACTTACTTTTCTAATATTGGGACATTACAACAGTGAATATCAAGACAAGACTGCCTGTGCTTTCATGGAGCATTTATTCCAGTGAAACAAAATAAAACAAATGAATAAATAATAATATAAATTAAAATAAGTGTTATAACAAAATAAAGTGAGGTGATGTGGGTTCTCAGGGCTGATTGAAATGAATGAAGCAGTTGGAAAAGTCTTCTTCAGTTGACAAAAAGTACTAGAGTTTAGCGGAGGGAAGCATCATTAGATTGGGAGTGAGAGACTCCTTCATTGAGGAAACACTTAAGCTGACGTGTGTATGACAACCCTACCCCTAACCCTTCCTTGTGTATGGCAAAGGAGCAGCCATACTTATTGGACTTCTTACCTGTCTTCTCCCATTTGACTGAGCACTTAGAGAACAAATGTATTAACTAATAACTAATTCTTTTTGTATGTACAGAATCTGGCACTGATAGAGCTATTATTATGATCTATATTATTATACATGACTTTGAAACATTATGAGCAAATGATAACTATTTATTGTGTGCTAGATTTGGGAGATCAAAAGAAATAAAGAGATTTTGTTGCTGTTTCCAATAGCTCACAATCTGTTTGAAGAGACTATAAGGGAATGATGCTAAAGCTGAAACTCCAGTACTTTGGCCACCTCATGCGAAGAGTTGACTCATTGGAAAAGACTCTGATGCTGGGAGGGATTGAGGGCAGGAGGAGAAGTGGAAGACAGAGGATGAGATGGTTGGATGGCATCACTGACTTGATGGACGTGAGTCTGAGTGAACTCCAGGAGTTGGTGATGGACAGGGAGGCCTGGCGTGCTGCGATTCATGGGGTCGCAAAGAGTCGGACACGACTGAGTCTG
>NW_011494735.1:11420298-11420444 GCF_000754665.1 Bison bison bison | reverse complement strand
CCCATACCATCCCTCTGGGCCGTCCCAGTACACCAGCCCCAAGCATCCAGCGTCATGCATCGAACCTGGACTGGCAACGTCTATCTTTCCTCAGATTCTATGCTATCTTTGCTCTTTTTCCTCTGGCAGATGTTCAGGGGTGAATT
>NW_011494735.1:11386399-11420198 GCF_000754665.1 Bison bison bison | reverse complement strand
ACTTACTGGAATTCTTAAACATACACAATCAATTCCTAGACAAGATTTTTTTCCCCCTAAAAGTGAGATTTTTATCTTTTTGTACTCAAAGGTCATCTTAAAGGTAGTGCTTTAAAGATATTTTCTGTGTTAAGTGGTGACTAGCTATGCCCTAGGTCTTTAAAAACCAATACCATAACTCTCTCTAGTTTTGATGCAGATTAGTGTAGCTCAAGGCAGCCATAAAAAAGCCACAATGAGTGAATTTTAGCAAAAAGCAATAACAGTGATATATAAAAATCACCAGAATAAACATAAATCAGCCACCTCAAAATGACATATTGATACAATTCTGTGGTCTTTTCAACCAACCTCTACTTTTCTCCAGGCATTTTCCCCCAAATGCTCCAAATTTCATTCTCAGAAACTTTAAATCACAGCGATGGCTCTGGGGAGCCTCCACTGTTCAGTTTTCCTTCACTTCTTGCTTCCATCATCCTTCAGCAACACCCAGGGCTGCCAGCTATCCAAAACAGACTCTCCCCAGCGTCCAGCATCAGCTGTATCATTCCTCCTCATAATTCAGCACAGGATGGCAGCCAGCCTCACCAGGAGAATGGAATCCACATCTTCCTCCACTGGGATTTGAGCCAACTGACTGATCATTTTTCTGAAGCCCCAACTTCCTCTCTATCCTACTCAACCATGATTAAATCTTCACCTCATTCTCTCTGATCTATACTGTCACATGTCTTCTTCTTCTTCTTTTACCATATAGCATCTGCCAAACATGATTTCATAAAAGTTGTGCTCATTTCAGTGCTCATATTATTTTGCTTGTGTTTAATAGCCACATGCTCAGTCACTCAGTCATGTCCAACTCTTTGCAACCCCACAGGCTGTAGCCCACAAGGTTCCTCTGTCCATGGGATTTCTCAGGCAAGAATACTGGACTGGTTGCCATTTCCTTTTCCAGGGAAACTTCTTGACTGAGGGGTCAAACCCACGTCTCCTGCATCTCCTGCATTGGCAGGTGGATTCTTTTACCACTGAGCCACTTGGGAAGCCTGTTTAACTGGTAATGTGCCAAAAAAAATATTCACTTTGGATAAGTAATATAACTTCCCTGGGACTTCATCTTCTCATCAGTAAAATTGGGGTAGGGTGGATTAAAATTAGTATTTTTCAGACCTTTATTAAATAGTGAGATTCTTTCTGCAAATACTATTGTATATCAATATACAAAGCAAATCACCTGGAATGGATCACCTCCATCACCATCTGATGCAGGTTGAAATAAGATTCCAGAGTCCTGTCCCCTGGAGTATCATCACCCTTTCCTATGACAGCCCCTGAGATATTTTTAAGTCTCAAGACTCCAAGGGGCACACGACTGTCTTTGAACAAAGTGATCAAGAAGTTCCTGTCTAGCTCCAATATCCAAAGATTCTATTTAATGTGGAGAGGAAGATTGAAAGGCAAGGAAACTATATTGTTGTTGAGTGTTAATTTTTCTTTTATTGAATTGACCCATAAACAGTATCTCATTCAGTTCCCCCCAACAATGCTATCATACTCATTTTTACAAATGAAAAGACACACACTCAGAGATTGTAACCTGATGGTTTACATATTTGTAAGAGATTAGGATGAGATTCAAACTCTTGCTTATCCTATTATTGTATATTGCCTCTAAACCACATCACCTCTTCCTAACCTAGCCTTCATCAGCCATCATCACTGGTTAATTACAGTCTCTTACATGGATGTTAAGCATATCTGACCCATGGAATACTTATCCTAGTTAAAAGTAGAACAGTAGGAAGGAACAGGTTTATGTAGACCACTAAGAAATAATAGTTTTGAGCTAAAGAGAAATAGAGATGACAACACTGATAAATTTATAAATAGTTAAAATGTGCAAAACCTAAAAATTTTTAAATGTACTAGAAAAATTGTGATTACCTGAAAAGTTTACTTCAAAGAATATATTGTGAATTCCTCTTAACCCATTCAGTATCATCAAGTCAGGGCATTTATGGGATTTCTAGGACTTGTAAAATCTTTCCAATAGTAAAATGTAAAGATAAGCAGATTTTTTTTTTCTCATATAACCAGCTGAATTACACGTCCCCAGAATACCTCTTATGTAAATCCAAATATCTCTGGATAATTACAGAAATAGTATCATTGTAGAAAACATACTAGGGATCTGAACTCAAAAACTTGTTAGATACTGCATTATCACTCCCTATTTATCAGCGTCTATCTTTCCTCAGATTCTATGCTATCTTTGCTCTTTTTCCTCTGGCAGATGTTCAGGGGTGAATTATGCAATTTAGAATCCAAAATTCTACTTCATCCAGATGCCTAATTTGCTAACTATTCACTTGTCGAAAACACAAGTTTACTATCTATTACATAATGGTGACAGCTCAGAACAGCTTCTGTTTTCCATTTCATGAATCGATATTGAGAATCTGACAAATGTCCCGGAAGGCATTTTTCAGTACACATTTCCATGAAATTTTATTAAATTTCATAAGTGCACCAACATCTGGGAGGTTAAAACTTTCTCCACCAAAGTTTTAAGTTTCAAAATCGTTGTACATTTTTCATTTCAAAATCTATGGGCAAATTTGTGAGATAATCAAGAAACTTCATTTAGTCTCCAAATCTTGTTAAAAGTGTAGCTGATCTTGAAAAGAGCCACTCTTCCCTATCCAGACAACATGGGGAGAAATTGTTTGTACAAGTCTTAATAATCACTGTTGAATTCTTAAAGAATCTGCATTTACATCAGTTTCTTCTCCAATAGTTGCCAACATCTCTCACCATGTTAAGGATTCCATTACTCTATGGATCAATGATGACATATTGATAGACTGTGCATCTAATTTATTCACTTCAACATGACATGTTTATAAAACGATGGTGTGGGCATGAATTGTTCAAATAACTGGACACCAAGAGATAATAATAATATTGTATTGTGTTCCAACCTTAAATCTGTCTCACCGTATTCAAATAATGTGGGAAATGTATGTTTAGATTAACATCTACATTCATCCCTTCATTGATTTTCACTTACCTCTAAGAAGCAATAATAGCATTATTTCTTTCTTTCTAACTATATGATTCTTTCACTCTACCTAATTGTGAGTTTTAGGAACTTCCACTATCCAGAATGCTGCCTGTCAGAGTCAGTAACACAAAAGGAGGAGGAGGTAGGAAGGTAGAGAAGGGGAGAGGGGGAGAGAGAGAGAAGAGGAAAGGAAAAGAAGGAGGAGAGGAAAAGAAAAAGATAAAGAAAACATAAAGATAAGCCTAATACATGAATGTGAAAATAACTCTACTTGGAAAATGAGATGGATTCTAATCCAAGTTCTTTTTCCTTGCTGGAATATTTGAAAACATACTTGCCCTCCCTGGACCTCATGTATAGAACAAATGACTGGGACTAGGTGACTGGTAATTCTAGCAGTAACATTCTATTAGGTTTTTTATTTTGTGGTTGTTGTTGTTGTTTTCTTTTTTTTTTTTAACAAAGGGACCTACACACACATGCAGAGAAAAGAGAGAGAGAAAGAAATATTCTTGTTCTTTGTTTTGAAATATTATTCAGTCAAGGGATATAACTGTACCAAACTTTGAGATGTCTATACCTTCTCTAATTTGTTAGTGAGAGAGACAGCATCTTTTATTGCCTCTACATATTAGGCATTCATTCAAGGACCAGCTCCTCTTCTTTCCTAAAGATTACTTATAGTATTGACACTTCATTTCACAGGGCTCACGCACCAAACACACACACCATGCAATTAAATGAGGGCACTAAAACATCCCATTACAATCTGAAATAACCACTGCATGTAAGATAAATATATCTCTTAACTCACTTTTTCTAGCCATAGGGTAAAATGTTGATACATTTAGACTCATGATTAAGTATTTATCATATAGGTAAGTGGCTTGAAAATTCTCAATATTTTATTAAATGGAATCTGTTTTTATGATTCTTTTTAACAGCTAATCTAGGAAGTGGTTAGGAAATAAAAAGAAAACCACAGTTAAATAAAAGTTATTTTTCAGAACTCAAACTGAACTTTTCAGGTAGCCTGGTGAATATTATCTTTTATTAAAGTAGAATGCAAGGAAAAAAGAGAAGAAAACAATGGAAGAAGGGAGGGAGGTAGGGAGAATGAGAGAGAGGAAGAGAGAGAGACTGTTGGAAACGTTTCTAGGAATTTTGTTCCTCACTCAGACTGTGACTCATACTAACATAAATTTGCAAGTAAGAACTCTAATAAGAACACATTTATTCTCTATCCTTAAAAATCCACTAAGCACTTCTGCAAGAGAATGTTAATTATAACAATGCGTAACTGACTTTATGGGATTTAGACACAGAAAAAAAATTTTTTTTAATTAACTCATTTTCTGCCATGCCTTAAAACTTTTTTCTAAAACTTAGTAAAATTTCTGAACTTAGTTTTCCAAATTTTAAGTGATTTTCACTTCTGTAGAACTTTTAATTCATAGGAATTTTCCTATTCATTTTTATCTTTGAGTTTCTAATCCACTTATGGGGTAAATGGGAATTGTTAGCCCCATTTTATAGATAGTCACAGTTATATGTGATTAAATGAATTAATTTTAAAACTTTCTAGAACAAAAATCAATTATAAAGCAACAAATACAAGAAATTTAATGATAGATTTTATGGAAAATCTCTCTTTGAATATATTTTGTGAGTTATAATTTCTCATTTATTTTAAGATAAAATGAAAAGAAAATATTAATTTGTGTACTAATTCAATCTGTAGCTACTATAGTTAAAGGTTTTCATCTTATTCTTTGATGATGAGAAAACATAAATTTAAAACATTGAGAACTGGTTCTTTCACCATCAAAATCTTGTAATTCGTGTACTGCAGATATAATATAAATCACCTATTTATTACATATTTATTAATGCATTTTCCATGAAACCCTGTAGCATTAAATTGGAGGTAATATAAAGTAGTAAAGGAAATGAATCATCTGTGCCTCTAACTGCAGTCTATTACAATAAACCCACCTAAATATGAGATCAAATTGCCAACAACCACTAGATCATAGAAAAAGCAAGTGAATTCCAGAAAAACATCTATGTCTGCTTCATTGACTACATATGCTAAAGCACTTGACTGTGTGGATCACAACGACCTGTGGAAAATTCTTAAAGGGGTGGGAATATCAGGCCACCTTACTTGTATCCTGAGATACCTGTATGCAAGTCAAGAAGCAACAGTTAGAACAATGGACTGGTTCAAAATCAGGAAAAAAGTACATCAGGGCTGTATATTGTCACCCTACTTATTTAAGTTATATGCAGCATACATCATGCAAAATGCCAGGCTAGATGAAGCATAAGCTGAAATCAAGATTGCCAGGAGAAATATCAATAACCTCAGATAGGCAGATAACACCATCCTTATGGCAGAAGGCAAAGAGGAACTAGAGCCTCTTGATGAAGGTGAAAGAGAAGAGTGAAAGAGCTGACTTAAAACTCAACAGTCAAGAAATTAAGATCACTGTATCTGGTTCCATCACTTCATGGCAAATAGATGGGGAAACAATGGAAACAGTGACAGACTTTTTTTCTTTGACTCCAAAATCACTGTGGATGGTGACTGTAGTTATGAAATTAAAAGATGCTTACTCCTTGGAAGATAAGCTATGACAAACCTACAGAGCATATTAAAAAAGAGAGATATCACTTTGCTGACAAAGATTCATCTAGTCAAAGCTATGTTTTTCCTGTAGTCATAT
This sequence comes from Bison bison bison, assembly GCF_000754665.1. NCBI lineage: Eukaryota > Metazoa > Chordata > Mammalia > Artiodactyla > Bovidae > Bison > Bison bison. Next base: position 11,414,405 of record NW_011494735.1, on the reverse strand, counting down.
GTGAATGTGACAGTTGGACCAGAAAGAAGGTTGAATGCTGAACAACTGATGTTTTTGAACTGTGGTGTTGGAGAAGACTCTTGAAAGTCCCTTGGGTTGCAAGGAGATCAAACCACTCAATCCTAAAGGAAATCCATCCTGAATATTCATTGGAAGGACTGATGCTGAAGCTGAAGCTCTGATACTTTGGTCACCTGATGGGAAGAGCCAACTCATTGGAAAACAACTCTGATGCTGGAAAATATTGAAGGCAGGAGGAGAAGGGGATGACAGAAGATAAGACGGTTGGATGGCACCACTGACACAATGGACATGAGTTTGAGCACACTCGGATAGAGAGTGAAGGACAGGGAAGCCTGGCATGCTGCAGTGCAAGCTATCATAGAGTGGAACACAACTGAGGGACTGAATAACAACAACAAATACTCTAAATCAGAATAAAAATTCAACCATGAAGAATCAAAATGCAGATAAGGTAAAATTGCTAGAAAACTAAGAAACCAGCTTGGAGCACAAGATATTTGCTCACTGCGTACCTTCCTGGTGTTAACCATCACTTCTCTGTCAGTCTCTCCAGCCCTAGAGATACAGGAACTGTTCCAACTGCAGATTTGCTCTAGGGTTAGTTTATATCACCACACTCTTAACATGTGTTTTTGCTGTTCAGTTGCTAAGTCATGTCTGACTCTTCGTGATCCCATGGACTGTGGCACTCGAGGATCTCCTGTCCTTCACTATCTCCCAGAGTTTGCTCAGAATCTAGTCCATTGAGTCCATGATGCTACCTATACATCTCATCCTCTGCTGCCTCCTTCTCCTTTTACCTTCAATTTTTCCCAGCATCAGGATCTTTTCTGATGAGTCAGTTCTTTGCATCAGGTGGCCAAAGTATTGGAGCTTCAGCTTCAGCATTAGTTTTTCCTGTTAATGTTCAGGGTTGATCTCCCTTAGGATTGACTGGTTTGATTTCCTTGTTGTCCAAGGGACTGTTGAGACTCTTCTCCAGCACCACAGTTCAAACGCTTCAATTCTTTGGTGCTCAGCCTTCTTTATGGTCTGACTTTCACATCTATACATGACTACTGGGAAAATCAGAGTTTTGACTATACTAACCTTAACATATTGCATGATAATTTTGTTTATGTTTCCTTCTTTCCCAATAGACTATGAAATACTTAAAAATAAGAACTAAGTCTTGACCTATGTATTTCTAGGGCCAGTGTAATGTCTAGTATGTAGACACTTTATACTAAAGTGTATAAATATGTAATTAAGAATAAATGATTTATATTAAGGGAAATACAAATATATTCTCCAAGGAGTAGATCCTAATCAGGATCAGAGAAAGCACCAGGAATACAGCCAACATTCAGATAAAGGTTCTTCATTTATTCATAATTGATCATTTCAACCATTCATTCCATATGTATTCTCTGTAGAGTTATATTTAACTCTGAGGAAATACAATGGTAGTTGTTTTTATTCCATAAGCTAACAGCTAGCACATGCATTAAATATCCCATTTTAAAAATTGTGTAAAAGAATCTTCTAATTTTCCTCTTTATGTGCCAAAATAAGCATAATATCTGTGTGATTTTCACTGTGTTATGCCAATTTAAAAATGTTTGTAAAAATATTAAAAAACCTGCTTCTTTGGATCAAAGCCAGTCTCCATAAACTATATTGAAGTGAAGTAATTTCAGTGCAGGTGCTCATTAACTTTGCTATCTAAGAGCCCAGGTTCTCCAAGAAGGTCACAAATTCAGCCTCAATTCTGGGCAAACCACTCAATCTCTGAGTTCTTTTGTTAGCAAGTCAGCAAAGTGAGTAGTTGTACCAGATAACTTCACAGGTTCTTTCCTGCTCAGAGCACTCTATCCTGGTATAATTGCTCTTCAGGAATCTTAGTTTGGACTCTGCAGTAGTTTCAGTCCTTGAAACAAAACCAGATAAATATAGTCTGCTGCTGCTGCTGCTAAGTTGCTTCAGTCATGTCCGACTCTGTGTGACCCCAGAGACAGCAGCCCACCAGGTTCCCCTGTCCCTGGGATTCTCCAGGCAACAACACTGGCGTGGGTTGCCATTTCCTTCTCCAATGCATGAAAGTGAAAAGTGAAAGGGAAGTCACTCAGTCGTGTCCGAATCCTACCAACCCCATGGACTGCAGCCTACCAGGCTCCTCTGCCCATGGGATTTTCCAGGCAAGAGTACTAGAGTGGGGTGCCATTGCCTTCTCCAAAACATAGTCTTCTATCCCCTCCTAATTCATCAGGTCCTTCAAGGTTTGTGTCCTACCGGTGGAGATCTGGCATGAATTTCTTCTTTTTTATTTTTTTTTAAGGAGAGGTAGGGATGGGCTGTCCTGCTAGTCCAATGGTTAACCCTGGTGGTCCAGTGGTTAAGAATCTGCCTGTCATGAAAATGAGTATACTACCCAAAGCAATCTATAGATTCAATGCAATCCCTATCAAGCTACCAATGGTATTTTTCAGAGAACTAGAACAAATAATTTCACAATTTGTATGGAAATACAAAAAACCTCAAAGAGCCAAAGCAATCTTGAGAAAGAAGAATGGAACTGGAGGAATCAACCTGCCTGACTTCAGACTATACTACAAAGCTACAGTCATCCAGACAGTATGGTACTGTCACAAAGACAGACATATAGATCAATGGAACAAAATAGAAAGCCCAGAGATAAAGCCACACACCTTATCTTTGACAAAGGAGGCAAGAATATACAATGGAGAAAAGACAGCCTTTTCAATAAGTGGTACTGGGAAAACTGGTCAACCTCTTGTAAAGAATGAAACTAGAACACTTTCTAACACCATATACCAAAATAAACTCAAAATAGATTAAAGATCTAAACGTAAGACCAGAAACTATAAAACTCCTAGAGGAAAACATAGGCAAAACACTCTCTGACATAAATCACAGCAGGATTCTCTATAACCCACCTCCCAGAGTAATGGAAATAAAAGCAAAAATAAACAAATGGGACCTAATTAAACTTACAAGCTTTGCACAATGAAGAAAACTATAAGCAAGGAGAAAAGACAGCCTTCAGAATGGGAGAAGATAATAGCAAACGCAGAAACTGATGAAGAATTAATCTCAAAAGTATACAAGCAGCTCCTGCAGCTCAATACCAGAAAAATAAACAACCCAATCAAAAAATGGGCCAGAGAACTAAACATACATTTCTCCAAAGAAGATACACAGATGGCTAACAAACACACGAAAAGATGCTCAACATCACTCATTATCAGAGAAATGCAAATCAAAACCACAGTGAGGTACCATCTCATGCCAGTCAGAATGGCTGCTATCCAAAAATCTACAAATGATAAATGCTGGAGAGGGTGCAGAGAAAAAGGAACCCTCTTACACTGTTAGTGGGAATGCAAACTAGTACAGTCACCATGGAGAAGAGTGTGGAGATTCCTTTAAAAATTGGAAATAGAACTGCCATATGACCCAGCAATACCATTGCTGGACATACACACCAAGGAAACCAGAATTGAAGGAGACATGTGTACCCCAATGTTCATCGCAGCACTGTTTATAATAGCCAGGACATGGAACCAACCTAGATGTCCATGGGCAGACGAATGAATAAGAAAGCTGTGGTACATATACACAATGGAGTATTACTCAGCCATTAAAAAGAATGTATTTGATTCAGTTCTAATGAGGTAGATGAAACTGGAGCCTATTATCCAGAGTGAAGTAAGCCAGAAAGATAAACACCAATACAGTATAATAACGCATATATATGGAATTTAGAAAGATGGTAACGATGACCCTATATCCAAGACAGCAAGAGAGACATAGATGTAAAGAACAGTCTTTTGGACTGTGGAAGAAGGTGAGGGTGGGATGATTTGAAAGGATAGAGTTGAAATGTGTATATTATCATAGGTGAAGCAGATCACTGGTCCAGGTTTGATGCATGAGACAGGATTCTCAGGGCTGGTGCACTGGGATGACCCTGGGGGATGGGATGGGGAGGGAGATGGGAGGGGCGTTCTGGATGGGGAACACATGTGCACCCGTGGCTGATTCTTGTCAATGTATGGCAAAAACCACTACAATATTGTAAAGTAATTAGCCTTCAATTAAAGTAAATAAATTAATTTAAAATAAAACATTGTCAATTTATGACCACAGATACAAATAGTTAAACAGAGGTAGGAAAGCTATTTGTTGTACTACATGATGTGTGGGTTGAATTTTATAATAAAGAGTATAGTTTTCCATTAAAAAAAAAAAAAAAAAGAATCTGCCTGTCAATGCAGGAGACATAAGTTTGATCCCTATTCTGGGAAGATCCCACATGCCTTGGGGCAACTAAGCCCATGAACCATAACTACTGATCCCATGCTCTAGAGTCTGTGCTTCACAAGAGAAGCCACTGCAATGAGAAACCTGCACACTGCAAGTAGACAGAAGCCCCCACTCGTGGCAACTAAAGAAAGCCTTTGCACGGCAAAGAAGACCCAGTGCAGCCAAAATAAATGAATAAATAATAAGTCTGAAATTCTATATTCTGGATACTTTTTTTTTTTTTTTTCAAAAAAGAAGTAGGGATATGACTCCTAGCATATTAACAACATAATCTGAAGAAGGACTTATGCATGAGCAAATAGCAACCATATGCCGAAAGCCATCACTGTGGTGCAAGATTTTAAATTGGCCTCTAAGATACCCAGCTACTCATGTCCACACCCTTGAGGGTTCCCTCCCTTTGAGTATAAGTGTGACCTGTGATGAGCTTCTAACAAGTAGAAGATGGCAAAAGTAATGGGATGTCATTTTCTGATTATGTTATATGAGACCCTGTCTTGCCAGCAGAATGGCTTCTGAGTCTCTCTTCTTTGACAGCTGTGAAGAAGCAAGCTGCCAGGAAGTGAAAACACACTACAGGGATCTGCTGGTATCTAGGAGCTGAGGGCAGCCTCAGTCCTACAGGCAACAAGGAAATGAACTTGCCAATCACCTGAGTGAGCTTGGAAAGAAAACTCTAACCTGGTTGAGCCTCTGATGAAATTACAGATCCATCCCAAACCTGGACTGCAGCCTGGTAAGATCCTAAACCACTGAACCCAGTTATATAGTGTCTGAGCTCCTGACTCACAGAAACCATGAGATAATAAAACATGTGTTATTTGAAGCTGTCAAGTTTGTGGTAATTTGTAATGTAATAATATCAATAGATAACTAACACAATAGTGAAGGTAATATTGGTCTTCTCATACCTGTATTTTGTGTAGGGTGCTCATCAGTGCCATGCTAGGTAGTAAAAAGTATTCTGATCAATTTTCACCTCTCTATTCAAACAACAGATAAAGCTATTTTATTTCCCTCCAAAATGTAACACATTATTCTCTCAGAAAATTGAAATAAAGAATACCTTATAAAATAAGTGAGGAACTTATGCTCAAAGTTAACTGATGAGGTCTTTGGCCATTCATTGCAGTTAGAGTCCACTAATACTAAGAATAAAAATCTTAAATTTATTCACTTATTCAGTCATCAAATATTTAATGAAGTTCTATTTTGTGGAAACTGTGGAAAGTACTCTGGGGAATCCAGATATGAATAAGGCATGACTGATGTCCTAAGACAAATTACAACTCTGCCGCAGTAAGTTTTGACAATGTGTTGTGCATGCAAAAAGGTTTTAAGTTGTTTATAATACTGTATGTCTTAGTGGACCATAGTTTCAGAAAAGAGGAAAATACGTGCATTATTGCAAAGTAAAATTACTTGTACGAACCCATCTATAATATCTGTTTTTTAAAAATTTGATTTCAGATAAATAACCATAAGTCTTATAGATGGGTAATATTTCAATAACTGGATACATGGAAGAGAACACTCTATGGGAGAAAACAGTGAATAAAGGCACACAGAGCTAAGAATAAGTTTCTGTTGTTTGGTTGCTAAGTCTTGTCTGACTCTTTGTGACCCCATGGACTGTAGCCCACCAGGCTCTTCTGTCCATAGATTTTCCCAGGCAAGAATACTGGAGGGGGTTGCCATTTCCTTCTCCAAGGGATTTTCCTGACCCAGGGATTGAACCCAAGTCTCCTGCATTGGTGGATTTCCCTGGTGGTTCAGATGGTAAAGAATGTGCCTGCAATGCAGGAGACCCAAGTTTGATCCTTGGGTTGGGAAGATCCCCTGGAGAAGGGAATGGCTACCCACTCCAGTATTCTCACCTGGAAAATCCCATGGACAGAGGAGCCTACTGAGCTACAGTCTATGGGGCCGAGAAGAGTTGAAGATGAATGAGTGACTAACACTCCTGCGTTGGCAGGCAGATTCTTTACTGCTGAGTCACCAGGGAAGCCCCTAAGAATAAGGGGCATGTTCAAATAATAGAGAATTTCTGTTTGAAAGTCATCATGGTTTATTGGAAAGATCCCAATAAACAGCACAGTATACAGCATCAGTTAAAAAATAATAAGGGCCTGAAACAGGCTGGGATCAACAGAGGATCCAGGCAGCCAAGAAAGATGTCATGGATGTGGACCCTAGAATAAGCAAAACAGCTGACTGCATGAGACAGATGTTAGAAATGACTTGAAAATGACTCTGATATTCCAAGCCTACATGAGAGGGAATAGAAGCATCATTAACAGAGTAAGGAAAGCTGAGAGGTGGTACCAGTTTGTGAGGAGGGAATAGTTGGATGTGGTACCTATTTTACTTAAAGGGCTAGTTAGAAGGGAGGGCTGAGAAGTAGGTATGGAGAAGGAGATCAAGGAATGAGGAAACAACTAAAGCAGTAGTTCTGATTGAGTGTTAGGTTTATGATGAGTCAGTCTAAGTTGGTAGAGAAAAAAATGGGCACAGTGATATATTTAATACCTTTTCAAGGAGACTGAGCAACAAGGGCTTCCCAGGTGGCACTAGTGGTAACAAACCCACCTGTCAATACAGAAGATGTAACACAGTTCAGTTCAGTTCAGTTCAGTTCAGTCGCTCAGTCGTGTCCGACTCTTTACACAGTGTCAGATGTAACACACTCGGGTTCAATTCCTAGGAGGAGGGCATGACAACCCACTCCAGTATTTTTACCTGGAGAATCCCATGGACAGAGAACCCTGGTGGGCTACATTCCATAGGGCTGCAAAAAGTCAGATACAACTGAAGTAACTTAGCATGCATGCAAGCAACAAGGATCTTGAATAAAAATGTGGGGAAAATTAGAAGATTGGAGTTTTTCAGGCTGTTTTACAAGATTAGATGTTTTTCAGGCTATGTATTACAAGAACAATTCAAAAGGAGAGAGCTCTGATCTGAGTATTTTCAGAATATGAAAATAAATATTTATTAAAAGATGCTATAGAAATCTATAAAGCACAAATTTAAACTATAATTGTTATTTTGGAATAGCAAGTTCCTTTTCTATTAGGGAAAATTAAAGAGAAAGAAGACTTTCTATCTCTATTTTGAATATAAATAAGCCACAGAGCTATAAGAATGGAATGTATGTATAGCTGCATTGAATATGGAAAGGTTGATGAAAGTTGTGAAAAACCTGAAGTCATTTTATATATCTTCTTTGGGCAATTTTCTGACATGCTTTCCAATTCTTAATACAGCACCCTGAGTTGAACCAATGACAGCCAGATGCAAGATTATAGCACTTTGTTTTCAGCTATGGAAAGCAAGTTATTTCTTGATGATGAATGTTAGGTCCAGACAAGCAAACACCATGCCCACTAATCCTATAATTTGCATTTGTTTTAGCAGGTTTCCATGGTTTCTATTTTTAGAACACGCATAGCGTGATGTGCCGCTCTTCCACATCTCAACACAGCACTTAACACAATCACACGGAGAAAGTGCTTACACTTATCCATTGACCCATAATTATACATACACATATCTGTAAAGTTGAAATTGTGTTTTAAGTGAGAAAACAGATGTAAAATAGCTAGCAAAGTGAATTCTCATTAAATACTTAAACATGCAACTTAGAAATAGTCAATGACAAGTCTCGTGATTAAAAATAAGAAAACTGGGAAACAGTTCTAAGCTTAGAAATATTAACACCAACATAAAGTAAATAATTTACAAAAGTTTGAGTGGCCACAAGTCAGGCCACCCATGTGAGCTCTAACACGGTGCAGTGCATGCGTACTCAGTTGTGTTCAACCCTTTTAGACTCCATGGACTTAGTCCACCAGGCTTCTCTGTCCATGAGATTTTCCAGGCAAGAATACTGGAGTGGGTTGACATTTCCTACTCCAGGGGATCTTTCCAACCCAGGGATTGAACCCCTCTCTCTGGCATCTCCTGCACTGAAGGCAGATTCTTTACCACTGACCCATTGAGGAAGTCTCATGGGTTTTGATATAGTACATATTAATTTCCTAGTGGCCAGGGAATCTCACCATAAATGCAAAATATTACCCTCAGCTTTGACTCATGCAAGATGCAATATGCACAGTCTAGACTGTGCTTACCTTCTCATTCACTCAATTTCTCTGTCTCTCAGTTCTCTTACTAATATTTTCATACTTCCTTCAGTCTTATGTACTTAAGGAATGACAAGATGTCAAAAAACAAATGGAGTCAATTTGTAGAGGCCATGTTTTCTTACAAATATGGAAGGAACTGTACTGACAATACAGAGACCGAATATTATTCTCCAATACCCATGTCCTCCATCTTGTACAGTAAGAGAACTTCCCAATCTTTAGCTCAGAATGAACTAAGCCCAGTCTCTTGCAGTTGCAGGTAGCCTTCTGATTTAGTTTTGGTCACAGGGATGCCAGTAGAAGTATGATATGCAATTGACAAGTTGTACCCTTGTCAATAAAAGAAAGTAGCCTGTCCTCCCCTTCCCCTTTTCCACCACCATGGTCCAGGAAGATGAAGGGGTCACATTAGGAAGCTGAAGCACTAAGGGAGAAGAATCTTCCATCTTGATGAATTCTTGTCACACATCTCCAATACCATTTCAGAATTTTATGAGAGAAATAACCTTCCATCTCACTTAAAGCAGTATTACTCTGAATCCTGCTAACCTATCTTTGTGATTCCAAAACACTCATGTATTATTGAGGAAATAGTTTCTCTGGTGTTCTTTGTTCTTAGAAATCATGCTTGCTTTATTTTCCTTTTTTTTTTTTAATTTTATTTTTTTATTTTTTTTTGAATATTTATACATATATTTATTCATAAATCCTTTTCCATTCTTATAAAAATATCGTATAATAGATACACTCTTTTAAACTTTGCTTTTTCTGTCTAATAATAGAATCTGAAGATCACTCCATTGCTTTGCACAGTACCTCAGTACCATATTACATGGTTACATAATGTTTTTTTTTTTTCTTTTAATTTGTTCCCCATCCTGAACCCTCCTCCCTCCTCCCTCCCATTTATTTTCCTTTTAAACTTGTAGCTCCACTTTGAGAAAATGATTATATTCAAATAATCTCAGAGCAGTAAAAATTTTAAGTAACACGTGGTTTGATGTTTCCTGATGTGTAGTCAGTTGGATAAGCAGAAGTCTCATAAGATATAAATAAAGGGTATTAAAGTCAAAAAGTTTAGAAAGCACTTAAAATTAATTCCCTTAAGATTCATGAGGCATATTAGTATATCCAAAAATAAGAGTATTCCTAAAATAAATGAAAATGTTTAACTTTTTTCCCCCTAGAAACATAATATAGAAACATTTAAACACAAATGTATTAACATACTTCATAAATACTCTTCTGTAGAACATTCTTTGGAGATTCTGAATCACTAGTTAATGCATAAGCCCTACTATATGTTCAACAAATGGCTCTTCATTTCTTGCTTAGATACCATCCAATAACAGAAAACTCATTACATCAAAAGATGGTCCATTTCAACCACTTCTCACTTGTGAAAATGAAGTTAATTAAGGATGATATGAATTAGTTCTATTAAATGTGTCCATGTCCTCCTTTTTTACCCCCTTTCCATTTGCCACAATGTATTAAGGGTGGTTTACCAGTTTAATGATGGCATCTGAAAGTTCAATGAACTCATTTGAAACAATTCATATACTCAACCTACCGAGGGTTTCAGTTCCAGTTTAGCAATGTTTTATCAATTCATTTTAGTTTCACAAGCATTCTACACATTAGAGAGGAAGGAGTAAATTAAGGAAAATTTACTTTCATTCAATCATCTGATAACCTAGCAAATAACATTGAAAGAAAGTCAATAATCTTCAGATAATCACTATAACCCATTTCTTTACTTGCCACTTGGCTAGAATCCTGAGAGTTGGAATGTCAAAGAATTATGTAACCTAAGTGCTCCTTTAGTCTTCCACATCTAATCTCCTAATCAATAATTACTGCCACATTATATGGCCATCAAACCATATGTGCATGGGCCACATTAGTTTTTCATTAGTCATAATAAAGCACAGTCTATTAAAAATTTTTGGATCACAACAAACTGGAAAATTCTTTAAGAAATAGGAATATGAGACTACCTTACCTGTCTCCTAAGAAATCTGTATGCAGGTCAGTAAGCAACAATCAGAATCGGTCATGGAACAACAGACTGGTTCAAAGTGGGGAAAGGAGTACTTCAAGGCTGCATATTGTCACCCTGCTTATTTAACTTATATGCAGAGTACATCGTGCCAAATACTGGATGGGATGAAGCACAAGATGGAATCAAGATTTCAGGGAGAAATTCCAATAATCTCAGATATGCAGATGACACCATCCTTATGGCAGAGACTGAAGAGGAACTAAAGAGCCTCTTGATGAAGGTGAAAGAGGAGAGTAAAAAAGCTGGCTTAAAACTCATCATTCAAAAAATGAAGATCATGACATCCGGTCCATCACTTTATGGCAAATAGATGGGAAAACAATGGAAACAGTGACAGACTTTATTTTATTGGGCTCCAAAATCACTGTGGACAGTGACTGCAGCCATGAAATTAAAAGATGCTAGCTCCTTGAAATAAGGGCCATGACAAACCTAGACAGCGGCATTAAAAAGCAGAGATATCACTTTGCTGACAAAAGTCTGTATAGTCAAAGCTATGGTTTTTCCAGTAGTCATGTATGGATGTGAGAGCTGGACCATAAATAAAGCTGAGTGCCAAAGAACTGATGCTTTTGTTTTTTTGGGGTTTTTTTTGTTTTTAATTTTATTTTATTTTTAAACTTTACAATATTGTATTAGTTTTGCCAAACATTGAAATGAATCCGCCACAGGTATACCTGTGTTCCCCATCCTGAACCCTCCTCCCTCCTCCCTCCCCATACCCTCCCTCTGGGTCGTCCCAGTGTACCAGCCCCAAGCATTCAGCATCGTGCATCGAACCTGGACTGGCGACTCGTTTCATACATGACATTATACATGTTTCAATGCCATTCTCCCAAATCTCCCCACCCTCTCCCTCTCCCACAGAGTCCTTAAGAACTGATGCTTTTGAACTGTGGTGTTGGAGAAGACTCTTGAGAGTCCCTTGGACTGCAAAGAGATCAAACCAATCCATCCTGAAGGAAATGCATCCTGGATTATTCATTGTAAGGACTGATGATGAAGCTGAAGTTTCAATACTTTGGCCAACTGATGGAAGAGCCTACTCATTGGGGGAAAAAAAAAAAAACCCTCATGCTGGGAAAGATTGAAGGCAGGAGAAGAAGGGGACAAGAGAGGATGAGATGGTTGGATGGCATCACCGACTCAATGGACATGAGTTTCAGCAAACTCCAGGAGATGGTTAAAGACAAGGAAGCCTGGTGTGCTGCAATCTATGCAATCAGCCAGAGTCAGACACAACTGAGTCTGAGCAACAATAAACCAAAATAATATAATTTACAGCATAATTTTATATAAATAGTAATGTGCATGGCATAGTAACTGTTTAACTATGAAATTAAAAATTGTTTTGCCAAGATAACTGATACTTGAGAAAAGAGTATCTAAACCATTTGTTTTGATCGACTTTTTAATAGAATTATTGTCTTGGCCAATTTTTGATCAAGCTGTTTTCAATCAGATTACTTGCTACCCTTTAATAAATTAACCAAATATATAGTTCTCAGGAATTTTTTTAAGCTGCATTCAGTAACTTTAATCAAACTGATTTCAATCAAATCTCTTAGACCTTACTAACTGTAGCTTTCAACACTAAATGTCAGAAGTTTAATTAAAGAGAATTAATAGTGATTCTACTGAGGTCCAAGTAATATATAAACATTTGAATAGCTATCTAATGACTCTACATGGACAGTTTGATTCTGAATACAAATATAATCTTGAATAAATTAATGATGTTTTTGTTTCTTTTCCCAATTACAATTTTAAATTAAGCTTATTCAAATGTCTCATCACACTGGTAAGATATTTGTGGGTATTCATTAATTCTATTTAAAACTATAAAGGTCTCAGGATACATTTAGTTTCTGAGCTGTTTGTTGGACACTTATGTTTTTAAAAAGAGTTGTGCATATAATACAGGCTTGCCTCATTGAACTTCTGTGTGATCAGTGCTCACATAATGAACAGGTAGATAACCATAACTCCTAATCACAATAACATAAATTAAATAAAGACAGCAAGTTACTTGGCTCCTTTGTTAATAGGAGAACATGTAACTTGGAGGAAATGTTCTTATGAGCTTTATATATTAAACTATTTTAGTCACTAATGTAAATTTATTTTTTCTAATAGTAAAATGTCTAGTCAAGGCTATGGTTTTTCCAGTGGTCATGTATGGATGTGAGAGTTGGACTGTGAAGAAAGCTGAATGCTGAAGAATTGATGCTTTTGAACTGTGGTGTTGGAGAAGACTCTCGAGAGTCCCTTGGACTGCAAGGAGATCCAACCAGTCTATTCTAAAGGAGATCAGTCCTGGGTGTTCTTTGGAAGGACTGATACTAAAGCTGAAACTCCAGTACTTTGGCCACCTCATGCGAAGAGTTGACTCATTGGAAAAGACTCTGATGCTGGGAGGCATTGGGGACAGGAGAAAAAGGGGACAACAGAGGATGAGATGGTTGGATGGCATCACCGACTAGATGGACATGAGTTCGAGTGAACTCCAGGAGTTGGTGATGGACAGGGAGCCCTGGCGTGCTGCAATTCATGGGGTCACAGAGTCAGACACAACTGAGCAACTGAACTGAACTGAACTGAAAATGCAATAATTTATATTTAATATTGAAAGTTGCTAATTTTACATAAAAGACAATTTAAAACATCCAAAGGTTTAAACAAATAGGGACATGTATGTATTTAATAAATTTCAAAAAAATACACATTAGCTAGACATCTTTAGGAAAAATATACCTCTTTTTGATCCCAAAATTTTTATTAAATGTAAATAATAGTAATATATGTAGATAATAAGGGAGAATAGTAAAGATTATAATGCTAATCTTTCTATAATTATTTAGTTTATAAGTACTGACAATATTAAAATATATTTATTTCAAATCATCTTCAGAGAAAATATGAACACAAGTACATAAGAAGAAGGTTTGAGAGAAAAATGGCAATGAAATCCCCCTTTGCACATGTTCTTTTGCAGTGCGATACTAGCACTAGCCAATCAAGAGATGAAGTCTACTTCCCTCTCCTTGAGTGTGCTTATCCTGTTTTTATCTGAGCTGTCCTTAGTATCTTGCTTGTGCCCCAAACTATGGAGCAGTAGATTGAGACTGTGTGATTTCCCAAACTAGACCACAGAAGGCCATGCACCTTACACCTGCTTCTCTTGGAAAGACCACCTATCAGATGTTCCAGATGTGTCTTTAGACACTTCCTCTGAGAAACAACCCTGGCACCATGTTGTGACATGCCCAAGCCAGAGGAGATGTCACCCAGAGGTGCTCTGGTCAATAGTCCCAGCTGAACCCCATCTGCCACTCATGTTTGACCTGGCACGAGACACAAAGTCTCCAAGTGACTCCAACTCTAGTCTTCAAGTCACAACAAGCCAACCAAGTATTCTCAGCTGACACCCCAAAGAATCCACCACTGCTCTGTCGTGTCCCAATTCCTGATTTACAGAGTTTTGAGCATAATAAAATGGTCATCTTTTTGCCACTAAGTTTGGGATAGATGATTATGCAGCAGTAAATAACCAGAACATTCACAGATTTATTAACTAAATCCAGTGTTTTCTATTCATTTTTCATCCTTTCCAACCTTATATTAAATATTCATCTTACCAGTATGTTCATGACATAGCACATTCTGATTCTCCCACTACCTCAATCTCTTTCAGTGGATTCATTTCCTCTGAATGAATAAACTCTCAAAGGAATCCCAAAGGTCCTTTATTCAACCCTTTCCCTTTTGATTACCTCATCCATTGCTAGGATTTAAGTTATAAATTCATTTATTGATTAATTCATTCAATAAGTATTTATCGACCACCTACAATATGTGTTAGACACTATTCTAGGGTGTGGATATATATTACTATGCACCATACAGACAGCATCCTTCCTCTGAGACTGCATACATTCCCATAAGAATAAACAGAAAATAAACTAGTACACAATAATATAATATCCCACATAGAAATCAGCACTATGAAGAAACAGAAAGCAGGGTGAAAAGGACAGAGGGGTATTATTTTACATAGAGTTGTAATGGAAGACATTTTTAATAAGTTATATTTCATCAGAGATACCAAGGGAACATTTCATGCAAAGATGGGCACAAAAAAGTACAGGAATGGTATGGACCTAACAGAAGGAAAGATATTAAGAAGAGGTGGCAAGAATACACAGAAGAACTATTCAAAAAAGATCTTCATGACCCAGATAATCACAATGGTGTGATCACTCACCTCGAGCCAGACATCCTGGAAGATGAAGTCAAGGGGGGCTTATGTTAGGAAACATAACTATGAATAAAGCTAGTGGAGGTGATGGAATTCCAGTTGAACTATTTCAAATCCTAAAAGATGATGCTGTGAAAGTGTTGCACTCAATATGACAGCAAATCTGGAAAACTCAGCAGTGGCCACAGACTGGAAAAGGGCAGCTTTCATCCCAATCCCAAAGAAAGGCAATGCCAAACAACATTCAAACAACCACACAGTTGCACTCATCTCACACACCATCAAAATAATACTCAAAATTCTTCAAGCCAGACTTCAACAGTATGTGAACTATGAAATTCCAGATGTTCAAGCAATATTTAGAAAAGGCAAAGGAACCAGAGGTCAAATTGCCAACATCCACTGGATCATTGGAAAAGCAAGAGAGTTCCAGAAAACCATCTACTTCTGCTTTATTGACTACACCAAAACCTTGACTGTGTGGATCACAATAAACTGTGGAAGACTCTTCAAGAGATGGGAATGCTAGACCACCTGACCTGCCTCCTGAGAAATCTGTGTGCAGGTCAACTAGCAATAGTTAGAACTGGACATGGAACAAAAGACTGGTTCCAATCTGGAAAGGAGTATGTCAAGGCTGCATATTGTCACCCTGCTTATTTAACTTATATGCAGAGTACATCAAGCGAAATTTCGGGCTGGATGAAGCACAAGCTGGAATCAAGATTGCTGGGAGAAATATCAATAACCTCAGATAAGCAGATGACACCATCCTTGTGGCAGAAAGTGAAGAAGAACTAAAGAGCCTCTGGATGAAAGTGAAAGAGGAGAACGAAAAAGTTGGCTTAAAGCTTAACATTCAGAAAACTAAGATCATGGCATCCAATTCCATCACTTCATGGCAAATAGATGGGGAGACAGTAGAAACAGTGGCAAACTTTATATTTTGGGGCTCCAAAATCACTGCAGATAGTGATTGAAGCCATGAAATTAAAACACACTTACTCCTTGGAAGGAAAGTTATGACCAACCTAGACAGCATATTAAAAAGCAGAGACATTACTTTGTTAACAAAGGTCCATCTCATCAAGGCTAAAGCAGATCTTCAGGAATTGGGAGCAAAGCACAGTTATTGTTTAAGAGCTACCTATGAAATTATTAATTGCAGCTAAGTCTCAATTAATTTGATAACCATGAATTTCAAGTTAGAAAAGGCAGTATGATTCTTTCCAAACCCCTTTAGAAATGGTAACATTTACATTCCTGATTCTTGGGATCAAGGACATCACTCTTAGTCCCTACTCATTCTTCATGAGTCTCTACTTCCTAGCCAGTAAAGTCAAATATCTCTGGCATAGTACCCAAGAGCCCTTATATAAGAGCTCCAATCAATAACTATCTTTCTGAATGTATCTCCATCTATAATGTTCCAGAACTCTATTGCCCAGACAAACTGGGGAGACTTACTATTCCAAACATGCCATAAACCTTCACGACTCCCTACAATTCATTATGCTGTTTTACTCTTTCCACAGCTCCAAAACATCAGTGACTTCAAATCTGGCTGTGCATCAGAATAATTTGGGGAGGTGTAACACACACATTCGGAGAAGGCAATGGCACACCACTCCAGTACTCTTGCCTGGAAAATCCCATTGGTAGAGGAGCCTGGTAGGCTGCAGTCCATGGGGTCGCTAGGAGTCGGACACGACTGAGCGACTTCACTTTCACTTTTCACTTTCATGCATTGGAGAAGGAAATGGCAACCCACTCCAGTGTTCTTGCCTGAAGAATCCCCCATGGATGGGGGAGCCTGGTGGGCTGCTGTCTATGGGGTCGCGCAGAGTTGGACATGACTGAAGCAACTTAGCAGCAGCAGCAGCAGCAACACACACATTAAATAGCCCCATTGCAAGATCTGAGGTAGAAGCTAGAGATTGTCACTATTCTCATGTGATTCTCATGCAGTCAGATTGGTCCCTAAACCAAGAATGGAAACCACTGTGCCAAATGAACCCATTAACAATCTGCTCATCCTTCAAGATCCAGGGGATATCTCTTAATCACTACTCCTTCTTGCTGAAATTCATTACTTTCTCACTTACACTATGTTTATTTTTTTTCTATATGCCAGGCAGTGATCTAAATGCTTTCATACACATTACCTCACTCAATCCTTACAAGCACCAAAAATCAACATAGCTTAGATAGGGTTCCTTCCTGTTTGCATCATTTTGCTCCTGCGCCTCACAGGGACATGTGCCCAGCTTATAGACGTCTGCTTCTCACTCAAGAGAAATGGGAATGTGGCAGCATGAGCAGGAAGTCAGTAAAATCAATAGTATCAGGCTGCCTGATGTGACTTGCTGCTGGATTCCTTACCTGCACATCAGCCCTTATTTCTGCAGTGAGTAACTCCTGTGATTCACAATGTTGACCTTAGCCTGATCCAGTGACTTTAGCTTCTGCAGGGGGAAATCTGGTGGACTGACTTCGCCTTCAGTCCAGTCTGCAGCTCCATTTGTAATAGAGCCCACCCGCTGGTTGTAAGTCTCAATACAGTTGTGCTCTGACCTGGTGTACAGAGCTTTGTACAATGTTTTGCTAAGAGGTCAGTACATGTTTTCCCAAGTCTCTTCCTGAGGAAAACATCAACTCATAGGAGACTATCCCAATTAGATAACTTCAAACAGTGAACAAACCCTGAAGATAAAAATAAGTGGGAAATAACTGCAAGAAATATCCAGCTTTGAAATCCTACCAACAACTGATTTTACCATTTGACTAGATTCTTATTTTTTCTGGCCTAAGTGACAGTCATTTCTCTTTATTATCACTCCTTATGCAATAAAATCAGTAACATTATATAATTCACTGAAGCCACAGCAATCATTTTTTACATAAAATCATGTAATTTATTTCTTCCATGGTCCCTCAAAACAATTCTTGGAACACAATATTTCTTTTTTTTTTTTCCTGTCTGTCATTTTCTTAACTTTTTTTCCTCTGTGACTATGAGCCTCTAGAATTACTTGTGTTGTCTCAGTTGCTCCGTCTTGACTGCTTTCTACATTTCTAACTAGATGCTAATCCATTTCTCTTCATTGCCTGAGAAAAATCAGCTTGACCCCAAACTTTACTCTCTTCTTCTGACTCTAGAATACATGAAACCTGTGAACAGGCATCAAGAAGAACATAAAAACTATATACCATCCAAACTGAGCCACTGTTAACAGTAATGTTTTTCCTTCTAGGTTTTGATATATCCATATATAAATAACTATATTTTTTAAATGAGGATAACACTATACAAGGTTTTTACTGTTATTAAATTATATATGTCAAATTTTGTGCACTTCTCGTTCTTTGGGAAAGAAGACTTAATATTTAACAAACAAATTATCTTTAATGCCTGTAATATTTTACTAGACACTACTATGATAAATTGGTTTTCAAACTATTGAATATTTGGATACTTTTCATCATCTACTATTACAAACAACACTATGAGCAACACTATCAGTCAGTCAGTTCAGTCGCTCAGTTCTGTCCAACTCTTCACAACCCCGTGGACTGCAGCACGCCCGGCTTCCCTGTCCGTCACCAACTCCCGGAGTTCACCCAAACTCAGGTCCATTGAGTCGGTGATGCCATCCAACCATCTCATCCTCTGTCGTCCGCTTCTCCTCTCGCCTTCAATCTTTCCCAGCATCAGGCTCTTTTCAAATGAGTCAGCTCTTTGCATCAGGTGGCCAAAGTATTGGAGTTTCAGCTTCAACATCAGTCCTTCCAATGAACACTCTGGACTGATCTCCTTTAGGATGGACTGGTTGGATCTCCTTGCAGTCCAAGGGACTCTCAAGAGTCTTCTCCAACTCCACAGTTCAAAAGCATCAATTCTTCGGCGCTCAGATTTCTTATAGTCCAACTCTTACATGACATCCATACGTGACTACCGGAAAAACCATAGCCTACCTAGATGGACCTTTGTTGGCAAAGTAATGTCTCTGTTTTTTTAATATGCTGTCTAGGTTGGTCATAACTTTTCCCCCAAGGAGTAAGTGGGTTTTAATTTCATGGCTGCAGTCACCATCTGCAGTGATTTTGGAGCCCAAAAAAATAGTCTGCCACTGTTTCCACTGTTTCTCCATCTATTTGCCATGAAGTGATTGGGCTGAATGCCATGATCTTTGTTTTCTGAATGTTGAGCTTTAAGCCAAATTTTTCACTTTTCTCTTTCACTTTCATCAAGAGGCTCTTTAGTTCTTCTTCACTTTCTGCCATAAGGGTGGTGTCATCCTTAACAATAGCTATCTTTAAATTATCCAAAAAAAAAAAAACTATGAATAAACATTTTTAAATATAGATCCTCTGGGAATTTCCTGGCAGACTCTGCACTCCCACTACAGGGGGCCCAGGTTGCACCCCTGGTCAGGGAACTAAGATCCTGCAAGCCCAAAAACAAAAGAACATAGATCTCTGACATAGGTCTGAATTTGTCCTGAGATAGATTTATAGAAATGAAATACTACTGAATGAAAGACCACAAACATTCTGTTCCTTTCTTCATTTAACCTAAAAACTATGCTTTTTATCATCTATATTGTGTCAGACCCTGCCATAGGTTCTAGAAATACAGCTATGGTCAAGATATAGCACCCATCCTTAAGGGGCCTCCCGTCCAGAAGGAGATACAGTAATTGTACAATTATTAGTACTTAGAAGTACTAAGCATCTTCAGTACTGAAATAACAGTAAGTAGAGTAGATATTCCCTTAACTCACGTCTATTTTTAAACTCTGGATTATTTGATATCCTCCATTCTTAGCCTTTGACTAGTGGATTCCCCAACACCAAGAGCAGCATACTCTTGGGTTATGGCTACTTGTTCCTACTGGTTAAATTTTGTATTTACCAAAAATCAATCGAGTATCCTCACAAACATAGTTATATCAGTTGTAACTGTACTTACATAATCCAATTAAGTATTATAAAAATTGATACTATTCAAATGTGAAAGATTTGGTAAGATTCAAGAAAGACGATTAACTAAAAATGTACTTCTGAGAAGACAGACATAAGTAAAAAGTGTAAAAGATTAGAGAAAAATATATGGAAAAATGCTGCACACAGATTATTCAGAAAGTATCTCAGATTCTTGAATCCCAACCTGGAAATTTAGATCATACATTGAGTGCTATTTATACAGGGAAGATAAGGCAAAACTTTATTCAGAGGACCAATTTCAAAGTAAAGGCCTTAGCCATCCATAACAGTTGAGTGAATTGATGTACATTTTTGTCAGTTTTAAATTTTACGATTTCCTCCTTAAGCCAGCTGTTGGACTATTTCTGCTGGTCTCAATGACACCTAAAAATATAAATAATTCCTTAACAGAAGCAAAGCTCTTATAAAATAGTTCCAAACTGCTTTGTTGAAAGTTTGTCTAATTCTGTTCCTCAAAACTAATTCATGTGTCTTTTTTATCATAAATTAGCTATCACTTAGAATTCGGAAACTTTGCCAAGAGTGTGTGTGTGTGTGTGTGTGTGTGTGTGTGTATAATTGTTATATTTTTAGAAAATTAATACTGAAATGAAACAATACTTGAATGTTTCTATGTTTACTGGGAATTTGTGTTTCTTCCTTTGTGAATTTTATGCTACCCTCTAAGACTGCTTTTGGGGTTTTCCCTTAATGGCTTGTATTAATAAAACATTCTTAATGTATTTAAGCTATTACCTCATTACCTGTCATAAATAATTTTTGAAGTCTGCTTAACTGACCAAACTTTTAAAGTATCATATAGTCATAGTCATTATTCTATAACTTTATTCTTTAAACGTATCTCCACCTTGTGAATGATATAATAATCAATAGATTTGATAAGGATTGCAATCAATATTCTATCTTAGAGCAATGTTAAGTTATTTTTACTTTCTTTCCTTTTATTACTATTTTCTTAAGTTTTAACAATCAAGATTCAGTTCAATTCAGTCACTCAGTCATGTCCGACTCTTTGTGACCCCATGAACTACAGCACGCCAGGCCTCCCTGTCCATCACCAACTCCCAGAGTCTACCCAAACCCATGTCCATCAAGTCGGTGATACCATCCAACCATCTCATCCTCTGTCATCCCCTTCTCCTCCTGCCCTCAATCTCTCCCAGGATCAGGGTCTTTTCAAATGAATCAGTTCTTCACATCAGGTGGCCAAAATACTGGAGTTTCAACTTCAACATCAGTCCTTCCAATGAACACCCAAGACTTATCTCCTTTAGGATGGACTGCTTTGGATCTCCTCACAGTCCAAGGGACTGTCAAGAGTCTTCTCCAGCACCACAGTTCAAAAGCATCAATTCTTCGGCACTCAGCTTTCTTTACAGTCCAACTCTCACATGCATACATGAGCACTGAAAAACCATAGCCTTACTAGACAGACCTTTGTTGGCAAAGTAATGTCTTGCTTTTTAATATGCTGTCTAGGTTGGTCATAACTTTCCTTCCAAGGAATAAGCATCTTTTAATTTCATGGCTGCATTCACCATCTGCAGTGATTTTGGAGCCCATAAAAATAAAGTCAGCCATTGTTTCCACTGTTTCTCCATTTATTTGCCATGAAGTGATGGAACCAGATGCCATGATCTTAGTTTTCTGAATGTTGAGTTTTAAGCCAACTTTTTCACTCTCCTCTTTCACTTTCATCAAGAGGCTCTTTAGTTCTTCTTCACTTTCTGCCATAAGGGTGGTGTCATCTGCATATCTGAGGTTATTGATATTTCTCCCAGCAGTCTTGATTCCAGCTTGTGATTTTTCTAGCCCAGTGTTTGTCATGATGTACTCTGCATATAAGTTAAATAAGCAGGGTGACAATATATAGACTTTTACACACAATATACAGACAATATACAATGTACTCCTTTACCTATTTGGAACCAATCTGTTGATCCACATCCAGTTCTAAATGTTGCTTCTTGACCTGCATACAGGTTTCTCAAGAGGCAGGTCAGGTGGTCTCGTATGCCCATCTCTGTCAGAATTTTCCAGTTTATTGTGATCCACATAGTCAAAGGCTTTGGCATAGTAAATAAAGCAGAAGTAGATGTTTTTCTGGAACTCTCTTGCTTTTTCAATGATCCAGTGGATGTTGGCAATTTGATCTCTGGTTCCTCCGCCTTTTCTAAAATCAGCTTGAACATCTGGAAGTTCACAGTTCACATATTGCTGAAGCCTGGCTTGGAGAATTTTAAGCATTACTTTACTAGCAAGGAGATGAGTACAATTGTGCGGTAGTTTGAGCATTCTTTGGCATTGCCTTCTTTGGGATTGGAATGAAAACTGACCTTTTCCAGTCCTGTGGCCACTGCTGAGTTTTCCAAATTTGCTGGCATATTGAGTGCAGCACTTTCACAGCGTCATCTTTCAGGATTTGAAATAGCTCAACTGGAATTCCATCACCTCCACTAGCTTTGTTTGTAGTGATGCTTTCTAAGGCCCACTTGACTTCATATTCCAGGATTCTGGCTCTAGGTGAGTGATCATACCATCGTGATTATCTAGGTCATGAAGATATTTTTTGTACAGTTCTTCTGTGGATTCCTGCCATCTCTTCTTAATATCATCTGATTTTGTTAGGTCCCTACCATTTCTGTCCTTTATTGAGCCAATCTTTGCATGAAATGTTCCCTTGATATCTCTAATTTTCTTGATGAGATATCTAGTCTTTCCCATTCTATTGTTTTCCTCTATTTCTTTGCATTGATCACTGAGGAAGGCTTTCTTAGCTCTCCTTGCTATTCTTTGGAACTCTGCATTCAAATGGGTATATCTTTCACTTTCTCCTTTGCTTTTCGCTTCCCTTCTTTTCACAGCTATTTGTAAGGCCTTCCCAGACAGCCATTTTGCTTTTTTGCATTTCTTTTCCATGGGTATGGTCTTAATCCCTGTCTCCTGTACAATGTCATGAACCTCCATCCATAGTTCATCAGGCACTCTGTCTATCAGATCTAGACCCTTAAATCTATTTCTCACTTCCACTGTATAGTCATGAGGGATTTGATTTAGGTCATACCTGAATGGTCTAGTGGTTTTCTACATTTTCTTCAATTTCAGTCTGAATTTGGCAATAAGGAGTTCATGATCTGAGCCACATTCGGCTCCCAGTCTTGTTTTTGCTGACTATATAGAGCTTCTCCATCTTTGACTGCAAAGAATATAATCAATCTGATTTCGGTGTTGTCCATCTGGTGATGTTCATGTGTAGATTTTCTCTTGTGTTTTTGGAAGAGGGTGTTTGCTATGACCAGTGTGTTCTCTTGGCAGAGCTCTGTTAGCCTTTGCCCTGCTTCATTCTGTACTCCAAGGCCAAATTTGCCTGTTACTCCAGGTGTTTCTTGACTTCCTACTTTTGCATTCCAGTCCCCTATAATGAAAAGGACATCTTTTGGGGGTGTTAGTTCTAGAAGTTCTTGTAGGTCTTCATAGAACTGTTCAGCTTCGGCTTCTTCAGCACTACTAGTCGGGGCATAGACTTGGATTACCGTGTATTGAATGGTTTGCCTTGGAAATGAACAGTGATCATTCTGTCATTTTTGAGATTGCATCCAAGTACTGCATTTTGGACTCTTTTGTTGACTATGATGGCTACTCCATTTCTTCTAAGGGATTCCTGCCCACACTAGTAGATATAATGGTCATCTGAGTTAAGTTCACCCATTCCAGTCCATCTTAGTTCACTGATTCCTAGAATGTCAATGTTCACTCTTGTCATCTCCTGTTTGACCACTTCCAATTTGCCTTGAATCAAAGATATGTGGCACACATTGTTATTCCTCTATGTGATTTCTTCTTCATTCTTTAACATCTCCCCTCACAAGCATAAAAAATGACACTGCTCTTTCTTCATATCATAACCTTTAACCCATTGTTGACTACTTGACAGTTACATAAACTGCAAAGCACTTTTGATATACAACCATTCAGCTGCTGCTGCTGCTGCTGCTAAGTCGCTTCAGTCATGTCCGACTCTGTGCAACCCCATAGAGGGCAGCTCACCAGGGTTCCCGGTCCCTGGGATTCTCCAGGCAAGAACACTGGAGTGGGTTGCCATTTCCTTCTCCAATGCATGAAAGTGAAAAGTGAAAGTGAAGTCGCTCAGTCATGTCTGACTCTTAGCGACCCCATGGACTGCACTGCAGCCCACCAGGCTCCTCCATCCATGGGATTTTCCAGGCAAGAGTACTGGAGCGGGGTGCCATTGCCTTCTCCAGTAGTATTTAAATATGAGTCATATTCTTGGTTTAGACAGGATGAAAGAAACTATCACATGAAATCCACTACCTACATGAAATCCACTAATATTCTTTTAAATGAAACTAATTTGGAATCTGTGAACACTTCATCTCTAATAATCATCACTGTTATCTCTGATCGGCTCATTTAGAAATTTTGTGACTGAATCCAGGAATGCATTCCTACATTCAATAACTACTAATCAGATAGTACTCTTAGCAAGATTCTGCACTAATTGCTGAAAATAACACAGAACAAACAGATGTGGTTGCAGCATTCCTGAAACTTGCATTCTACTGGGGAAGAGCAATGACAAACAAATTATACCAATAAAAAAGTAATTATAATTTTAATAAGTGTTATGAAGAAGTGCAAACCGCTACAAGAGCTTGTAATTAGGGTTCTTTGAGGAACTACTCTCAGAGAGGAGCACTGAAGTAATGGGAATAATTAGCCAGTAGAGTAGACAACTTTGGAGTTGGCTGAGTGGCTCACAAAATTCACAAAGAACTCTGCACTGCCACATCTGTTTTACACAGGCTTAGCTCACAGCCTGAGCTGATTAAAGTAGGCATGGACATTTGATCCAAGGTGAGGCAATTCTGGGGACTAACCCTAAGAAAGGAGAATCAGTGCCTCTCCAGTCATAGAAGAGTCAACACAGGAGGGAGAACCAGCACTTTGCTGTGGCTGTTCTTTGCATGGGGAGGGAAGAAATTGTAGGAGAAGAAAATAAAGGCTATATGAGAGATTTATGGACATGAGAGGCAGAGACAAAAGGGAATCCAAGCAATACTTAAGTTTCTTGAGGCAGTTGTCCCCAAGACCCGGATCACTCCTGCCTTTCATACAGCTATGGGAGGTGCTGCAGCATGCTTCCAATAAATTCCACGTCTGCCAAAGCTTGTAGAATATGATTTCTTTTTTCATTTCAACCCAAAGCACGCTAAGTCACAAAAGCAGGTAAAATGGGAGAAAGTGTATTCCAGACAGAGAAGACAACAGACACCAAGGCTCAAAGCAGACAAAAAGTTGACACCTTGAAAGAATCCTTCGAGATGAAAAGAGAAATCATCTGAGATGAAACAAGGTAGGAGGAGTTGGAATCCTGGGGGGCCTTATGGACCATCTACAGAGTCTGGGATATAGCCTATGAGAAATATTCATACTGTTCCTCCTGAAGCAGAAAAGGAAACAAACAAACACAAAAGGCAATTCAATGACTGAAAAACATGTTCCTCCTAGGTAGTTTTAAGTACTTTCAGCAAACACTTTGGAGCACCTATTAGATGCCAGGTACTGCAGAACTGCAGCAGGATAGTCAGGGGAAGGATAAGTGTGGAAGGATGAGAGTTTGACTTCCCAGAGGACATTTATACACACACACACACACACACACACACACACACACACACACACCACTTAATTACTTTGCTGTACACCTGAAACTAACACAATACTGTAAATTATCTATACTTCAATTTTTTAATGGTGAAAAAAGAAATTTAAAGAATTTTAAAGTACATTTGTCAATAATTTTGAAGCAATAAAACATTTGTAAATATTGTGATTAATAACCTTAAAGCTATGATTCTCAACTGGGGAAAATCCCAGCTCCCCATCCCCAGGGACATTCAGCAATGTCTGGATACATTTTTGGTTCTCAGGCCTGGGGTAGGGGAACTGCTTGTATTGAGCAGGTTGAGATTAGGGATGCTGCTAAAATCCTGCAGTGCAGAGGACAGGCCCCCCACGACAAAGAATTACCCATCTTCAAGTATCAATAGTGTCAGGGTTGAGAAACCCTGCCTTACGGTAAACAAGGTGATAGCAAAGCTATTATACATGAAGTTGCCAAAAAGTGGAGATTTCATTCAGGCTTGTTCTATCAGGTGTTAAAATTTGCCTATGCCTCGGGAACACTGAAGCAGGCCATCTGTTGCAGTCTAGAAACTTACTAATGGGGGCCATAGGACAGAAAGATATGAAGATGAATAGACAACAATCAATCCTAAGATACCAATAAACATATGATCATGTAAAACAATGAAGTGACTATCTGATGTGAGAGTTGGAACATAAGAAAGTCTGGGTGCCAAAGGATGATGTTTTCAAACTGTGACGCTGGAGAAGACTTTTCAGAGTTCTTTGAACTGCAAGGAGATCAAGTCAGTCAATCCTAAGGGAAACCAAACCTGAATATCCATTGGAAGAACTGATGCTGAAGCTGAAACTCCAATACTTTGACCTCCTGACGGGAAAAGCCAACTCATTGGAAAAGACCCTGATGTTGGGAAAAGATTGAGGGCAGGAGGAGAAGGGGGTGACAGAGGATGAAATGGCTGGATGGCATCACTGACTCAATGGACATGAGTTTGAGCAAATTCCAGGAGATAGTGAAGGACAGGGAAGCCTGGTGTGCTGCAATCCATGGGGTCACAAAGAGTCAGACACAACTGAAAACAATAACAATCTAACCCAGACTAGGGGATCAGGTAACACTTCCTAGGTGAAATATGTCTTAGTAGCCGCCTAAGAAGATAAAGGAGAAGGCAATGGCACCCCACTCCAGTACTCTTGCCTGGAAAATCCCATGGACGGAGGAGCCTGGTAGGCTGCAGTCCATGGGGTCACTAAGAGCCAGATACCACTGAGCGACTTCACTTTCACTTTTCACTTTCATGCATTGGAGAAGGAAATGGCAAGCCACTCCAGTGTTCTTGCCTGGAGAATCCCAGGGACGGGGGAGCCTGGTGGGCTGCCGTCTTTGGGGTCGCACAGAGTCGGACACGACTGAAGCGACTTAGCAGCAGCAGCAAGAAGATAAAAGCATGAGCAGAATCAGTATCAGAAGAATGACAAGGACTCAGCCAAGCAAAGCTGAAGTAGACAATGGAGTAAAGATTGCAGGTAAAAGGAGCCTGAAATATGAAGATCTAGGGCTGCCACCTATGGGGTCGCACAGAGTCGGACACGACTGAAGCGACTTAGCAGCAGCAGCAGAGCTGTAAGAGTGCATGGAACATCCATGGGGCTCAGGTCCTCAGGAAATCTGAGGCAGAAAACCCAGGAAGGGGAAGGCTAACCAATAGAACGGTGAAGGGGTAAGTCCTTGCTGTCCTCAGAGGGGCAGGAACTCAAACTGAAAGCAATGTAGCCGCAGTGAGTGCGCGCATGCTCAGTCATGTCTGACCCTTTGTCTCCCCGTGGACTGTAGCCTGCCAGGCTCCTTTGCCCATGGAATTTTCCAGGCAAGAATACTGGAGTGGGTTGCCATTTCCTATTCCAGGGGATCTTCCCAATCCAGAGAGCAAACCTGCATCTCTTGCATCTTCTGCATTGGCAGGGGGGGGGTTTTTTTTTTTTTTTTTACCACTAGTACCACTTGAGAAGCCCTAATGTAGCGGCAGTCTGGCTAACAAAGCAGAGTTGTGACTTGGTATACTGTGAAGTAGGAAGTAGTGGCATTTTTAGGTTAATTCTGACTTAATATGCTTCAAGTCTATTTTTATGTATGTGCCTGAAGTGCCTGAGTTCTGTATTTCACTGTGCCTGTATATTGAGAGTGTGATAAATCAGGGATAATGTTATTTGGCATTTTTCACAACCAGTCAGTTTGACTGACACAAGGAATCAACCTTACATATTTTAAAACCTCTTAAATTTACTTTGGTCATAAGGCTGGGTATATGAAACATTCACCTCCATTTTTGTTCCTTGACAACCATTTCTTTAATTTTATATACATGTTAGTCTGCAACATATACCCTTCAACCAGAGAACAGACAGTAAGCTGCACAGATTCCGTAACTAGTGGTAGTTTAGTCGCTAAGTCATGTCCAATTCTTTCGATCACATGGACTGTAGCCTGCCAGGCTGCTCTGTCCATGAGAT
>NW_011494735.1:11385366-11386299 GCF_000754665.1 Bison bison bison | reverse complement strand
TTCCTTCTCCAGGGGATCTTCCCAACCCAGGAATCGAACCCAGGTCTCCTGCATTACAGGCAGATTCTTTCCCAACTGAGCTACAACGGAAGCCCAACATATACCCTTCAACCAGAGAACAGACAGTAAGCTACACAGATTCTGTAACTAGAAGACTTACTAAAGACACTGGTTGAGAGATGACAGAACAAATAAGCCTACTGAAAAATCTCAGGTAGAGAGAAAAACAATTTGATACCGGCTGCCAGTGAATTATCTATGTTTCTAAGGCAACTCCCAACATAGCTTGTTGTCTTCAATAGTTATACATCAGAAAATTTTTAGGCTTTTTTCTTTCATTAAAGGACTTTTATTCTTTAAAATAATCTAGATCTCCAGCTAAACAAAAAAGCTACTATTTTCCTGACCAACTTCCTATTAAAAGAACAAAGGAAAACAATAATCTGTTTCTTTTCTGAAAGTGTTAGTTGCTCAGTCACGTCCGACTCTGCAACTCCATGCACTGTACTGTCTGAATCAGTTTTAATTCAGTTTCTCTTCTGAGACTGGAACAGTGAGGATGGTGTTACACCGATAGACACTTCAGAGACCGGGAACAGAAGGCATGAGGGAAATTTAGAGTTAAAGTATGGTCAAG
This sequence comes from Bison bison bison, assembly GCF_000754665.1. Classification (NCBI taxonomy): domain Eukaryota; kingdom Metazoa; phylum Chordata; class Mammalia; order Artiodactyla; family Bovidae; genus Bison; species Bison bison. Next base: position 11,385,662 of record NW_011494735.1, on the reverse strand, counting down.
GCCAGCGTTCAGAGGCCAATAATTATAGAGGTGCTGGAAATCAAGGCTAAGTAAGGTCAACCATCAGCAGGAGAGTCCAGATCCCACTTACAAAAAGAGTCTTATACTGGCACAAAGCATCTTCAATTTAATTCAACAGACTGATGGAGTGTCTAATCCTCCCAGGGCCCTAAGAATATCCATGTCTCCAGCTGGAGCAAGGGTCAGCCTGAGCTAGAAGTCAGGCCACAGACTGCTTGTACCAGAAGGTGCTATGCTGTGCTGTGCTGAGCTGAGTCGTTCATTCGTGTCCAACA
>NW_011494735.1:11384912-11385266 GCF_000754665.1 Bison bison bison | reverse complement strand
AGGCAGATTCTTTCCCAACTGAGCTACAACGGAAGCCCAACATATACCCTTCAACCAGAGAACAGACAGTAAGCTACACAGATTCTGTAACTAGAAGACTTACTAAAGACACTGGTTGAGAGATGACAGAACAAATAAGCCTACTGAAAAATCTCAGGTAGAGAGAAAAACAATTTGATACCGGCTGCCAGTGAATTATCTATGTTTCTAAGGCAACTCCCAACATAGCTTGTTGTCTTCAGTAGTTATACATCAGAAATTTTTTAGGCTTTTTTCTTTCATTAAAGGACTTCTATTCTTTTTTTTTTTAATTTTATTTTATTTTTAAACTTTACATAATTGTATTAGTTTTGC
>NW_011494735.1:11383784-11384812 GCF_000754665.1 Bison bison bison | reverse complement strand
GGGCTGCCGTCTATGGGGTCGCACAGAGTTGGACATGACTGAAGCGACTTAGCAGCAGCAGCAGCAACAAATGCTCAATATCAAGTGCACCCAAGAGTGTGTATTCTAAAGGCACATGCAATTTCAACATAGCATGTTCCTGATTTTTTTTTTTAAGTTGAACTCTTTTGTTCTTGAAAATGTCAGGTACAAATCCTCTGAAATCTCTGACATCTTCAGCCTCCAAACAGTGGATTACATAAATGTGTATGAAGAATAAGAAGCCAAGTTAAGGACCTGAGTATATTCAGGTTTGTGAGACTTTTGTAATAAGCCCATTTAAAGAATTCTCATGTCAAGGCCAAGTGTACTCAGTGCAATACTTTCAATAAATCAAACAAAAACACATATTCTAGGATAGAAAAAGTCAGATGAGACCCATTTTTTCAAAACCCTCAAAGCATGAGGAGCCCCAAATATTTGACGATGTTTTAATTTCATCAAAAATGAAAAATACAAAGTAGTAGCCACAAACTGAACATTAGGAAAACCCAAAGAGCTATACAACGCTGAAGTAGATGTTCTTTCTCTTTGAAATGCCCTGCACAAGTCAGATTTAAACCTCAGATGGTAAAGAATCCGCCTGCAATGCAGGAGACCTGGGCTCGATCCCTGGGTTGGGAAGATCCCCTGGAGGAGGGCATGGCAACCCACTCCAGTATTCTTGCCTGGAGAATTCCCATGGACAGAGGACCCTGGCAGGCTGCAGTCTATGGGGCTGCAAAGAGTTGGACATGACTGAACGACTAAGCACAGCAGCACTGTTACTGAAGACATCTCTTTGATGAATTTTCACTGATATTTGAACTGCACTAGCCCCAGATTCATCATGTGGCTGCAACTAATGTTGAATAAACTGGAGAGTAGATGAGTGGCCATATGCACGGAGAAGCTGAGCAGGTCTACAGAGGGAAGAATGTCCCAGACATTCAGGGTAGTGTTGAGATTAATTACCACATGGAGAGACACTAATGGCCTGCTGTATGTTT
>NW_011494735.1:11383081-11383684 GCF_000754665.1 Bison bison bison | reverse complement strand
TAGTCAACATACGACTTTTCTTCCCAAAAGAAAGGTATTTTGGAAGAACCTTTCTCAAGCCAGCATACTTCTTAAGGCTGGGGCTAATTCAAAAAGTAAAAGTTTACAAGCTGACTGATTGTATGTGTGCCCATGGGATTCTCCAGACAAGAATATTGGAGTGGGTCATCATGTCCTTCTCTAAGGGATCTCCTGACTCAGGAATCAAATTCATGTCTCTTGCATCTCCTGCATTGGCAGGCGGATTCTTTACCACTGTGAAACTCCAACTGATAATAGGGTATCCAAATTGGTCAAGGGAGGTAATAGACAAACAGAGCCCAGATAAGCCAAGTTATATTTCAGTTTCTTACCCTCAACTAAAATACTGGTCAATGCCAGATAAAGCTTAAGATTTAAGAAAAGGACCAGGGGGTTTTAATGGCACAGTCTTCATAGGTAAGTTTTGTTTCTGTTTTTGCTCATGATTTAAAGGTGTATTGAAAATAATTACACTTAACACTAGATCATGAATTTTCTCAGCCACCTACAAAAGCACACAGGGACAAAAGATATATAGTAGAAAAAAAAAATACCATCTGATTCATTCAACCAAAGAGCTTC
>NW_011494735.1:11381862-11382981 GCF_000754665.1 Bison bison bison | reverse complement strand
AGGCTGCAGTCTATGGGGTTGCAAAGAGTTGGACATGACTGAACGACTAAGAACAGCAGCACTGTTACTGAAGACATCTCTTTGATGAATTTTCACTGATATTTGAACGGCACTAGCCCCAGATTCATCATGTGGCTGCAACTAATGTTGAATAAACTGGAGAGTAGATGAGTGGCCATATGCACGGAGAAGCTGAGCAGGTCTACAGAGGGAAGAATGTCCCAGACATTCAGGGTAGTGTTGAGATTAATTACCACATGGAGAGACACTAATGGCCTGCTGTATGTTTATTAGGTCATACAGGAGACCAGGGACAAATTTTGCAACAAACTTCCCTCACTAAAAGCACATGATGAAGAAGACGGCAATATGGAAAGTTATTTCAGAAAAATCTTTTCTATCTGTAACTACAAGTCTAAGCTACCTGCATCAGATAAATTACTTGCTAAATTACGCTACATCATTTTTTCCTTAAAACAAAGTTCAGTTCAGTTCAGTTACTCAGTTGTGTCTGACTCTTTGCAACCCAATGGACCAGGCTTCCCTGTTCATCACCAATTCCCAGAGCTTACTCAATTCATGTCCATTAAATCAGTGATGCCATCAAACCATTTCATTCTCTGTTGGCCCCTCCTCCTATCTCCTTCAATCTTTCCCAGCATCAGGGTCTATTCTGGTGAGTCAGTTCTTCTCATCAGGTGGCCAGAGTATTAGAGTTTCAGCTTCAGCATCAGTCCTTCCAATGAATATTCTGGACTGATTTCCTTTAGGATAGACAGGTTGGATAGACAGGTAGGATAGACACCTTGCAGTCCAAGGTACTCTCAAGTCTTCTCCAAGGCCACAGTTCAAAAGCATCAATTCTTCGGCGCTCAGCTTTCTTTATGGTCCAACTCTCACATCCATACATGACTACTGGAAAAACCACAGCTTTGACTAGAAGGACCATTGTTGGCAAAGTGATGTCTCTGATTTTTAATATGCTGTCTAGGTTAGTCATAGCTTTTCTTCCAAGGAGCAAGCGTCTTTTAATTTCATGGCTACAGTCACCATCTGCAGTGATTTTGAGCCCAAGAAAATAAAGTCTTTCACTGTTTCCATTGTTTCCCCACTATTTGC
>NW_011494735.1:11348221-11381762 GCF_000754665.1 Bison bison bison | reverse complement strand
GTGGCTCAGATGCTAGAGTCTGTCTGCAATGTGGGAGACCCAAGTTCAATCCCTGGGTTGGGATGATCCCCTGGAGAAGGAAATGACAACCCACTCCAGTATTCTTGTCTGGAAAATCCCATGGACAGAGGAGCCTGACAAGCTACAGTCCATGGTTTCACAGTCAGACACAACTGAGCAACTTCACTTTCACTTTTGCTTTCTGCCACAAGGGTCATGTCATCTGCATATCTGAAGTTATTGGCAATTCTCCCAGCAATCTTGATTCCAGCTTGTGCTTCATCCAAAACAAAGTTGGGTTACAGTAATTCCCCATTATCCACAGTTTCACTTACTGTTGGTTTCCAAAAACAGTAAGCAGAATATTCTAGACGTAAACAAGTCATAAATTCTAAATTGCATGTCATGCTCAGTAGCATGATGAAATCTCACAATGTCCTGCTCAGACCTGCCTAAACATGAATCTTTGCTTTGTCCAGTATATGTATTCTGACTGTAAATCAACATTATTAGATCAGCTATAAGAGGATCACAGTACTTGTGTTCAGGTCATCTTTGTTTTACTTAATAACAGTTCCAAAGCACCAGAGTAGTGATGCTGCAATTCAGAGATACCAAAGAGAAGCTGTAGAGTGCTTCCTATAAATGAAAAGTTCAAAGTTCTTAACTTAATAAGAAAAAAAAATGTGTACCTTCACTGTTAAGATCTATGTTAAGAATGAATCTTCCATTGGTGAAATTCGGAAGGAGGAAAAAAATTCACTCTAGCTCTGCTGTCACACCTCAAACTGCAAAAGTCAAGGCCACAGTGCATAAGTGCTTGGTTAAGATGGAAAAGGTGTTACATTTGTACATTAATTTTCATCACAGTATATTGCTATAATTGTTTTCTTTTATCATTAGTTATTATTTTAATCTTTTACTGTGCATCATGTATAAATTGAACTTTATCATAGGTGTGTATGTGTAGGAAAAGACTATATATATATATATATATATGTAGTTTGGTACTACCCTTGGTTTCATGCATCTGCTTGGGGTCTTAGAATGTATCCCCCATGGATTAGAGGGGGTTATTAGGAAGCAGTCGAACTCTAGGTATTGGGGAAATTGTTATTTAGGAAAATCCGGAATTGCAGAAAAAGCAACATAAAGACTTTAGGAAACTGTATTTCTCATTTTATTCTGCTTGGAATAGTCTAGAATTAGAGTAATCTGTAAAACACAGAAGTAACTCCAAAGATCATAAAGGTAAGCCTGTTTTTGAAAATGAATTGATAAATTAGCGGATGTTAATTCTAAGGAAAGGAGGACTAAAAGATGTGTGCCTGAAAATACTGATAGGATCATTACACAGAAGGAATAGTCATGTGATGCTTTGTTATCTGTTTTCAACTGGTTGCAATTATACAGATATTATTACTTCTAATTATGGAAGTAGGCACATATAAACACAGATGAACAAATATATAAATATATGCAGACATGAGAAAAATTTTCAAACAAGTTCAAATGATTTGATATTTCAAACACTGAAACTGCTGATTGTGGCAATACATTAAAAAAGCTGAAGACTGGTCAGGAGTATTGCATTGAGTTGGCCAAAAAGTTCAGTTGGGAAAGCCAAATGAACTTGCTGGCCAACCTGACAGAATGGTCATGCTCTGATTAATGGTTACAGTATATGACCTCCAAGAATTTTTCACTTTTGAAATTTTGAGTTAATTGGTTAACATGGAAAGAGCAAATGTTCAGCGTTAATAATAATACTGGAAAAATAATACATACTTGGCTAATAAGAGGTGGTTCTAGAAGCACTTAATAATTTATGTAGAGATGTAGATAATGGGGGGCAGGTGACGCTTTAAAAGATCAGAGTTTTTATAAACCAGTGCCTTCTCATTATTCATTGAATAATTTCTTCCCTAGAAAAGACACATGAGACTTCATGAGAAGTCCACTTTAAATTAATTCTACATTTCAGCCAATAAAGAATTACTTCAGCCTTGAACTTCAGAATGACATGGAGTGGCAGGCATCTCCTGTTTGAAAAAGATTCTTATTTAAGTGGTTTTCTGAGAAATATTTCAAGGCATTTTCAGTAAGACTGAAATCTGGTCAAGTAGTGTTTCAGTGTTGCTATATTCAGAACTGAATCATATATATGGAGTCATTTGTCAAAACAGAAGGACAAGTTTGCTTTATTTTTATAGTAAGACAAAAGAAAGCATTTTCTACATATTTTCTATGCGCTGTTATTTCTTCAGGATACAAAATTTATATTACTGAGACTAAAGTCATTTTGCTATAGGTTAAAATGAATCATTTTTATAGAAACTAGGTTTTAAAGCTCATTACACCCAAAGATTTCCATTATGATCTAATTTGAAATGAAAGTAAACAGAAATAATAATTTTATTCTTCTAAAATAAGAAGTCACTGTGCTTCAATAAAATATCACAAAACACAGTTATAGAGAAGTAACAAACTGGCTAAAAAGCACAACTCATGAACAATTATCAGCCATGTGAGAATCTATTATTAGTTCATAGAAAATCATCTTTGTCTATGAGGGATAACTTGTTGTTTTCTCATACCTAGGTAGTATTGTTTCCTGCCTTAAAAACACTCCACAAAGCAACTTTATCTGGAGTATTACAAAACTTAGAAGTAATATACACAGTGTATATTTATATATTACATATAGACTATCTAAAATTCAAAGAAAGCTACCATTATGTTGAACTTAGAACCAAGTACAGAAGTGGTGTGTAAGTCAAAATGAATTAAGAATGATGAAGTAGTCTACTTGAAGTGGTAGCTGATGGTTCCTGGGTAAACAGTAGAGAATAAACAGAAATTTCATAAACAGAAAAAAGTCAAATGATAAACTGAGAAAGCAATTGGTTGAGTTGACATTGTAAATCTTGGGTGCCTAAGACAGCTGCAGCCTAATCGTGTCCACAGCATTTGTAGCACTGACAAAAATACAGGAGTTTCTTTACTGTGACACAGGCCATTCAGTGAGACTTACTAAAGTGTAAATATATTCAAATTTTTATTTACAGTATTCTTAATACTTTGTACCTAGGTTCCCTCCTTGTTTACTCTGTGACACTATCTCTTAGGGGGGAAAAACGCATATGGAGATTCCAAATATGCCCAAGAGCTTAGGCACCCCCAGATTCTGGCTCCCAATAACCCAAGCCCCACATTTCTCATCACCTTATAGGGTCAGAACAACTGACATAGAGACCTCGAAATATCACATCATGAAGCATTGTGCCTCTATAATCAATCTTTGATTTATCAATAAGAATAGGATCTTTAGCACAGAAATTGTCCCTGTGAGGATTTGATATGAGAAGCCATATTTGAGACATTAAAAAAAAATCCCCTCAACAAGGACTTACTTCCCTATAGTATAGGGAACTGTACTCAGTATCTTGTAAAAACCCATGATGGAAAAGAATCTGAAAAAGAGTACACACACACACACACATAATTGAATCACTCTGGTGTACACCTAAAACTAACACAACATTGTAAATCAAGTGTACTTAAGTTTTTAAAAATCCCCTCAAGGGATGAGTTAGGTTAGTATCCTTTGGGGAAGAAACTACCGATTTTACAAAGAGAGTGTCTCAGCACTTGGAAATACAACATTATTACTGAAGTTCCCCAGTATGTCCAGAGGCTCAAGCAATCATTTGCTAACTCTATAAAGCACTTTGCTGCTAGCACTCACATAAACAATCCATAAAGTAAGGTTCTATAAAAATATAAAACATCCAACATACCAACATACTTTGTAGAAAGATTCCAGGATGTTCCTATTAATAAAATAGATATAAAGTTGCCTAAACCCATTTTGAAACAGGAAAAGTTAAAGTGTTAGCTGCTCAGTTGTGTCTGACTCTTTGCAACCCTATGGACTGTCCATTCTCAACCCCATTCTCTGTCGTGGAATTCTCCAGGCAAGAATACTGGAGTAGGTAGCCATTCCCTTCTCCTGGGTATCTTCCCAACCCAGGGATAGAACTAGGTCTCTTGCATTGCAGACAGAGTCATTACCATCTGAACCACCAGGGAAGCCCATTTCCTAAGATCATAATTCCTTCACTAACACTACAATAAACATCTATCAATATATAATAGAATGGTTGTGTTCAAATAACCAGAGAATTCATTGTATTAAAAAAAGTTTTTACTCCACTTTGAGGACATTAAAAATAATATCAACCTATACTTTGAAATAAATATATTCAGAGTCCAAAGTAAAAGTCCAGATTCTCTTAGAAAAATGAAACTTTACCTAAGGAACAACAAAGTCAGCCTTGAAAAGTGGCAATTCCAGTACTGATCAATACTAATACAAAATCCCAGAGTATCTTCACAGGTACTGTCATTGCAGATCTAACATTGCAGATCTAGATGAATAGACTTTTTTTCCTGTCTTATTAACATAGTGTAATTATTGTGGTTTGACGTTTGATGTTCTATAGCATATTTTTGTCCAAGTTTTTAAGAAATTGTTCTCAATTTTTCTTTTTATCAAAAAATATACGTATTTGGTTTCAATAGCTTTTTCTAAATGGTTATATTCAAGTTCAGAAATACCTCTGAAAGATGAATGGGATTCATTCTAGTACTTATACCAAGATAATATTCTTGGTAGTAATTCTACCAGGAATTTTCATTAATGATATAATTTCTTAAAAGTTTATGACTTATGTGAGAATTCTGTACTCTGATAAAATAAGATCACAAGTCCAAAACAAATTCAAGTCAGAAATCTCTGAAGGATAACTGGTTATAAATCTTTCTGTGATATCCAAGTTGACTTGATTAGAACTACTATCTTTGTTTATGTAACTTGAATATTATTTCACTTAAAAACTTGATTTGTGGTTAAATGAGATTTGTAACCTAAAACAATTGCCTGGCCAAAGGCAGCTCTGAGACTGACAGTCACATTTTAGAAAGGTGTTTCGTGCAAACACAAAGAAATTTCAACAGCTGTTAAGTTACAGTGGTCAAAGTTTTGCAATTTCAAAATCCAAGCTGTTAGTCTAGAAAAACTAAAGACTTGAATTTTATGTCCCAGAGGTATTTCATCAGATAATTCATATTGTGATCATAGCTTGCATCCTGCCTTCCTTCTTACTTCCCACACAGATTCCCCATGCTTCTCTGAGCCCCGTTTCAGCCCTGACACGTTTCCTCCCATCACAAATCCTTCACTCATTCATTACACATCCTCTGTCTCCTGCTTTCACCAACCTTCTCAGGCTGACACATATTTATGCATTTTCTAGTCATTTTACTTTTTCTTTAGCGCTAAGATGGACTTGTCTCTATCATTTCTTCTGCTGTTTATATACCTGTGTACATGCTTTGTCTTTGTCTGTGAATAGGTAAGATTTTATATATACTCATTGTGTTCAGATTTTCATTAGATAATTGTGTTTTTCTTTTAGTTGATGAGTTCCTTGAGAGCACAATGATCTAATTCACTTTGATAGTCTCTTGGTGACTAAATAGTATCTGGCATGTAATAAATGCACAACACATATTTGTTGAATGAATGAATGATATATAAATTATTGGAAAACTAAATGGAAAGAAAAAACCAATGGGAATTTGATATTATTTCTGAAAGTAACTTCTCTTCAATATTTGATACATATAAATACTTTGAAAAACTATAATATGTAAAATGTTTAAGAAAAATACATTAGGACACATGTATTCCCATGTCAACATAATTGACCTAAAAAGACTGAAATTTCCTCATTTCTAAAATGAATTCATTTACAAAGTTTATTTAACATAAATTTTAAAAATATATATATTGCAAAGAAAGAAAGTGCTTTATCTATCTTTGACCCAAATATCCCCAAGGCATGAGCTTTGTATTTGCTACAGAAGGAAATGGCAACCCACTCCAGTATTCTTGCCTGGAGAATCCCATGGATGGAGGAGCCTGGTGGGCTACAGTCCACGGGGTCGCAACGAGTCGGACACGACTGAGCGACTTCACTTTCCTTTACTTTCATAGTTTTAGAATAGCATATCTTTGTTAGGAAACAAACACAAGAGTGGTTTTACTTAAGTAACATCTATTTTGAGACAAGACATTTGCAGAGTTAGGAAATAACACATAGGCCATAGCTACTACACAAACACAAATAGCCTAATAATTTATTAAAATGGTATGCTAAACATGTTTTTTCCCTGAATCCTCTATTAGTGAGGCTGTCACTTTTATCTATAGCTGATTTTCACTTCTTTTTATAGCTCTAATGTTTCAAGTCAGGAAAAAACTTATTGATTTTCTTAGCATTAACCTTCCAGTGAACTAGTTATAACTTTACAATATATTATCAAGCAGATAGATCTTTTTTTTTTTTTCTAACAGGTAACACTCAGTTTCCTCTAAACACTCCTATAGATGCACATTTGCAAAAGCATTTTAATTTCATGTATGGGGTTGATTATTATATATACCAGATTTCAAAATAGAAAATCTTTTCTTTATGATTCACACTTTAATTTTATTTCCCAAGAAATGCCTTTCAAAACTATCAATATTTATAAAAGCATTATCAGTAAAAATTAAAAATTTTGTATATAGTAGAAACTATAATGAGTTATGGCACTTTAAAAGAAATTTCATATGCATTATCATTTTTTTTTAACCTGTATACCAATCCAGTGTAGGAAAATGAACACCTATCACTCCTATTTTAAGATACCCTAATATCTCAAGGTTAATGTATTTCACCCAAGGGCATTCAGCTCAAACCCTAAATTCTCCTAACTCCAAATCTTCTTTTTTCACCACTCTGTAAAGTAGCTTAGGCACCATTTCAAATTAGTTTTACAGTTTGCATATCCTACAGATGCAGTCTTCTCTCATATCCACTGTGAACTTATAAACAATTTATTTGGGGAAGTAGACATGTTCATCATGAGTAATCAGCTAAGTAGTCATTTTGTTTGATAATTTAATATCCAATCTTGTGTCCTGTTGATTTCATTTTATTAACATCCAAATATCATGACCAGACTTGATTTAGTAAGTAAATTACTTCCCATTATACAGACAGCCAATACATTAGTGATACACAAATGGAACTCACAATATGAAAAAATAGAGACTATAGTGAAATTGTTCAGTCGTGTCCGACTCTTTGTGACCCCATGGACTGTAGCCTACCAGGCTCCTCTGTCCATGGAATTTTCCAGGCCAGAGTACTGAAGTGGGTTGCTATTTCCTTCTCCAGGGGATCTTCCCAATGCAGGGATCAAACCCAGGTCTCCTGCATTGCAGGCAGATGCTTTACCATCTGAGCCACAGGGGAAGCCCAATAGAGACTATAGAAGATATTAAACATGTTTTCCAGTGACTTGATAACTTGTATTATAAAAGTATAGAACAGTATGATTTGGTAATTTGATAAGAAAGGTATTCACAGAAGTCTATTGTGACTGAAAAAAAAAATTTAAGTACTTCAATAAGCCATCATCTGTTTGTTATGACACTGTTAAAAAATACAAATAAAACAAACTATAAGATATAGAAAAGAACTTTTTCCTCAAATATTTTTTCATATGAACTCACAAATGTATAGATTACTGATCTAGTAGGTTATATTAGCTTTTCCAAGTCTTTATATCAAATGCTACTAGGAATTTTTACAATGATTAATGAGAGGAAAAGAATATTACTATGAAACAGAAATCATAGTAATGAAAATTGATTAACTCTGGGTCATGCACTTGCAACAAGAGTAATATCATCCCACAAGAGTGTGAAAATTGCTTCATGGGAACCATGAAAAAACTATGGAAAACTCTTACCTTCTTTATCTACAAAAATCACAGATGCACATGCAGCACATAAATATATACAAATTTCAAGGGGTGAGAATCAATTAAAAAAAAATCTAAAAATCTCCTTAGAGAGCAAAAGTAGAAAAAGAGTTGAAAAACACTGCTCTATGTAAATAAGCATTAGCAAATTCTGCAGTAAGTTAAAAAAAATTCAAAACTCCTTTGACATCCTTTAATTGTTGCTAGGTGATTACAATCAGTCATAGGAATACATTATTGAAATTCCCCAAAATGAGTTATGAAATGCTTGTTGATAACTGTGCAGTGTCTAGTATATACACCTGGAAATAACTGAATATTTTTAAATTAATGAATGGTTCACGGTCAAAAGGTAACAAATGTTTCATAATTTTCATCTCTTTTTTTTAAGCACATAACTATGCAATAATGATATAACTTCATCCAGTGAGTATCAAAACCAACACCAGAAAACTATACCCACCTAAAATAGTAAGATTCACTCTTCTCTTAGCAGACTTGCTTTGAGTTTATTACAAAAACAAAAAATTCCTGAAAGCAGGGAAAGAAGCTACAGTAAAAAATCTAAGAGAAAAAAGAGACTTTGCAAGAAGAAATACTCATCAATGGAGCAGGGAGCTGGGGGCAGGTGGCACAAGGCATGGGCATAAGAACATTCAGAAAACATATTTTTTTTTTTGCATGGTATGCATGCAAAAAATTAAAAGTATAAAAGAATAAGATTTTGCACAAATTTGGGCAATAAAGGTGAAGAAATCACCCAACCCGTCTCCTCCAAAAAGAGCAAAAGAACACAAAGAATATAGAAAAATATTAGAAGACAAGTTCAGGAGGTCAAACAGCCAAACAATAGGAAATCCAAAAACTGACCCAGGAGGAAAAAAGTGAAACTGGACAGAGAGATAGGAGCACTACTTAAATACAAAAAAAAAGTGAAACTGGACACAGAGATAGGAGCACTAAATAAAAGTGAAAGTAAGATTATCTTTGAAAACTTAAGTCTAGCTTGAAAAGATTCACTCAATAATTAAAAGGACAAAACCTAGATATATATTGGCAATTTTTTTTTTTAATTTAAGGTGACCCAGGGATTGAACCCAGGTCTCCTGCATTGCAAGCAGATTCTCTACCATCTGAGCCATCAGGGAAGTCCTAAATTAAAAGAAACTATGTTAAAAGGATTCAGGTACTCCACACCCACCATCACTCCACCACAAACAAAAAAGAAAAAAAGAAAAATTACCCATAGCTAGTAAAAGAACAAACGTGGTTGAAAACACACATTGTCTGGAGTTCTGAAGCTGTGCTCCTGCATATTATATGCAAATGCACTGATCAGGCAAAATGTAAACTACTGGTAACAGCTCAAAGTGTTAATCCTTTATAAAGAGCTGTCATAAAACAGGGTCACCTAATAAAAACAGTGGATAAATTACATGAAAACGCAATTAATAAAAAAATCAACAGTCAATAAACCAATAAAATTTAATCTTTAATAACCAAAAATCACAAATTAAAACAGGATGAAATTGACAAAAATTAGTTAGAATGATAAATCTCAAGGACTCCAAATTGGTCTGGCCAAGTGTTGACAATAGTATGTAAGCTCTTTGCTGATGGGAATATGAATAGGGATGTTTGTAATTTTTCAATAATATCAAAATGCACACATTTTAACGTGCATCATGTTAATAAATCAATCTGCCTGCAATGCAGGTTCGATTCCTGAGTGGGAAGACCACTGGAGAAGGGATAGGCTACCCACTCCAGTATTCTTGGGCTTCCCTGGTGGCTCCAGCTGGTAAAGAATCTGCCTGCAATGCAGAATACCTGGGTTTGATCCCTGGGTTGGGAAGATCCCCTGGAGAAGAGAACAGCTACCCACTCCAGTATTCTGGCCTGGAGAATTCCATGGATTGTATATAGTCCCTGGGCTTGCAAAGAGTTGGATAAGACTGAGCGACTTTCACTTTCACTTCGTGAATATATTACATATATTACATCATTTTAATTTTATCAGTGCTTCTTTTATACTTTCCAAATATTCTAAAATGAACACGTTATTTTTATAGTTAAAAATATCATTTTTAAAACATGTTAAAATTTAAGCCATTTGAACTAGTACTTGATCACTGCAAATTTAACCTAATAAATAGATATGGGAAAAAGCAACTGCACATATAAATGTTTATTGCAGCTTTATTTTTACTAGAAGAAAAATAAACAGCTCTACTATCCAATTATATAGTATGTTTAAATAAATATTTTCACAGGAAAGAGGAAGAAGTGCTCACAACAAGAAAGGAGAAAAATCTATGGATACAGTATATTCCCAATATTATACGAATAATATTTGAAAGTTAATAATTATATATGTATAGGATTACAGGTGTTTTAAATTTTCTTTTTTATATTTTATACATTTTCAAATTTTCTCTGACAACAGTGAGACACTCTATGTTCTGAAAAACTACAATCTATAAACATTAAATTTGAAAACCATGTAAACGGAAAATATACAGTGGATGTGACCAAGGTTTAAAAGTTATCTAAGGTTTTCAAACATCAATGAAAGAAATATTAAACTGTCAAAGGAATCAATGAATAAATCAAATATTAGAAAATGAAAATAATTCAAACATTAACTATCCATTAACAGAAAATATAAATTAAAATATGAATAAGAGACTATGTCAGGACCTTCTGCCTTAACAAAGATATTGATTTGTAGCCAATATTTTCAGACTGGTGAGAAGCAAAGTCTTATATACCTCTGTGAAGGAATAAAAGGTAATTCGACAAAATGTATAAATATTTGTGCAGCAGCTACCTGTCATTTTCTTTCAACATGTATCTTTCTATATTCCTGTCTGTATTGAAGTGGGTTGAAAACTTATACTAGATTCTTCCGACTTTCTTGCCAGCTGGCTTCTGGTTAGATTCTGCACAGGGTAGTGTGGCAGCCACAAAGATGGATGCTTAGTTCTCCCTCAAAAGTACCCACTGCAAATAACATAGTTGAGTGATGGCCTCCAGTAACTCCACCTGTGGATCTGTGTCAAGACCACACTTCATTTGGGCGGCAAGCAGGCAGTGACACAACAGCCCTTTATGGGACTCCCTCCAATGGGCAGCCTTTGCTCCAGGACTCAGAATTGGCCTGGCCAAGACATTTTCAAAACTGGGCTAAAGTTTAGGGTTCTTCCTACTGAAGCCGCTCTTTCTCTTCTTTCTCTTCTTTCACAGGTGTCAAGCCTTCCTCCTGGTCTGAAGACTCACCCCATCTACTCCTGCTCCCTCCCTCTTTATACTTCAAAGGTATTTCCCACAATAAACAATCATGCACATTGAATTCTGTCCTGGAGTCTGCTTCTTGGAGGAAAGTGCTCTTAAGAAAGAGGGAGTCCAATTTTTTCTCCAGCTTCTGGCTTCAGAAGTGCTAAGGGAGATTGTGTGAATGTCTGTTGACTTTAGCAGCATTTGCTGAGAGTTCAGCAGCATTTTCTGAGAGCCCAGCAGTGCTGGAGGCCCGTGGGCTCTTGGAATCTCAAGACAGAATTGGTTTCAGGCTTCTGGCTTAGAAGCAATGGAAGTGATTCCCAAAGCACCAGCAGTGCTTCAGCAGTCTCAACAGTAAACACTATAAGTTGGAACTCTGGGTAACTCTGGGCTTCCCTGGTGGCTCAACTGGTAAAGAATCTGCCTGCAGTGTGGAAGACCTGGGTTCAGTCCCTGAGTTTGGAAGATCCCCTGGAGAAGGCAACAGCTACCTACTCCAGTATTCTGGTCTGGGGTAGAGAAAGGAACAGCTACCCACTCCAATATTTTGGCCTGGAGAATTCCGTGGACTGTATAGTTGTATAGTCCATGGGGTCACAAAGAGTCAGACACTACTGAGAGATTTTCACTTCACTGGGTACTCCATTTTCCTTTCTGCTCTCCCATCCTTATGGGCAGTTATAGCTTTCTGTAGTTAACCAATGTCTGGATAGTAACATCACAATTCCCTGTTTCATTCTCCAACTCTTTCAACACTGTTGTAATCAGTTCCTTATTTTAAACCACTTACTGTGATTTCCTTTTTACTGAGTGAATGCTGAATGACACAAAACTAATCATTTTATTCTTTTTCACCTCAAAAGTTCTCACTTGTGTTAACTATGTAAATAAATTTAAAATGAACAAAATGCATTAATAAAATTTAATTAATTGATAACTAAAGGAGTACGTCAAGGCTGTATATTGTCACCCTGCTTACTTAACTTATATGCAGAGTACATCATGAGAAACTCTGGGCTGGAAGAAGCACAAGCTGGAATCAAGATTGCCAGGAGAAATATCAATAACCTCAGATATGCAGACGACAGCACCCTTATGGCAGAAAGTGAAGAGGAACTAAAGAGCCTCTTGATGAAAGTGAAAGAGGAGAGTGAAAAAGTTGGCTTAAAGCTCAACATTCAGAAAACGAAGAACATGGCATCTGGTCCCATCACTTCATGGGAAATAGATGGGGAAACAGTGGAAACAGTGTCAGACTTTATTTTGGGGGGCTCCAAAATCACTGCAGATGGTGATTGCAACCATGAAATTAAGACGCTTACTCCTTGGAAGGAAAGTTATGACCAAACAAGACAGCATATTAAAAAGCAGAGACATTTCTTTGCCAACAAAGGTCCGTGTAGTTAAAGCTATGGTTTTTCCAGTAGTCATGTATGGATGTGAGAGTTGGACTCTTAAGAAAGCTGAGCACCGAAGAATTTATGCTTTTGAACTGTGGCATTGGAGAAGACTCTTGAGAGTCCCTTGGACTGCAAGGAGATCCAACCAGTCCATTCTGAAAGAGATCAGCCCTGGGATTTCTTTGGAAGGAATGATGCTAAAGCTGAAACTCCAGTACTTTGGCCACCTCATGAGAAGAGTTGACTCATTGGAAAAGACCCTCATGCTGGGAGGGATTGTGGGCAGGAGGAGAAAGGGACAACAGAGGGTGAGATGGCTGGATGGCATCACCAACTTGATGGACGTGAGTTTGAGTGAACTCTGGGAGTTGGTGATGGACAGGGAGGCCTGGCATGCTGCAATTCATGGGGTCACAAAGAGTCGGACATAACTGAGCGACTGAACTGAACTAAATTAATATTAATATCAAATATAAATAAAAGTTCTCACACAAATGTTTTTATATTAACAAACAAAACAGTCTCAAAGAAATCTAACAACAAAGATTTTCTTATGTAATTTAGGGTACATTATTACAATGTTTTTTCATGTCCCAATTAAAAAATGTTTTCTTGATAGTTTTAGATATATAAAAAATATATCTAGATATATATTTAAATATATAAGGGCTTCACTGATAGCTCAGTTGGTAAAGAATCCGCCTGCAAGCAGGAGACCCTGGTTTGATTCCTGGGTTGGGAAGATCCCCTGGAGACAGGATAGGCTACCCACTCCTGTATTCTTGAGTTTCCCTTGTGGCTCAGCTGGTAAAGAATTTGCCTGCAATGTGGGAGGCCTGGATTCTATCCCTGGGTTGGGAAGATCCCCTGGAGAAGGGAAAGGCTACCCACTCCAGTATTCTGGCCTAGAGAATTCCATGGACTGTATAGTCCACGGGTTTGCAAAGGTCTGACAGGACTGAGCAACTTCCACTTTCACTTTAGATATATAAGTAAATACACATCATTTGTTGCTATTTTGTTGCTGTTCAGTCACCTTCAGTAGCCAAGTTGTGTCTGACTCTGCTACTCTTATGGACTGCAGCACACCAGGCTTCCATGTCTCTCACCATCTCCCAGAGTTTGCCCAAGTTCATGTCCAATTGAATCAGTAATGCCATTCAACTATCTCATCCTCCGTCACCATCTTCTTCTGCCTTCAATCTTTCCCAGCATCAGGGTCTTTTCTAATGAGTCAGCTGTTTGCATTAGGTGGTCAAAATATTAGAGCTTCAGCATCAGTCCTTCCAAAGAGTATTCAGGGTTCATTTCCTTTAAGATTGACTGGTTTGAGATGGTTTCACAGTGAATTCTATCAAAAATTTAGAGATGAACTAACATCTATCCTACTCAAACTCTTTCAGAAAATTGCAGAGGAAGGTAAACTGCCAGACTCATTCTATGAGGTCACCATCACCTTTATAACAAAACCAGACAAAGATGCCACGAAAAAGAAAACTACAGGCCAATATCACTGATGAACATAGATGCAAAAATCCTTAACAAAATTCTAGCAAACAGAATCCAACAATACATTGAAAAGATCATACATCATGACCAAGTGGGCTTTATCCCAGGGATGCAAGGATTCTTCAATATTCACGAATCAATCAATGTGATACACCACAGTAACAAATTGAAAGATAAAAATCATATGATTATCTCAATAGATGCATTTGAATCAGTTCTAATGAAGTAAATGAAACTGGAGCCTATTATCCAGAGTGAAGTAAGTCAAAAAGAAAAACACCAATACAGTATATTAATGCATATATAGAGAGTTTAGAAAGATGGTAACAATGATCCTATATGCGAGACAGCAAAAGAGACACATATAAAGAACAGACTTTTGGACTCTGTGGGAGAAGGTGAATGTGGCATGATTTGAGAGAATAGCATTGAAACATGTATATTACCATATGTGAAATAGATCGCCAGTCCAGGTTCAGTGCATGAGACAGGGCGCTCAGGGCTGGTACACTGGGACACCGTGAGGGATGGGATGGGGAGGGAGGTGGGAAGGAGGTTCAGAATGGGGGACACATGTACACCCATGGCTGATTCACGTCAATGTATGGCAAAAACCACTACAGTATTGTAAAGTAATTAGCCTCCAATTAAAATAAATATATATATGTTGATGTATGGCAAAAAAAGTAATTAGAAAAAAAAATATATGTATATATATATTTAAAAAAAGATTGACTGGTTTGATCTCCTTGCTTTCCAAGAAACTCTCAAGAGTTTTCTCCAGCACCACAGTTTGAAAGCATCAGTCCTTCGGTGCTCTGCCTTCTTTATTGTCTAGCTCTCACATCCATACATTACTACTGGAAAGACCATAGCCTTGACTATATGGACCTTTGTTGGCAAAAGAGATGTCTTTGCTTTTTAACAGTGTCTAGGTTTGTCACAGCTTTCCTACCAAGAAGCAATTGTCTTTTAATTTAGCATTTATTGCTAATTATACTACTAAGTGGGGAAAAAAGATAAATTTGAATATGTACTTATCATATATAGCCCGTAGAGTTTTATTCAGAAAAATATACTTGGGGCAAATTGTGAACCTGTGAACCAAAGTGCATGTACAATAATGTCCACAGTATCATTGGCAATAACAGCCAACAACTGGAAAAACCCATATGCCCACCTCAGTAAAAGATAAATGCATCACATTCTTCTCACACAATGGACTCCTATGTCACAATGTGGATGAATCTCAAGAAAAAAAAATGTTGAGGGAAGAAGCAAATAACACTTTTATTTTTATTTTTTTTATTTTATTTTATTTTTATTTTTTTTAAAATTTTATTTTATTTTTAAACTTTACATAATTGTATTAGTTTTGCCAAATATCAAAATGAATCCACCACAGGTATACATGTGTTCCCCATCCTGAACCCTCCTCCCTCCTCCCTCCCCATACCATCCCTCTGGGTCGTCCCAGTGCACTAGCCCCAAGCATCCAGTATCGTGCATCGAACCTGGACTGGCATCTCGTTTCATACATGATATTTTATATGTTTCAAATAACACTTTTAAAAATACCTAACATGATCCCAATTTAACAAAATCAAAAAACAGACAAAATAACCCTCTACAGTTAAGCATAAGAAGACAAGGAGAGGTACCTCTGTGGGCAAAGGGTTGTAATCAGGAAGAGGGATAAGGAACTTTGGGGGGCTGGTAATATTTTATTTACTGTCCTGGTTGATATTTTACAACAATTGCTATCTTTATAATTGTTATTTTGAGTGTACATATGTGTTTTGTGCATTATTCTGTATTCATGAGATATCTTAATATTAAAAAGAGGAGAAAACTCAGGATATTAAACTCCAGGAAAACCGCAACTTTATCTACATCATTTAAATCAGAATCACCAAGACCATGGTCACAAAAGAGTTGGGCATGACTCAGTGGTTAAACAATAACACTACCAGCCCAGAACCGCAGAGTCTCTCACCTAGTCCATGTCAATAAATGTACAAATAAATAACAACTGAATGAACAGAATGCTCTCAAATATGTCCAATGCATTCATAAATTAAATCAGATGAAAATATGCCCACATGCCATCTAATTAATTCTATGTGCACGAATTATGGGTAATTTGATTTCTCTTCTTGATATTTTTCTTTCTTACCAAAGCTTCTCAAATAAACATGCATTACTTTGAAAATTCAATGAAATAAATAATAAAACGTATTGTTAAAAGTCGAAAGTACAGTCAGTTAATGTTATGGCCATTTTTCTTTCTCTTAGGCCTTTAATCTAATTGTTCTTATAAACAAGGCTCTTGAAACACTATGAATTATAAATCAGGGTTCTTAAATTTTGGTGTACATCATAGTCAACTGCAAACCAGCACAAGAGAACATAGTAACATCCTAGCTAAATTAGATCAAACAATTTTAACTGAATATGACCCCAAAGGATCCGCTCCAGCCACATCCCCTGTTTAACTGCACACACCATCCTCCCTGCTTTATGTCCTTGAGACACAGTGATCTTGTTTTTGCTCCAAAGCATTCTCTTCCTTCGTGTTTTAGCACCTTTGCACAGGCTACTGATCCTACCTGGATGCCAGCTCCTGCTCTCCATTTAGGCCTTAATTCAAATGTCTCTTCCCTAGAAAAGACTTTCCTGATTGCCTTCCACCCATTTTGTATATTATATACTCTTATCCTGAATATCTCTAAATACTTTAATGCAATTTATAATTAAATATCTATTTTCTCAATTATCAAATTAGTGTTTTTCACACCTACTATTTTGTAAGTTCCACAGAGCATGAAACAAGCTTGTGTTGGTCACTTATTAACCTCCAGAACCTGACCTAAAACCCAACACTTAACAAATACTCAATATGTATTTTGTATATTTTAAAGTGAGAAAAGGAGGTCACAAAATTTTATACAGTTTTTGAAAGCGTAACAGTGGTTATTTTGGAACATGAAATCATGAATGACTCTTATTTCTGCCTCTTTTGCTTATCTATATTTTTAAAATATCAATTATTGTTGCTGTTCAGTCACTCAGTTGTGTCCAACTCTTTGTAACCCCATGGACGACAGCATGCCAGGCTTCCCTGTCCTTCAATATCTCCCAGAGCTTGATCAAACTCATGTCTATTGAGGCAGTGATGCTATCCAACAATCTTGTCCTCTGTTGCCCCCTTCTCCTCTTGCCTTCAACCTTTCCCAATCAGGGTCTTTGCCAATGAGTCAGCTCTTAAGTGTCAGGTGGCCAAAGTACTGTCGTTAGTAAATATTTATTGCTTTGGAATTAAAACAAATTTTGTTTTAATGAAAAAAATATATTTTGTTTATTGGGTAACTGGTTGGACACATAAATAAACTATCAAATGAACCAACAAATAAATCAAGAACTACCAAAAGGAAAAAACTAAATGGCTGCTCTCTCATGTAGGCTTTAGGCTGAAAATCACAGTTTAACTTTTCTTCTGAAAAAATTTCATTTAATCGAAAGTTCCAACTCATATTAGTTATCACTTAATATGACACTGAAGGATAACATATAATTAAATGAACTGGCAAAACCAATACAATATTGTAAATTAAAAAAATAAATAAATAAAAAAATGTGTGTGTGTTTAACTCTCATCTGTGTATCAGTTCAGTTCAGTCGCTCAGTCGTGTCCAGCTCTGTGACCCCATGAATCGCAGCACGCCAGGCCTCCCTGTCCATCACTAACTCCCGGAGTTCTCCCAAACCCATGTCCATCGAGTCGGTGATGCCATCCAGCCATCTCATCCTCTGTTGTCCCCTTCTCCTTCTGCCCCCAATCCCTCTCAGCATCAGGGTCTTTTCCAGTGAGTCAACTCTTCGCATGAGGTGACCAAAGTATTGAAGTTTCAGCTTCAGCATCATTCCTTCCAATGAACACTCAGGATTGATTTCCTTTGGAATGGACTGGTTGGATCTGCTTGCAGTCCAGGTGACTATATCCCACACTAAATACAGATCACTTTCCAACTCAAACATTCAATGATGATTCGTTCTATCTAAATTTAGTTTGGATATGATGGGTATAGGAAGAAAAGTCAAGAAAACAGTCTTCTAAGATTATGACTGTTTTTCTATTGGGAACTTGGCATTCTAAACTGAAGTATTTCCTCTCTGATCTCCACTATCTGAAGCTATACCTGATGTAATTTCTTCCAAGGGGAAATAGTGCTTATACTTTTTGATTGGCTGTCACAATGCTCTGAGTTAATCACTACACCCTTCCCAAAATGCCCAGCCTGAAACAACTGTGAGAATTCAGGACAGAATATCTGTGGAGATTTGTCTGTGGGTGAGGGACTTTTAGTGCCCAAAGCTCAGAAGACTTTATTAAGCAGGCAATGACATTTTCTGATTTTTAGATATCTCATTTTTCAAATACAAATGCTCTAGATTTCTACAGTGTTTCTACATTGTGTTAAAAAAACAGAGTAAAACTATTCTGCAATTGGTTGCTCTTGAGAACACAGTGCTATTGCACTGGTATTTGGAAGAGCTATTTCTTTTGTTGTTTCATCTCCTACAATTACCTGTTCTGTAATGATCTCATCTCGTACCACTCTCTTCCTTACATACTCTGCTCTACGCACAGCAGCCTTGCTACTCCTCATTCTCCAGGCATGCTCCTATTTGAAAGCATTCATACTTATTTACTGCTCTGCCTGGAACATCCTTCCTTCAGATATTTTCACGGCTAGTTCCACTGGAAACTTTAAGTCTTACCCAAAGGCCTTATTTAAAACTACAATCCATCTTGAACAATTCTCATACCTCTTTCTTCCTTTCTTTTTTCCATAGCATTTACACTATAAAACTGGTTTCCTTTTTATTCCATCTTCCCACCTCTAAGACAAAAACTCCACAAGTATAACATTTTTGCCTCTTATATGTACTGCAATATTCTCAGTCCTTATTGTGGGTACTCGAAAACTATTGAGTAAAACATATTTTCCATCAGAATTATTCACTTATATTCCTGTGAAAACTACCAACAGACTCTTTGAGTCTAGCAATCCTGGTTCCCAGAAAGGGAAAGTGTGTACAAGGGGAAACAATAAGAATCTTACTAAACATACAGCTTCAATTGCTGCCTACTCAGAACCATATAGGACTCTTTGAGAGTCCCTTGGACTGCAAGGAGATCAAACCAGTAGATCCTAAAGGAAATCAACCCTGAACACTCATTGAAAGGACTGATGCTGAAGCTCCAATACTTTGGCCACCTGATGTGAACAGCTAATTCATTGGAAAAAACTCTTGTTGCTGGGAAAGATTGAAGGCAGAAGGAGAAGAGAATGACAGAGGATGAGATGGCTGAATGGCATCAGTGATTCAATGAACATGAACTTAGGCAAACTCTAGGAGATGGTGAGGGACAGAGAGGCCTGGTGTGCTGCAGTTCATGGGGTTGCAAAGAGACAGACACAACTGAGCAACTGAAAAACAACAGCCCCATAGACGAGCAAGAAAAAAAAAGGGACTTAAATAGTGATGAGATTAATGACCTCACTGGTCACAAGGAAGAGGGTACTTGCTGGACAACTACCCTCTGTACCAGTTCTGTACCAGGACAGAAGAAAATAGGTTAGGTTCTCATATCGTCCACTGAGGTATTTCTTGGCAACCCCAATGCCCAGTTACAACCATAAATTTTTAATTTTGTAAGTACAACAACCCCAGAATTAAGAGCATAATAACACAGAGCTTAGAACCCTTAGCTGTGAGGTCTAGGTAAATCATCAAGGTAAGCCTTCTAGCTGAATAGGAAGGAAATAGGAATCTAATGGCTAAGGAAGTGGGCAGATAATGAGTATCAGCTAAGGCCTTGGTATCAACTGCATTAGTGATGGCCCCACAATTCCTCCTCAAGTAAGTGTTTTTGGAAATTGTAACCAACCAGAATCTTTGATAAGCTTTGCTTGGACAGAGTAAGTTTAAATAAGAAGCAAGCAGCTCTAAGGGGTAAAAGAAGTGGACTGCATGATATGTAGCTGTTGGTTCACTACCAAGACCCTTTTTATCAGCAGTGCACCTTACCCACACTTGCTGTGAATGGTAGGAGATTACAATTCACAGCCCCTCCCTTGTTTAGAGCTCTACCACCTGCTAAAGAGAAGCTTTTAATATTCCAGGAGGGTTACTCCCTACCGTGTTTAACATGTCAACGGAGAGTGCCAAATGGACACAAATGTAGAAGAGGCTCTTTATCTCACTTCAAGGAGGGAATCAACTCTGTGAAGCAATTTATGTTTTGAGCCACCTGAAGGACTTGACCAGGCTATTCTCCAGCTGAGACCCTATTTGTGCTCAACTTTTGTCCCCAACTCTATCCTGCTGCACTTGCTCTCCACCTCCTGAGAGTATTCTTTCTATAAATCACATAAATAAGAATTCCTGACTTGGCTCTGATTTTAGAGAAGCTTACCTACGACACATGCAAATCAACTCATGAAGAATGAATTCTAAATATAGGCCTTAAAAACTCTCACAATATGATTCCAATAAACATTAGCTCACAAAATTTCAAAATCACAAAACCCTAAAATAAAGTACAATGAGTGAGAGTCATGAGGAGGAAATCGTAAAAATTTCATAAAACAGAAGCCTCAAATTTTATATGTGTGACATTTGATATATAATGTATAAAAAGAAATAGAAACTAAGCAAATAAAGAACAAAATATATCAAAAGCCAAGTCAATTTGTAAGAAAAAAGAGTTTTTAGTAACATGTAATAGATGAAATTAAGACTCCGTAAATACGTGGAAGAGCAAATTAGACTGAAGAGAACACATTTTTGGTAGGAAAAAAAAGATTTGAATTAATACTGCAGAATATAACACAGAAAGACCTGAAGGTGCAAAATATAAGAGACTGAAATACATGCAGTACAGAGAGGGGAAGCTGACATACATATAACCATAGTTCTAGCTCAGTAGAGATATAGAAGGAATATCTCAAGATGTAATATCTGAAATTCTTTCAAAGGTCATGAAAGACACCAATCCACAGGAAGTCAACTAAATCCCAAATAATACAAAGAAATTCACTACCAGATATTTGTCATGTCACATGGAATGAGACTTCCGAGATTTGATTTCTTCTCCCAACAGTTACACTAGCTAGGCAATTTGGGTCAAATGATTTAACTCTTCTTTGCCACAGTTTCTGATCTATATAACAGATAAAATAATAGTAGCTACATTATAGATTGTCATAAGGATTAAATGAGTTCATATCTACAAAGCTCTTAAAATAGAGCTGTTGGATTTTTAATATTCATCTGTATTACTTTTACCTTGAATGCTCACACAGTGTGCTCTGGATCAGAGACAGATTTCTTATTAATTATCTCACAATAAAAAATGAAAATAAGCAAACAGGCCTCCTTTGCCCTAAACCTAACCTATGATGAAAGCCATGTGGTCTGTGGGAGATAGAGACTTCACTCTTAAAGAGCACACACAAACTCCCACATGTTCTGGCACCCAGTGCAGGAGTAGTAATTTGAAAGAAGCCTGAGCTAGACCTAGCAGAGTTGCCTGGAGAGGCAGGGGCTGGTTGCAATTCACCCTGGGGACATAGACATTCACAGTAGCCATATATGGGAGCTTTCTACCACATGGACACTGCTGCTTGCAGCTGCCATCGTGGGATCCTCCCTCTGGCTCATTAATGCCAAGACCTGGCCCCATCCAACAGCTTCTAGACATCAGTGCTGGAAGTTCAGTTCAGTTGCTCAGTCATGTCCAACTCTTTGCGACCCCATGGACTGCATGCAGCACACCAGGCTTCCCTGTCCATCACCAACTCCTGGAGCTTGCTCAAACACATGTTCATCGAGTCAGTGATGCCATCCAACCATCTTATCCTCTGTTGTTCCAGTGCTGGAAACCTCAGGCCAAACAACTAACTGTTTGGGAACACAGTCCCACCCATCAGCAAACAGACTGCCTAAAAACTTCCCGAGTTCACAGCCACCTCTAAACTCAGCACTTCCAAAGGGTCCATAGTACCAGAAGGCCAAGACCCAGCTCCACCCACCAGTAGGCCAGCACCAGCAGCTCCCATCAGGAAGCCTGCACAAGCCTCTAGACCAGCCTAATCTATGATGGGGCAGACAGCAGATAAGACAGCAGTAAGAAAATCACAATTCTTCGCCTGAGGACATAGTCCAGCTCATCAGGCCAGACGCTACCCTGGGACCAGTGGGGACCCAGCTCTGTAACTAGCAGGCCAACACAAGCTTCAGGACACCATGGACCACATATGCAACTGAGTCAAGAACCAGACCCCTGTCCACCAATGATCCGACACGAGCTCTGGGATCCCTGGAACCTGAAGCCAGGCTCTAGGACTGATCTTACTACCTGCCAGTAGTCTGGCACTGACTCCAGGATTCAGATTCATTCACCAGTAGTGGGTACGATAGTCCCAGAGTCTTCTGGACTCTGACTCCAACCACCAGTGAGTTAGTATTAGCCTCAGGGCATCCTGGGGTTCTGCAATCAGCTGCCTCCTGATCAGGCCCCACTAGCAAGGCAGGGTCTGATAATCGTCTGGGCCAGAAGCCAACAAAACCCACCAGACTGCCTACACAGTCAATCTGTCACAACAGAAGGACCTAGACAGCCCTCTTAGAGGGAATCTCAAGAGCATATAGCTTAGATAACAAGAGAGGAGTGTGCTGCTGGGTGTTTTGATTTTTTTTTTATACAACTAGAATGAATAATTCTAAAATCTGTATTGAAACACAAAAGATCCGGAATACCCAAAGGAATCTTGAATACAAAGAACAGAACTAGAGGTGTCACACTTCCTGATTTAAGACTATGCAACAAAACTATAGCCATCAAATTAGGATGGTACTGGCACAAAAACAGACATATATCTATATCAGTAGAACAGAATAAACAGCCCAGAAATAAACCCATGCACCTCATGGTCACTAATCTATAAAAAAGAGGCAAGCGTATGTAATGAAGAAAAAATAGTCTCTTCAATAAGCAGTGGGAAAACTGGACAGCTACAAGTAAAGGAACAGAATTAGAAATTTTTCTCACATCATACATAAAAATAAACTCAAAATGGATCAAAGACTAAATGTAAGATCTGAAACTATAAAACTCCTAGAAGGAAACATAGGCAGAATACTCTTTGACATAAATCATAGCAATACATTTCTGAATCTCTCTTAAAGAGCAATGGAAGCAAAATCAAAAATAAACAAATGGGATCTAATTAAACCTAAAAGCTTTTGCACAGCAAAGGAAGCCATCAATAGAACAAAAGACAACCTACTACATGGGCAAAAACATTTGCAAATGATATGATAGATAAGGGGTTAATATTCAAAATATATAAACAGCTCATACGACTCAAAAAAATACAATTTGGTTAAAAAATAGGCATAAGTGAATAGACATTTTTCTGAAGGAAAACACACAGATGGCCAAGTGGCATATGAAAAGATGAACATCACTAATCATCATGGATATGCAAAGTGAAATCACAATGAGATACCACCTCACACCTGTCAAATGGCTATCACAAAAATGATCACAAGTAATCAATGTTCACAAGGATATGGAGAAAAAACAACCTTTGTACACTGTTGGTGAGAAGGGGAATGTAAATTGGTGTACCTGTATGGAAAACAGGATGGAATCTTTCCCCAAAATGGAAAAATAGATCTATTATATGATGTAGCCATTCTATTCCAGGGTATTTTACCAATATAGTCAGAGAAAACTATAATTTGAAAGGATACATGCTTCTGAATGTTCATTGCATCACTGTTTACAATGGGCAAGTTTTGAAAGCAACCTAAATATCCATAGAGAGATGAATGTATAAAGATGTGGTATGTATGCACAATGGAATACTACTGAGACATAAAAAGGATGAAATTGTGCCATTTGCAACAACATGGATAGACCTGGAGGGTATTGTGCTTAGTCAAATGTCAGAGAGAGAAAGACAAACGTTGTATGTTATTAAAATAAACAAATGAATATGGTAAAACAGAAACAATCTCTTAGATATAGAGAATAAATTAGTGATTAATAGTGGAGAGAGGAAAAGAGGAGGGGAAAAATAAGGGTTGGGGATTAAGAGACACAAACTATTATGTATAAAATAAGCCATAAGGATATAGTATATAGCACAGGGAATGTAGCTAACATTTTATAATAACATTAAATGTAATATAATCCATAAACATTTTGAATCACTGTGTTATATACCAGAAACTAATCTAGTATTATAAATCAACTATACCTCAATAAAAAGAAATAATTGAAAAACTTTCTTAGTACTACTTTGAAAACCCATTTGACAGAATCCGGAAAGACTGAAGATATGCAATGCCCCATGACCTAGAAGTTTATTCATTGGAATGTGCCTTTGAGACACCCTTGCACATGTACAACAGGAAAGATACACAGGAATATTCATAGAAACTTAGTTCATAATGACAAGAACACAAAATATTCATGTATGGACTGTAACCACCAGGTTCCTCTATCCATGGGGATTATCCCAGCAAAAACACTGTAATGGGCTACCATGCCCTTCTCCAGGGGATCTTCCCAACCCAGGGATCAAACTCAGGTCTCTTGTATTGCAGCCAGATGCTTTACCAAAGAACCACTAGGGAAGCCCAAGAATACTGGAGTGGGTAGCCTAACCTTTTCCAGGGGAACTTCCCGACCTAGGAATAAACTGGGGTCTCCTGCAATGCAGGAGAATTCTTTATCAGCTGAGCTACCTGGGAAGCCAAAAAAAAAAAAAACAGAGCAACATTAAATAATAAGAATATTAACCACAGGTATTTACCATCAAATGTAATGAATGTCACAAATATACTATTTGGCAAAATAGCAAATTATAAAAACACAGTATAACACTATTATGTAAATCAATAACAAAATTCAGCAGCATGTCATGTGGATATACACAGATACATGGTAAAATTATAAATAAAAGCAAAGAAATTATAAATACAAAGTTTAGAATAGGGATTAGCTTAGGTAAGGAGGCAAAGAAATGAAATTAGAGTGGAAGACACATGTTCAAAAGAATTAGAAATGTTACATGTCTCAATCGGGTGATGAGCACACTTGTGTTCTTTTAAGAATATGTCCTAAATATTCAGTTCAGTTCAGTAGCTGAGTTGTGTCCAACTCTTTGTGACCCCTGAACCGCAGCATGCCAGGCCTCCCTGTCCATCACCAACTCCCGGAGTCCACCCAAACCCAGGCCCATCGAGTTGGCGATGCCATCCAACCATCTCATCCTCCGTTGTCCCCTTCTTCTCCTGTCCTCAACCTTTCCCAGCATCAGGGTCTTTTCCAATGAGTCAACTCTTCGCATGAGGTGGCCAAAGTATTGGAGTTTCAGCTTCAACATCAGTCCTTCCAATGAATACCCAGGACTGATCTCCTTCAAAATGGACTGGTTGGATCTCCTTGCAGTCCAAGGGACTCTCAAGACTCTTCTCCAACACCACAGTTCAAAAGCATCAATTCTTCAGCGCTCAGCTTTCTTTATAGTCCAACTCTCACATTCATACATGACCACTGGAAAAACCATAGCCTTGACTAGATGGACCTTTGTTGGCAAAGTAACGGCTCTGCTTTTTAATACGCTGTCTAGGTTGGTCATAACTTTCCTTCCAAGGAGCAAGTGTGTTTTAATTTCATGGCTGCAATCACCATCTGCAGTGATTTTGGAGCCCCCAAAAATAAAGTCAGCCACTGTTTCCCCATCTATTTGCCATGAACCAGATGACATGATCTTAGTTTTCTGAATGTTGAGCTTTAAGCCAACCTTTGCACTCTCCTCTTTCACTTTCATCAAGAGGCTCTTTAGTTCCTCTTCACTTTCTGCCATAAGGGTGGTGTCATTTGCATACCTGAGGTGATTGATATTTCTCCCGGCAATCTTGATTCCAGCTTGTGCTTCTTCCAGCCCAGTTTTTCTCATGATGTATTCTGCATAGAAGTTAAATAAGCAGGGTTACAATATATAGCCTTGATGTACTCCTTTTCCTATTTGGAACCAGTCTGTTGTTCCATGTCCAGGTCTAACTGTTGTTTCCTGACCTGCATACAGGTTTCTCAAGAGGCAGGTCAGGTGGTCTGGTATTCCCATCTCTTGAAGAGTTTTCCACAGTTTATTGTAATCCACACAGTCAAAGGCTTTGGCATAGTCAATAAAGCAGAAATAGATGTTTCTCTGGAACTCTCTTGCTTTTTCCATAATCCAGCGGATGTTGGCAATTTGATCTCTGGTTCTTCTGCCTTTTCCTAAACCAGCTTGAACATCTGAAAGTTCACAGTTCACGTATTGCTGCATGTATATTAATTAAAATATTATGTACATGTCAAATAATATGTAAATAATACTTATTAGATGTAAAATAGTTTAAACAAAAGGAATATTTGCATAGAAAATATAAAAGGAAGAAAGAAAGGAAAAGGGGAAAGAGGAAGAGAAAATTTTCCTACATTCTTCCTCCAAAATATTCTTATAGGGTGGAAATGGATCAGCAAAACAACACAAAAGTCATTTCTATACTGCACTGGGTTTGGCACTTTGAGTAGGTTTTCTGAGTCAATCTCATATGTTCAAGAAACATTGTTTTTTGGTTTTTTTTTGGCAAAAAGTAAGAAAAGATCTTTGTTTTGAGGTTAGCACAGAACAGAGCACAACTTATAAGTTCTTAAAAGCAGCTCTAAAAATTGTATGCAGTATTCACTATGGAGCAGTCCTTTTGATTGATTCTCTTAGAGACCCCACGACTTGGCTTTGGAGATGAGAAAACATCCTTATCATGAGCCCTTGTTTTGCTGGACTGACACTCACAATTACTATGAATCTCTCCCATTTCTCTCAATTCTATTTTTATAGACTGAGAAGGTGCACTGGGATGACCATCCATGGGGACCATATGGATGATATGTCTTCTCTATTCAGTTCAGATCAGTCACTAAGTCATGTCCGACTCTTTGCAGCCCCATGAATCACAGCACGCCAGGCCTCCCTGTCCATCACCAACTCCCGGAGTTCACTCAGACTCACGTCCATTGAGTCAGTGATGCCATCCAGCCATCTCATCCTCTGTTGTCCCCTTCTCCTCCTGCCCCCAATCCCTCCCAGCATCAGGGTCTTTTCCAATGAGTCAGTTCTTCACATCAGGTGGCCAAAGTATTGGAGTTTCAGCTTTAGAATCAGTCCTTCCAATGAACACCCAGGACTGATCTCCTTCAGAATGGACTGGTTGGATCTCCTTGCAGTCCAAGGGACTCTCAAGAGTCTTCTCCAACACCACAGTTCAAAAGCATCAATTCTTCGGTGCTCAGCTTTCTTCACAGTCTGACTCTCACATCCATACATGACCACTGGAAAAGTGGTGTCTTCTCTAGTGAAGTCCAAATCAGGGGGCTCAGCCCCAGTAGTTTGCCCCTTTTTAAAAGGTGAATATTGAAAGCTGCAGTTATGACTAGACATGGAACAAAGGACTGGTTCAAAATTGGAAAAGGACTATGTCAAGGTTGTATATTGTCACCCTGCTTATTTAACTTACATGCGGAGTACATCATGCAAAATACCAGGCTGGGATGAAGCACAAGATGGAATCAAGATTGCAGAGAGAAAATATCAATAACCTCAGAGATGCAGATGAAAACACCCTTATGGCAGAAAGTGAAGAAGAACTAAAGAGCCTCTTGATGAATGTGAAAGAGGAGCATGAAAGAACTGGCTTAAAATTCAACATTCAGAAACCTAAGATCATGGCATCTGGTCCCGTCACTTCATGACAAATAGATGGGGAAACAATGGAAACAGTGAGAGACTTTATTTTCTTGGGCTCCAAAATCACTGCAGATGGTGACTGCAACCATGAAATTAAAAGATGCTTGCTCCTTGGAAGAAAAACTATGACCAACTTATACACCATATTAAAAAGCAGAAACATTACTTGGCCAAAAAAGGTCCATATAGTCAAAGCTATGGTTTTTTCAGTAGTGTGAATGTGACAGTTGGACCATAAAGAAGGCTGAGTGCCAAAGAATCGATACTTTTGAACTATAGTGCTAGAGAAGACTCTTGAGAGTCCCTTGGACTGCAAGGAGATCAAACCAGTCAATCCTAAAGGAAATCAATCCTGAATATTCATTAGAAGGACTGATGCTGAAGCTGAAGCTCCAATACTTTGGCCACCTGATGGGAAGAGCTGACTCATTAGAAAAGACCCTGATAATGGGAAAGATTGAAGGCTGAAGGGGATGACAGAGGACAAGATCGTTGGATGGCATCACCAACTCAATGGACATGAGTTTGAGCAATCTCCAGGAGATGGTGAAGGACAGGAAAGCATGGCATGCTGTAGTCCATGGGGTCTCAAAGTGTTGGACAGGATTGAACAGGATTCAGTCAACAACAGGATTGTTGTTGACTGAACAACAACAATTTAAGGCTGCATTATTCTTCAGTTTGGTTCACTGTAGCCAATTTGGAGGCAGATGAATAATATCCTCCTTAACACCTTTTTAATATTATACCAGTAACCCTTATTTAAAAAATTTTAAGCTTTATTTGTGGATCTGTGAGCTATACTAAGGAAAAGAAGAAAACATGCACAGTGGGGCAAAAACAGGATTGTGAAATATGAAGAAACTTTTTATAAAATTCATATTTTGAAAGGTGACTTTTTTGTTTTAAACATAGGGGGGAAAGATTTATAAGTGTTTATAAGTGTCACACCACATCTTTCCCTCCCTGGCATACTTCTTCCATGTAATGCTAATTAAGTGCACATGTGTAACTATTTTAAGTGTTAACAAAATTCAAGGCACGCTTAACTCTAATCAAAAATAAGAAAGTAAGTTGCTAATCTGTGGACTTTACAGAGGAAAAAGAACTAGATTGTAAAATCATATTTCACAGAAAAATCTAAATTGACTTTTCAGGTTATGAATACTTAATTATGGTAGGAACAGTCCAGAAATAGCCCATTTTAATTCATTTAGGAAAAAGTATTTATTCACTATGCTGAGTCTCATGCTCAGGAAAGAGAACAGAAAGAGGCATAATTTTGAGCTATCAAGCTTAACACACATAAATAAGACAAATATCCTCCCTTCCCCTGTTTCATGGCAGGATTGAACCTGCTTAATATCATACTAGCGGTAAAACCCAAACAGTGGCCAAAGATATACTCTGGCATGAAGAAATATGACCTACAAAAAGTACTGAAATTCACATGTATACATATTATTAAGATAAATATTATTAAAGGTGCTTTCATTATTGGATAATTACACGTTGAAACTCATCTTTGTTGCCTGTCAACTCAACATTTTAACATCTTAAAAATGGAAATGGTAGGAATAAAGCAGATTCACGGTTCTGTACTCTGAATATTATTTGCAGAAGTGACAGTAATCTTGGAAACATTTTAATACTCATTCATTCCCTATCAAAGCCATATTAGGATCTCTGCATCTTCACTTGAAAAGAACTGCAATGGGCAGACCCATATTTAGTAAAAGTAACTCACCAGTAAAGGCAGAACACAATAGTCTGTATTAAACAGAGTTTCCTTCCATAGACAGCGAGGAAGAAATGAGAAGAACTTACCTTTATGATGGTTTGCACTGGATACAACTTTCCCCCACAAGGTTACAATAAATATTATTATTAGCAGTTTTCCTTTTGTTGCTTTCTGTAAGTATCTCTTACTCATCCTGCAAAAAATGATAATAATAATAATAAAAATCTTAAGTATGTGAACCCACTATTTTTCCACTATAATCATGGTACATTTACAAGTTCCTATGACATTTTAACACCTACATTTGCATTTCTTATATTAAAATACTGTTCTCTGCATATAAATTATGAACAGAAAAAAGATTAAAGTTTTCCAAACAAAGTACCTTGATACAATGCAAGTGATAAGAGAGGCCCTAGCTCTATCAACCTTGTTTCACTTAATGACAGCTGAAACCAACCAAAAAACATTACTATTTTTCTCTCCATATAAATATAGATTCATCTTTTTCAAAAAATTCAAGGCACAGCTGTTTGAATAATCTTTAAGTAAGTGATTTGTTTTACTTTTAAAAAATTCTTCTTCAAAGCCAAGTCAAACGGTCAGGGTAAACAGTTGAGATAAAACACATTTGATGAATTCCTGCACAGAATAAAATCATTTCAAATCTACTATTTCTAATGTGCTTTTTAAAAGTCACTTTACTGTATGACATCACTACTGCTGAAACACAGGTGTCTTAATATTGTTGGAACCTACCATGCTGTACTTTATGAGTAGAAGAAAAATGAAATAGCAGAATGAAAAATAGCAAGTTAACATTTGCAAGTTGAGACTACAAAACAGGAAAACAAAGCAATGTTATAATAAAATAATAGCTACCCAAAACAAAAGTTTAGCACCTACTTTCTGTAGCACTGAATACAACATTATTTCAACTGTTCTTCAGGACAAATTGGGGATGTTGGTATGTCTATCCCCATTTTGTAGATGATGAAGGACAGAAATTACATTAAATATGTGTTTAATGATAGAGTGAAAACTCAAACACCAAATTGCCTTAATCTAAAATCTTTACATTAACTATTATATTGCTAAGGGGTAAGCAAAACATAAAATATAATCCATCCGCATTTTATTTATGAGGGAGATAAAATATACATCCATCACACTGTACCTCCCCAGATTCGATCCTGAATGGACAGAACTCCATTCTTATCTGACCTGCATTCTTGTCTTAGTTCCAGTGCAAGTTTGTGAGGTCGCTTCCTCACCTAGCCTGATTCCTCCTCCTGAGTCCTCCATGTTATCTTTTTGCTCACACCTTCACTTCCAAAACATTCTGTCTCCAAAAGTATGACTCTGTGGTAGCAATGATGACTGTATAATTTTGAAGAGGAGTCACTCATACCAATAAATGGATAAAAAATAAATTGATATTTTATGCATATTTAATACAGATACACAGTTACACTTCTTGGCCTGGAGAGATTGTTCACACTGATTCAGATGTTGAGGGGGCAGCAATGTGTGACTAAGAACACAGACTCCAGACTTACTCCTGAATCAGACTGTTTGGATTTGAGTCTGGCTCTCTTGGCTTCTGATTGAGTAATCTTGTGTGAGTTTCTGGATCTCCTGCTTCAACTTTTTCTTCTGTCATATGGAGTATGTATGTGAAGAGCCTGGCCCCATGGCTGGCATGTATAAGGGCTCAATGACTATGAGCCTGGAAAGTGTTCAGTCATTTGGATGTTTTGTTGTTCCTGGAGTACATGAGAGGCCCATCCATGCATGAGATGATTGAAGGGAATTTCAGTGGACCCAACAGCTGCAAGTCCTCCATGGACCTTGGTTTTGTGACGTGTTTAGATAATGTACAAAGGAATAAGTGTTGACCTTTGGATTAGATGGCTTGGTTTAAAATCTGGCTTATTGCCTACTGTCTATATGACTTTATAAATTACTTAACTAAGTATTTTTGCAACCAAAATGAGAATAATATCTATCTCATAGTTGTTGGTACAAAAACTAAAGGAGTTAGTTCATGGAAAGAATTTACCACTACACATACAAGATAATTAATGCTCAATAGGTGTTAACCATTACTACGGCCATAACTTTGTTAGACCTGCATTTCCCAAATCTGTGTGTCCTGCGAGGCATCACTTCACAGAATGTTAATACAGTATTGAAAAACAAAGGGGGCAAGTAGATTTACAAAACTCTGGGTGCAACCAGATTTTTTGAAACAAGAGGCATATCTGAGTGTACAGCATTGTCTAGAAACCTTTCTTCACAGCGTAATACAGTATACTAATGTCCTCAGGAAGTATCTTAGAAAAACAATCTGGTTTAGGGATATTCAATCTCAAGTGCCCATTTAATTCCCATTTAAAATCTTCCATTCTATTACCTTTGTGGTTTTTTGGCACTCTTACTGTTAGCTTTGTTATGAGATTCTTCTTTTTCTCACATTTTTGCCACCATCCTGCCTCCTCTCCTACATCCAATCCCTGCAACAATATTGTACTGCATAACCTATAACAGAATGAACAGTTTAGCAAACTTCATCTGACAAGAAGAGCTGCTTAGCATAATTCTTGATAATAGCTTTCCCATAGCAAATGGCCTCTGCTACAAGGTCAATGACCCATTGTATTTTCCCTATCATTGTTCCCCGACCACATGGCATGACAGAACTGACAACTGGTCAAACAGATAACTAGACATATGGAAACAGAAACACCCACAAAGTCACCAGGCTGTCAAACTGAAAAAGGAAGGAGAAAGGAGGTCAACATATGGAAGTCTGTAAAGACCCCTGCCTTTCCTCTCATACCACCCCTTCCCCTATCCAGTCAATGACCACGTTCTGTCAATACTGCTTTCTGAATATCTCTTACTTATGCACACATCCCTGCTGCAGTACTGCAGTTCAGGCCACCAAAATTTTTCATGGGCAACACGCAGCCTCCTAACTGGACTTCCTGCTGCCAGTATTGTCGTCCTTGGGAACCAAAGGCTGGATCTTTGTCTGCTTTTCATATGATTCTGTTTGTCATGTTTAGTACTTAGGAAGTACCTGATAAATACTGCTAACTGAGCGAAACGCATTCTCTATGTGTGCTGTGCTTAGTCA
Source organism: Bison bison bison (assembly GCF_000754665.1). NCBI lineage: Eukaryota > Metazoa > Chordata > Mammalia > Artiodactyla > Bovidae > Bison > Bison bison. The sequence goes on along the minus strand of NW_011494735.1, from coordinate 11,348,936 downwards.
CTCAGTTGTGTCTGACTCTTTGTGACCTCATGGACTGTAGCCCACCAGGCTCCTCTGTCCATGGGATTCTCCAAGCAAGAATACTGGATTGGGTTGCTGTGCCCTCCTCCAGAGGATCTTTCTAACCCAGGGATCAATCCCAAGTCTTCCGTGTTGCAGGCACATTCTGTAACATCTGAGCCGCCAGGAAAACCCGTATAGCACACTCTATATTGTAGCCAAACATGTAACTATGATCATGAGACCCCCTTCATGTGATTGAAACCTTCACACGATTCTCTTCTAGGTTTAAGGGAAAGAAAAAAAAAAACAAAACAAAACTTGTACTGGTATCAGAGTTAAAAACAATAACTTTACTTTTTCTGTCTTTCTGTCTCCAATCTTACTTTACACCATTCTTCCCCAACTCTCTCTCCATGTACACTCATAGTCAATATTTTAACTCTACAAAATTTCCTCTACATCTTCCAGCTAAATCTCCATGTCACCTGAAACATGTCACCCACCTCCATGTGTCACAGACTCTTCAAACTGCTAACTTCTATTCATTGGTCAGGGTGTAGCTTAGAATTCCTTCTACAGGATTTGGTCAAGACCATGTTAAAAGCCGGAGAAGGTAATGGCACCCCACTCCAGTACTCTCACCTGGAAAATCCCATGGGCAGAGGAGCCTGGTGGGCTGCAGTCCATGGGGTCGCTAAGAGTCGGACACGAC
>NW_011494735.1:11325038-11348121 GCF_000754665.1 Bison bison bison | reverse complement strand
CTTTTCACTTTCATGCATTGGAGAAGGAAATGGCAACCCACTCCAGTGTTCGTGCCTGGAGAATCCCAGGGACAGGGAGCCTGGTGAGCTGCCGTCTATGGGGTCACATAGAGTCAGACACGACTGAAGCGACTTAGCAGCAGCAGCAGCATGTTAAAAGCCCTACTCTATATATACCAGGCACATGTCACACTGTAATATAATTTTCTATTTACTTATCCCCATCCCTTACTGTCATACAAGATTTCTAAAGATAGGGACTGTGAACCACACATTTGAAAATACCTAGAGCCTGAGAGTCTCTTGAACTGCAAGGAGATCAAACCACTCAATCCTAAAAGAAATCAACCCTGAATATTCATTGGAAGGATAGATGCCGAAGCTCCAATAATTTTGCCACATGATGCAAACAGCCAATTCATTAGAAAAGACCCTGATGCTGGGAAAGACTGAGGGCAGGACGATAAGTGGGCGACAGAGTACAAAATGGTTAGATAGTATCACCGACTCAATGGATATGAATCTGAGCAACGTCTGGGACGTACTGAAGGACACAGAAGGCTGGCACACTGCAGTCCATGGGGTCACAGAGAATCAGAAATAACTTAGCAACTGAACAATAAAAAAGAGCCTGGCCCAAGGTTCAGCTCAATAACTAAGACAGTATTTGTTGAACGTGGGTCACATCATGTTGTAGAGCCAAAGATATCGTGCCATTGCCAACATGAGCAGGAAGCAAGTGTGTGTCACTATTTTAGGATGAAACTAGGAAAAGACCCACAGAAAGAAGAAAGTGAGATAGGGGTAGGGGAGGGGAAGATAAGACAAAGCGAAGAAGAAAAAGAGAAGGGAGAAATCCAATCTGGAATGTGATTTATTCTGATTTTAAAATAACAACCAAGATTGAGCAAACTGAAATGTAACAGAGTGATGACTGATGTTCCACGAAGGGGCAGCACCCAGGAAGAAAACCCTAAAGAAAATAGGCTGGATGGTATGCTTCTTCCTGACCTTGTACAAGAGCACAGAGGGTGGGGGCACTCACTTCTCATTCAAGGTGCTAAACACCAGGTCTCAGTCTAAAAATTTCCCCCATAGTCAAAGGTTGAATGCACTTTCAAAATTGTCACACTGTTGTTTTGTTTTTTCTTTTTTTTTTTTAAAGCAACATTTAAGTGAACTTTAGAACAGCAAAAGCTGTGAGAAGAAGAAACTGGAAACTGAAGGATAAATTCACAGAGAGGATGAAACCTTGAAATTGCTCCCCAAGCAGCAGCCGCTGGCAAGACAGGGGAAATAGAATAATTGAGAAATGCTAACCTTGGCGGTGAAGGATGTTGAAGTGAAAAGCTGTCAAAGTAGAGAACTGACAATTAAATCTCCAGACTTTCTTTTGCTCTTCTCATCTGTACTATGTTTCAGTTATATCCATTCAGATGTCTGAATGGTGTTAGAACCCTCTGCCCCCACACTGATGTTAAAAGTGTATTTCAATTATAAATAAGCAAGAAACTATTATGCTCCTAGAAAAATCACTTTACCATAAAAACAGAAAGCAGGTTTAACTAATATAAAGAAGATGGAAAGGGAAAAAAGGTGGGAAAGACTTATAAACAAGAAGATAAAAAGCTGGAGCCTGGAACCCAATCACCTGGCCTCTCCTAGAGCTTAAGGCACTTATTTGTGGAAGTAAAGGTCATGTGTATGTGTGTGTTTAGGCACGCTTGGTCATTCAGTCGTTTCTGACTCTGCGACCCCATGGATTATAACCAGCCAGGCTCCTCTGTCCATGGGATTTCCCAGGCAAGAATACGGGAATGGGTTACCATTTCCTTCTTCAAGGGATCTTCCCAACCCAGTGATAGAAACTGAGTCTCCTGTGTCTACTGCATTCCAAGTAGATTCTTTTACTCCACTGAGCCATCAGGGGAGCCTTAATAATGGTCATATAAGGCAATGTATATTGGGTTGGCCACAAAGTTCATTTGAGTTTTTCCATGTTACAAAAACCCAAAGGAACTTTTTGGCCAGCTCAGTACAAAAGTCTTTTTATAGGATGTTTTTCTACACTGATCTAACATTTATATCAACCTTGTGTCAACAAATTACGATGGCATGAACTTTAACAGCCAAATCTAGTAAAGGGATTTAACCTTGAAATAGAATGCTCCAACTGATAAGTTCCTTCTGTCCTGATAGGGACCAGAATGGTATTTATAAAATGTAAATCAAATAATACCACACCCCGCTCTTTACTGAAAACCCTAGAAATTTACCTGCGTATTGAAATAAGAGTAAAAATCTAAATTTCTCACTGGAGAGAACGTTCAACATCATCTCCCTGCTTGACTTTTCTGACCTCAATTCACATCCATGTTCCCCTCCATCTTTACACTTCAGACACATTGGCCCTCCCTCTGTCCCTTTGTTAGAGGAGGTAATCAGGAGGACATGACTGCTGGTTGATACTCAAGCTATACCCAGGCAGTCGGAGGGTCCTTCCCTGTCCTAGGAATGTATATTCTGCCCACTGTGCCCACAGGGAGAGCTACTCCAGGGATGTACCTTGAGAGGTGATATGTGCTGCTAAGACCATCCAGACTGAATACATGACTGAACCCTAGTAAAGCCTCTTAAGATTTGCTGGGCAGCTGAGGAATGATTTCCCTCATCCAGCACCTAAGACAAGCCTCCAATGTAAGTTCCCTTGCTTGTTAAATGCTCCACTTACCAATCTCCCTTGTGCATCCCTCCTCACCCTCCACATATGGAGGCCAGTTTCAGATTTCACCCTGGAAACTTCAAGGGTGTAAACCAATCCCCTTGCAGCCAAATTCATTCTAGAACCCAAATTAAATGTTAGCTCTGCCTTGAAAGCTCTCCCTCTAGTCTTTGCATGGTCAGTTTCAGTTCATGGTCACCTCCACAGAGAACAACTCCTGAGCATCTTACCCTTCAGAGTCCAGAGACACCCACCCCACTCTCTCTTGTTCTTAATATCCTGTCATATAGATCTTCCTCATCTTAAAATGGGGCTACATCCAGATTAATTCAGTGTACATTGAAAATGCATTTGATACACTTAACCTACAAAACATCAGAGCTCAGACCAGCCTACCTTAAGCATGCTCAGAATACTTACATTAGCCTTTGCATGCATGCTAAGTCGCTTTGTGTCCAACTCTTCATGACCCGGTGGGCCGTGGCCCACCAGACTCCTCTGTCCATGGGATTCTCTAGGCAAGAATACCAGAGTGGGTTTCCATACTCTCCTCCAGGGAATTTTCCTGACCCAGGGATCGAAACCAAGTTTCTTAAGTCTCCTGCATTGTTAGGCAAGTTCTTTATCACTAGCACCACCTGGAAAGCCCAACATTAGCCTACAGTTGGGCAAACATAAAGCCTATTTTGGAGAAGGAAATGGCAACCCACTCCAGTATTCTTGCCTGGAGAATCCCATGGACAGAGGAGCCTGGCAGGCTACAGTCCATGGTGTCACAAGAGTTGGACATGACTTAGTGACTAAACCACCAAAGCCTATTTTACAATGAAGTATTGAATATCTCATAAATTTATTGGGTGCTATATTGAAAATGAAAAAAAGAATGGTAGTATGGGTACAGAATGATTCTAAGTGAAGCAGCTATTTACTTTTGGGATCATATGGCTAACAGGAAGCTTCAATTCACCCATATTTTCCAGTATCAGGAGCAAGTATTGTACCACATATTGCCAGACAAGAAAAAAATTCAAAATTCAAAGTATAGTTTGAAAGTATAGTCAAATTCAAAGTTATATGAATGCAAACCATTTAAAGTTGGGGACCATCTGTATTTCCTCCATTTATTATAATCTGAAATTATTTTATTCACTTATTTACATATTTGAGGTGTTTATTTTCTTCTTTCTCTCACTAAAATGTTATTTCTATAAGGACAAGTCCTCTCCACTTTTTTTTTTTTTTTGCCCCACCACACAGCATGTAGAACTTCTCCAACCAGGGATTGAACCTGTGTCCCTGCATTGGAAGCACAGTGCTTTAACCACTGGACTGCCAGGGAAGTCCAAGTTCCTCTCTATTAATCACTGTGCCAGCACAAAGAATACCTCACAGAACATCCACATATGTTCAATGAAGGAATCTGTGCCTTGATTTTAGAATCAGAACAAATGAATCCTTTTTAATGGAGGTTTCATTACTTTTTTATTTTAAACAACTAAATGTCTGCTATACTCAGTGGCTAAGAATGTCAGTGGAAAGTACGGTGCACACGCTGGTGTGTGGAGAGATACAAAATGAAGTGAGGAGCATGGGAGATGAGAAAATGGAAACAGACTAAATCACTCTTTTAAGAAACATACTGAAAAGGGAAGTAAAGACAAAATGGTAGCGAGAGACTTGAACAGGTGATTGGAAAAAGCCAGAAGGAAGAGGTATGTTAAAAATACCAAAGTCAGGGTAGACTAAGTTTTTGTAAATATCTATGCTCTACAAAGACAAGTTATTATGACAATATTATTATTATCCTAAGTATTGTTATTACTTTTAATTTCCCTATTTTATATTGAAGCAAATGCACCTTCCAAAATTAATTATCCTTTGTTTTCTGATAGGTTATTACAATAACCCTACTAAATATGACATCTTGAGCCACAAATTTCACTACGTTGCTGGTTTTATCCAATAATAATGTCCAACTTGACTAGCATTTATGCTAGTCAAGAATATTGCTATTGCAATATTCTTTGAGGCAGGCAGACAGTGATATCAGTATTGAGATTAGATAAATATAGATGCATATTAAAGTATAAGGGATCCGTGTGTGTACATATTTTGTACATACAATATATAGTAGCAAATTTAAGAGATAATCATGTGACCCTACCAATAATCCTGTGGTATTGTATTATATTATCCAGAAGCTGAGGTGGTAATCTCTACTCATTTTTATTATTGGTATTTATTTGGATCCACTTTATACCACATATCCAATACCATGACATTATAGTATTTCACACCACACTTAACTGTGTATGTTATTTGAATTAGAATCTACCCACTGAATAGAATCTGTATTTCCCATTTTAAAATTATCAAAAGTTTATAGACTTACAGGACTTCCCTGGTGGTCCAGTGGTTAGCAATCCACCTTGCAGTGCAGGAAATGGGTTCAATTCCTGGTCAGGGAACTAAGATCCCACATGCCAAGGGGCAACTAAGCCTGTGTGCTGCAGCTGCTGAGCCTGAGCGCCACAGCTGGAGAGAAGCCCACACGTCCCAGTGGAAGATTCCATATGTCACAACCAAGACCTTAAGTAGCCAAATGAATATCTAAAAAGTAAAGTTTATTTACTTTGCATTTTTATATGCCAGTCATAAGATTAGTCCAATTAGTTCACATTTTTTTTAGGTAACTTCAAAGCAAAGACTTTGGAATATAATCCTGGTTCCCACATTTTTCTAAATGGAAACAATAGCTATAAAACTCACTCAATACATCAGTGTTTCATGATGAATGTACCTTTTACATTCCATTCAGTTAAGAAATCGACCCTGGAGATTTAGCCAAGAAAGCTCCACTGGTTTCTAAGGATTGCCTGGCAGCAAATATAAGCCTCTTTTAAGAACCACTATTGCATCCTTCCTTCACCCAAAATTTATACTTCCATTCATTTTCCTACAATACTGCAATTTTGGTGGGTATAGAAATCCAGGAGTGCTTTTGCTTGATGCCTAGTAATGTACAACCAAAGTGCTGATTTTACATAAGTGCCTTTGCCACCTACAGACCATAATGATAGGAAATAGAAATGTATTATCATTCAAATGAGTTTTCCTGAAACATACAATATTCTAAGGCTCCAAGTGCTAATACCCAAAACAGACAAAAACACTATAGGCAAAATAAAGCAATCATTTATGAAAGACACCTGAAATGACGAGGGCTAAGCTAAACCACATTGCTGTGCATGTTATTACAACTGAATCACTTACCTTCCTTTTCAACCTATAAAATGGGAATGCCATCTATTTTTTCAAATAGGAATGCCATTAAAACTAATAAGAAATTGTGTGATGGCTTGAACTTAAAAGAAAGTTATGTGCTAAATCAGCAATACTACTATTTCTTCAAAGATCCTTCTTTCAGAGCATGGCTTGCAAGGCAGAACTGCTTACCTGAATATGATCCTAGCTCTGACATACAATAGGAAAATGCCTTTGTCGAGTGTACTTAACAACTATGAGCCTCAATGCCCACATACAGAATGCATAAATACTATTACATACTAGTAGGACTGTTGTAAGGAATAAATACAGTGTATATAAAGAATCTGACACAAAGCCAGAATAAAGTAGACACTCAAACTGTAGTGATTATTATACATTATTAATAACATCTAGGGCATAGCCACCTGGCTGGGAATTAGTGAGAAATAGTTTTTGAGCAACAAGCAAAAGAACTTACATGTTTTAATCATAGGTGAAAATGAATCTACTTTTAGGAATTTATCCTAAGTCTATAGAATTAAAGACAGGAATATGAAAAAGTCTTAAAAAAAAAAAAAGCAAGGCTAATTAATAGAGTCTTCAGATGGCTCTGCAAAATGAATACTGATACTGGGATATCAGAGCATAGACATCAAATTTATAAATGTACAGAATTCTAAGATCATTAGATACATTAGATCATTAGCTATCTCTAATGCCTGTAGAGATACCTGGAACACAGCATGCTAACTGAAGTTATTAATATTGCTACATATGTTTATAGTTTTAAATATACTGGTATCTATGGCCAACTAATCTATGACAAAGGAGACAAGAATATATGAAGAAAAAGAATCTCCTCAATAAGTGGTTATGGAAAAAGTGCACAGCTTCATGTAAAAGAATGAAATTAGAACATCTCCTGGGCTTCCTTGGTGGTTCAGTAGTTAAAAATCCACCTTGCAATGCAAGTGACATGGGTTTGATCCCTGGTCCGGAAAGATCCCACATGCTGCAGAGCAATTAAGCCCATGCGCCACAACTACTGAGCCTCTCTCTAGAGCCCATGAGCCACAACTACTAAGCCTCTCTCTAGAGCCCATGAGCCACAACTGTTGAGCCCACATGCTGCAACTACTGAAGCTCACGTGCCTAGAGCCTGTGCTCCACAGCAAGAGAAGCCACCGCAGGGAGAAGCCTGCTCACTGCAACGAAGAGTAGCTCCACTGGCCAAAATCAGAGACAGTCCATGTTGCATCGAAGACCCACCACAGCCAAAAATAAAACAAATAAATCTTCAAAAAAAGAGTCTACTATGTTTTTTTTAAAAAAACGAGAGAGAGAACATCTCCTCACATCATGTACAAATATAAACTCAAAATTGATTAAAGACCTAAATGCAAGACATGAAAGTTTAAAACTCCTAGAAAGAAAACATAGGCAGAACACTCTTTGACATAAACTGTAGAAACATTTTTGGGGGGATCTGAATGAAATAAAAGCAAAAATAAACAGATAGGATCTAATTAAACTTAAAAATTTTGCACAGCAAACCATCAACAAATGAACAGATAATCTACGGAATGGGAGGAAATATTTGCAAATGATATGACAGCTAAGGGGTTAGTATTCAAAACATATGAACAGCTTATACAACTCAATATCAAAAACAAAACAACCCAATCAAAAATGATCAAAAGATCTGAATAGACGTTTTTTAGAGAAGACATACAGATGGCCAACAGGCACGTGAAAAGATCCTCACAATAACTTTCTGATGTAAGCTTTGTACATATTAATATTCTCAGATTACAGATCAAATCTGAAAGAACATTTGAAGACAAGTTGTAGATGGTAGAGGAGGGTCTTGAAACCAATTTTCTGCCCACTGGTTCAGTTCTCATTGCAAGTTGACAATACTCCAAATACTCTGTAATGGGCCCCAAGGTAGATGGTGTATTTTAGACTTAAAAAAAGACTAAAAGCAAGTTCTAACTATCATTTATATAGAAAATCATCAAAAGAAGATCACCATATTGCCATGACACTGGATAAAGGAAAGACTATTGTTTTTCATTACTGTGGTCTATGGGCTACAAAACAATCAATCTTTAAATGGTGTATCTTTTATTATTTATACTCACTGCATGATCTGGTGAAAGGTGAATTAAAACTTCAGAGTTAAGGGTCCAATATCTACCAGATATTAGTCTATTGAGATTAGACCTAATAAAATTGTTATACCGGAAGTGACAAATTTAGGATTATCAGATAAAATAAAAGATGCCAACTTAAATTCACTTTTATATTTTTACAGGTTTACTGAGAAAAATAATATATTAGAATGCTGCAAATATTAGTGTATAAAGTTTGATGCATTTGGCCATGTCAACACTCATGATACCATCATCATTATCAAGACACACAAATATCTATCACCTCCTAAGTTTCCTTGTGTTGTTTCCCTCTGTGTGTAAGTCTGTTAAGGACAATGTTTAACATGAATTCTACCATCTAAACAAATTTCAAAGTGCACAATGCCACATTGTTAATTATACACACTATGCTGTACAGCAGATTTTCATAACTTATTCATGCTTTATAACTGTAACTTTATACCTATTGAATAACTCCCCATCTTCTCCCACATCCTCTGGCAAACAACTTTCTGTTTTCTGCTTTTGTAAGTTTAACTAATGAGATACCTCACATGAGTAGAATTATGCAGTACTTGTCTTCTTGTGACTGACTTATTTCACTTAGCATATTGTCTTTCAGATACATCCATGTAGTCACAAACAGCAGGATTCCCATCTTTCTTAAGGCTGAATAATATTCCCCTACATGAGTATAACAGGCTTCCCTGGTGACTCAGTGGTAAAGAACCTGTCCTCCAGTGCAGGAGGCATGGGTTTGACTCCTGCGTGGGGAAGATCCCCTGGAGAAGGAAATGGTAACCCACTCTAGTATTCTTGCCTGGGAAATCCCACGAACAAAGGAGTCTGGTGGGCTACAGTCCACGGGGTAGAAAAAAGAGTCGGACACAACTCAGCAACTAAACAACAGTGAGTATACCACATTTTCTATATCCATTCATTTGTCAGTAGTCATTTTGGTGGTTTTAACATCTCAGCTATTGTTAACAACACAGTAGTAAACTTGGGAGTGCAGATCTCTCTTCAAGATATTAAGTTCAATTGTACTTTAGAAATATACCCAGGAATGGGATTGCTAGATTCTTATGGTATTCCTATATGGATGAATTTTTTGGGTGGCATCACGAACTTAATGGACATGAGTATGAGCAAATTCTGGGAAACAGAGAAGGACAGGGAAGTTTGGCATGCTGCAGTCCATGGGGTCGTAAAGAGCTGGACATGACTGAGCAACTGAACACGACAGTGATATTCCTATCTTTAATGTTTTAAGAAACCTGAAAAGTGTTTTCCACAGTGCTTTGTAGACATTCTCACCAACAGAGTGCAGAGGTTCCAATTTCTCCACAACCTCACTGACATTCATTATCTTTTGGCTATTTGGTGATATCTCACCATGGTTTCAATTTGCATTTCCCTGATGATTAATGATATTGAGCATCTTTTTATGTACCCGTTAGCCACCTGTAAGTCTTCTTAGGAAAAATGTCTATTTAACCCTCTGCCCATTTTAAAATCTATTTTGTTTTGCTGTTAGATTATAAAAAGTTCCTTATATTTCAGAAATAAATCCCTTATCAGATTTATCTAAAATTCACATTTAACTGCTGCTGCTGCTGCTGCTGCTAAGTCACTTCAGTCGTGTCTGACTCTGTGCAACCCCATAGACGGCAGCCCACCAGGCTCCCCTGTCCCTGGGATTCTCCAGGCAAGAACACTGGAGTGGGTTGCCATTTCCTTCTCCAATGCGTGAAAGTGAAAAGTGAAAGTGAAGTCACTCAGTCATCTCTGACTCTTCTCCACTCCATGGACTGCAGCCCACCAGGCTCCTCCGTCCATGGGCTTTTCCAGGCAAGAGTACTGGACTGGGTTGCCATTGCCTTCTCCAATTAATTTAAATAAGACATTAACATTGACTTCTATGTGGAAACATGCTTGAAGAAAAAAAAAAACATACTTAGAATATAGAGAATGGTAGAAAATAAAATAAATCTTCATATGTTTTCTGATTGTCTATTTTCTGCATATAGACTCAAGAAAAGATGTCTAAAAACTACTTCTTCAACTTGGCTTAAGTTCTTCTGACCAGTATTTAAGATATGAATTGTATATTCTAGTTTAAAATGTAGCAAATTTAGTCTTATGGCAACTAAGGACATGAAGCTTGAAGTCATAATGGGATGTTGAGACTACTTTGTACCACCTGCTAGAGACATGCTATTTAATTTCATAAAGCCTTAGTTTCTGCTTATGTAATATGTAGATAATAACAATACCTACTGGAATGCCAAGTAAGTTAATTTATTTAAAGTTCTAAGCACAGATCCTGACACATAGAAATTGATCTAAAAATGCCAGCTGTGACACAATAATCATTTAAAATTCTTCTGTGATTAACTTCTTTTTTCAATACAGAAAAACCAGGTAACTGATCTCAGTATCTTTGCCACAAGGCACAAAGAAGACAACACTAAACACCTATCCTTCATTCTTACATGCCCTGTTGGGGTGTTTTACTCCTTTCAAAGTATAGTAGTTAAATCAATCAGATTTTAATTTAATCTCTCTTTCACTTCACAATATTAACCTTAAATAAAATTCTTTCTCTGCATTTCTGTTTTGTATTTAGTGCCCTACTCTTACGATTATTTATCATTCTTTTTAATTATGAAACACTGTTTCCACAATTCAAATCTGCTCTTCCCAAGGGAAAAAATTAGCAGAAGGCATTATGGTTATGTGCTTGTGGCACAGCAGTAAAGGATCCTCCTGCCAACACAAGAGACGTGGGTTTGATCCCTGGGTTGGGAAGATTCCTTGAGAAGGAAATGGCAATCCACTCTAATATACTTGTCTGGAAAATCCCGTAGACAGAGGAGCCTGGTGGGCTACAGTCCATGGGGTCACAAAAGAGTCAAGCAGGACTTCGTGAATGAACAACAATAAACAACATTATGATTACCTGGTATGGTCAAAGTGAGATTTCACACCGAACCACCCACAACAAGTAATATATGACATCAAACAATAAACCAGAAGCAAATTTGAGTATAACTGAGATAAAACTTAAAATGAAGTAGAGCTATTTAATTGGAAAGAAGCCTAGGCTGTACCATTTAATATAGAATATACGTGTACTATCAAATGATGGTGCATTGATGATATTTATAAAGGAGATGGCTAGATTATTAAAATCTAGACAACACAAATCTTATTTCATGCTCAATCTCCTCCTACAAAAACTTTAGGCAATGTATCAACTAGAAAAATCTTGATTTACCTCTTCCCACCTTCTTACAGCAATGATTCTCTGTCAAAATATGGCTAGAAACAGGTGGTAGGAGACAGGAAGTATGTAGACAAGCCACAAAACATCCACTCCTGAGTGACAGAGATGGTGATGTTTCACAGCTGTTGGGTAGCATATAACTAAATAGAATAAGAAAACTCCCAATCATACTCACTCTTTGATAGATGCCAAAATCACAAACCTAGGATATAATTTTGTGATTCTGTATGGCAAAATCATCACCAGCTCTACATATAACATCTAAATTCCACATACAAGATTCATAACAAAATATTTTCTTCCCCTTTTAAGTAAACCTTTTATGATTATTAAAGGAAATATTTTGTAGTCGTAAAATCAGTTCTAAATATTTGTCCACTCAATTACCATTGAGACTAGGTAAGTACTTTTTTACTTTTGCTCTAGTTATCCTTGTTCTCTTAGGAAATGAGGCTGCAGGAGAAATTCACTCCACTTCGCAATTTCTCCTTCATGCTAACAAAGAAGCAAAAGAATGAGTGGCAATGATAAAAATAATTCATCTTCAAGGGTTCTTTGTTAGGATAACTTTTGTAACTTAAGAATGACACATTCAGGCTTTTCTGTGGCTCAGCAGTAAAGAATCTGCCTGCCAATGCAGGAGATATGGGTTTGATCCCTGGGTTGGGAAGATCCCCTGGAGGAGGAAATGGCAACCTACTCTAGTATTCTTGCCTGGGAAATCCCATGGACAGAGGAGCCTGGAGGGCTACAGTCCATAGGATTGTAAACCGTCAGACATGACTGATCAACTGAACACACACACACGCAAGGACACTTTCTCATTGTAACTACAGCTACAGGTCTGAGGGCATCCAGTGTGGCCCATAGGCCATCACACATTGTCCACTAATAATATACATTCAGGAGAGAAACATGTCTTTACCAATAAACCACTGCAATATAGTCCCTCCCTCAGCATAGAACCTTCTCAGCAGTAAGTGACCTAAAAGGTTAAAGTTGTATTTCTGAAGGCCTCCTCACATATAACCATCTCCCAAAAGGTACTAATATTAACTCATTTCAACCTTACCTTCGAAAAGTATAAAAGCAAGCAAACCTTGGACAAGGCACTGAGAGCTGTGTTGAAACACATGCCATTCTATAGCCTCAAAAACAAACAAAAAACAATGGAAAGAAGTCCAAGAAGAGGTAATCAAGTTCAACAGAGTCCACACTCTGCTCTAAGAGTAATGGTTTGAGCAAAATGTTTGGACACCCATGTGTACCATCATTTAACTCCAAGCACAGCAGTGTTGCAATGCATGATTAAAAGAGATTGCAGTTCTGAGACGTGTACATTTTCACTACTTCACTGTACACACACTCCTTGTGTGTGTTCAATATTTGTACATAACTTCATAAATGTTAATGAAATCCTTTAGAGAGAAGGGTGGCGCATGAGCAGATTTTAATATAGTAAAGTATTATACTTACTGTTCAGTTAATAACATAAGCAATTGAGAAGTTAGTTCATTAAGAGTTAAAGCAGCAACCACTATATGTTTAGACCTCATTGTCCTACTCCAGTATTCTTGCCTGGAGAATCCTGTGGACAGAGGAGCCTACTGTCCATGGGGTAGCAAAGAGTCACACACATACATACTGCTTACTGGCTTCTTCCTTTCACAACAAGATTTCGGCTCCTTTTAAAATCTTACTTTTTTACCCTTTCCAATATCTGGAATTTCCTTTTCCGAATAAAATCACATAATATACAGTATTTCCATCTTTGCCACTAGCCATTTCTTTCCATCCCTATCATTTTCTTTACGGTGAACTTGGTTTCTTTGGTTGGAGGGCGGGTATGTTCCAGCAGTATGCAAATCACACAGCGAAGCAGCAGTCAAGCAGTTAAATGTGCACTCTTGAGACATTTCCCCAATGATTAGACTTATTAGATTCTGAAATTATAGCCCAAAGTGGTGGCAGAAGGGTGTTACCTGAATCTCTTTCAGAAAAAATCCCCAAAATAACACAGACTAGAAGGAAGTCCTACACTGGGGCCGGGGCAGGTAGGATTAGTCCAAGCTACTGATTGATTCTCCCTGATGGCTCAATCAATAAAGAATACACCTGCAATGTAGGAGGCCCAGGTTAGATCCTTGGGTTGGTAAGATGCCCGGGAGAAGGAAATGGCAACCCACTCCAGTATTCTTGCCTGGGAAATCCATAGACAGAGAAGCCTGGTGGGCTACAGTTTATGGGATTGCAAGAGCTGAACACAACTTAGCAACTAACCCATTACAGCCAGTCATTCCATATTTGTTGAAAACCTACTGACCTTATTTCCTCCCAATTTATATCCTCTTACTTCATTGTCGGGAACAATAATCCAAGACACAGCAGGTAGAATACTTTACAACAACTGTGCCAGATACCATGTCAGTTTAACAGCAATTTAACCAATAATCCCTGAGTTAACACTCTTCTTATGTGTGTGCTGTGCTTAGTCACTCAGTCATGTCCTATTCTTTGAGACTCCATGGACTGTAGCCCACCAGGCTCCTCTGTCCATGGGGATTCTCCAGGCAAGAATACTGCAGTGGGTTGCCATGCCCTCCTTCGGGAGGATTTTCCCAAACAGTGATCGAACCCAGGTCACCTGCATTGCAGGTGGATTCCTTATCATCTGAGCCACCAGGGAAGCCCAATACTCTTCTTACCATGTATAATTAAAGTACTTTGTAAAGTATTTTATAAATTATACTTCTTACCAAATCACATTACAATAGCTAATATCATACAGGATAAACATCATGCTGTGTATATTTAGCAGAATATCATGCAGCCTTGAAGAAGGCAATGGCAACCCATTCCAGCACTCTTGCCTGGAAAATCCCATGGACGGAGGATGGGATTGCTAGGCTGCAGTCCATGGGGTCACAAAGAGTTGGACACATCTGAGCAACTTCACTTTCACTTTTCACTTTCGTGCATTGGAGAAGGAAATGGCAACCCACTCCAGTGTTCTTGCCTGGAGAATCCCAGGGACGGGGGAGCCTGGTGGGCTGCCGTCTATGGGGTCGCACAGAGTCGGACACGACTGAAGCGACTTAGCAGCAGCAGCAGCAGCAGATGTTATTTGTATAGTATTCTTCTCTCCCCCTACTAGAATACAGACCCCATAAAAGCAGGAACCCAGGCTTTCTATTTCACTACATTATCCCCAGTTTACTTACAATACTTCTTGTCACAGAGTAGGCATGGAATAAATGAATTAATAAAACAAAGAAATGCTACATATATCCTTTTAATTTTGAACTTGGTTACACTACATAATCATGTACTTTTTCTTATGTCTGATAACATTTAATTCCTCCACCCCTTGCAGGCAATAGGATACTGTTAACTGTTAATCTATCTTATGTGAGTCCCATCTCTGTAACCACATCCTAAGCTCCTTGAGAAGCCATATGCTATAGCTCTGCTTCCCTAAAAAGGATCTTACCTTCCATAGTGCCATATGGTATACTAACAACATTCACATCCATGATCACATTTGATACACATGACCATGAGGCTGGCGGATATAATCATCCCCCTGCAGAGATGAGGACACAGGCTCAGAGAAATTCAGGGATTTGTTCAAAGTTACTAAGTGGCAGAGCCAGAACTCAAAACCAGGTCTTTTAGCTCCAGGCCCAAAATTCTTTCCAGTTTGGTAATGAAAACAACAATGCTCATGTCCTATTTAACACATTTTAAAATAGAATTATGTATTTTTAAAGAATTCCTACTATATTTGGGAGTGGGGGAGGATTTATACCAAAAAAAGAAAAAAGATACCTTGACCATGGATTTTTTTACATGCTCAAAAAGATTAAAATTATAAATGTCTGGAAATAAATTTAGCTATTTACTGATATAAGACTAGAGGGAAAGAGGAAGAGAGAGAGGCAGAGGGATAGAGAGGAGAAAAGGAGAAAGAAATGTACATGGAAATGTGAGTTTGGTTCTGTCATACCTCCCATTCTCATTAGGAACCAGAAATCCAGAATCATATCTGAAATCTCTCAATTTTTAAATGTTCTCAATAATTCAACACTCTGCATGACAAATACTGCCTGTGGGAAGCTGCGTGGCCTCTGATCTAATCTGCCATTTTGGGGGGTATGTTTTAGAACAGATAGAACTTTCTAGTCATAGGCTATAGAAACTCTGTTTGACTTGAATCAGAAAAACAAGCAGGAGGAGAGCATCTAATAGCAAAAATGACCTAATACAATATTAAAAATCTTAAAAGATTATACTGTTAAAGTGGTACATGCAATATGTCAGCAAACTGGAAAAACTCAGCAGTTTCAGGCCACAGGCCTGAAAAAAG
Organism: Bison bison bison; assembly: GCF_000754665.1. Taxonomy (NCBI): domain Eukaryota; kingdom Metazoa; phylum Chordata; class Mammalia; order Artiodactyla; family Bovidae; genus Bison; species Bison bison. The sequence continues at coordinate 11,332,321 of NW_011494735.1, read as the reverse complement.
GTCAGTTTTCATTCCAATCCCAAAGAAGGGCAATGCCGAAGAACGCTCAAAAACTGTACAGTTGCACACAGTTCACATGATAGCAGGCTTGTGCTCAAAATCCTTCAAGCTAGGTTTTGGTAGTAGTGAATTGAGAACTTTCAGATGTATAAGCTGGATTTAGAAAAGGTAGAGGTACCAGAGGTGAATTTTCCAACATTCATTGGCTCACAGAGAAAGCAATGGGGTTTCAGTAAGAAATCTCCTTCTGCTTCATTGACTACACTAAAAGCCTTTGATTGTGTAGATTGCAACCAACTGTGGAAAATTCTTAAAGACATGGGAATACCAGACCACTTTACCTGTCTCCTGAGAAATCTGTATGCAGGCCAAGAAGCAACAGTTAGAACTAGACATAGAACAATGGACTGGTTCAAAATTGGAAAGGAGTATGTCAAGGCTGTATATCGTCACTCCACTTATTTAACTTCTATGAAGAGTACATCATGTGAAATGCCAGGCTGGATAAATCACAAGCTGGAATCAAGATTGCCAGGAGAAATATCAACAACCTTAGATATCCAGATGATACCATAATAATGGCATAAGGCAAAGAGAAACTAAAAAGCCTCTTGAGAATGAAGCAAGAGAGTAAAAAATTTGACTTAAAACTCAACATTCAAAAAACTAAGGTCATGGTATCAGGTCTCATCACTTAATGACAAATAGAAAGGGGAAAGTGGAAACAGTGATCAATTTTCTTTTCTTGGGCTCCAAGATCACTGCCATCAGTGACTGCAGCCATGAAATTAAAAGATGCTTGCCCCTTGGAAAAAAAAGCTATGACAAACCTAGTCAGTGTATTACAAAGCAGAGACATCACTTTTCCAACAAAGGTCTGTATAGTTAAAGCTATGGTTTTTCCAGTAGTCATGTATGGATGTGGGATTTGGACCATAAAGAAGGTTGAGTGCTAAAGAATTGATGTTTTCAAACTATGATTTTGGACAAGACTCTTAAGAGTTCCTTGGACTACAAGGAGATCAAACCAGTCAATCCTAAAGGGAATTAACCCTGAATATTCATTGGTAGGACTGATACTGAAGCTGAAGCTCCAATACTTTGGCCACCTCATGAGAAGAGCCTACTCATTCAGAAAGACCCTGATGTTGGGAAAGATTGAGGGTAGGAGGAAAAGAGGGCAGCAGAGGATGAGATGGTTATATGGCATCATCAACTCAATGGACATGAGTTTGAGCAAACTCTCAAACAGTGAGATAGTGAAGGACAGGGAAGTCTGGCACACTGCAGTCCATGGGGTCCCAAAGAGTTGGACACAACTTAGCAACTGAAAAACAACATCCCCATTCTTCTTATTTAACCCAACTGAAAATTGTGTCTAGACCTGTGACTTCCAATGAGTGCTTTTTCATCAGAGAACTGTACTTTTAGGAATATTTTAAAATTCATAGATTTAGAGATGTTTAGAACATGAATGCAACATAAAACTAAGTGTGCTGTCCATGGGAGAATCCAGAGGCTAAAAACAGAGTATTTGTTCTTGCAAGGACAAGATCCAATGCTATGCTCACATAAAGATTCTAACTGAGGATGAAAGAAAAGGACCTACTGAAAATCAGATGTCTTGAACTAGAAGTAGTAATCACAGCATCTGCACTTTGGCGTCGAGTAGAAAACACAGGAGGAAGACAATAAAGCACAGGGTATAAAAATACCAAAAAAGTCAGCTGGTTCTTTTCAACTGGGAGGAACAAAAATTACAGAGTGCAAAAGGATATTCAAAAGACTCTGGTAAAAATCTGAAGCCTTAAATAGTTCATGGTTCAGACAAGCTGGAATATAGATGCAAAGTAAGCAGAGAATAAAATGTTTGTACTTAGTTTTCTCACAGTATAAGGCTCAAAGGCCAATCATAGCTGCTTCAAATTAATTCTTTCACCAACCTCAGTAACATGACTTCCTTAGCAGTGCCATCTTTCACATACCAAAACACTTCAATTTATAGAAAAGGCAGAGGAACCAGAGATTAAATTGGCAGCATTGGCTGGATCATCGAAAAAGCAAGAGAGTTCCAGAAAAACATCTATTTCTGCTTTATTGACTATGCCAAAGCCTTTGACTGTGGATCACAATAAACTGTGGAAAATTCTGAAAGAGATGAGAATACCAGACCACCTGACCTGCCTCTTGAGAAACCTGTATGCAGGTCAGGAAGCAACAGTTAGAACTGGACGTGGAACAACAGACTGGTTCCAAATAGGAAAAGGAGTACATCAAGGCTGTATATTGTCACCCTGCTTGTTTAACTTATATGTAGAGTACATCATGAGAAATTCTGTGCTGGAAGAAGCACAAGCTGGAATCAAGATTACCAGGAGAAATATCAATAACCTCAGATATACAGATGACACCACCCTTATGGCAGAAAGTGAAGAAGAATTGAAGAGCCTCTTGATGAAAGTGAAAGAGGAGAGTGAAAAAGTTGGCTTAAAGCTCAACATTCAGAAAATGAAGAACATGGCATCTGGTCCCATCACTTCATGGGATATGGGGAAACAGTGGAAACAGTGGCTGACTTTATTTTTGGGGGCTCCAAAATCACTGCAGATGGTGACTGTAGCCATGAAATTAAAGACACTTACTCCTTGGAAGGAAAGTTATGACCAACCTATACAGCATATTAAAAAGCAGAGACATTACTTTGTCAACAAAGGTCCATCTAGTCAAGGCTATGGTTTTTCCAGTAGTCATGTATGGATGTGAGAGTTGGACTATAAAGAAAGCTGAGTGCCGAAGAATTGATGCTTTTGAACTGTGGTGTTGGAGAAGATTCTTGAGAGTCCCTTGGACTGCAAGGAGATCCAACCAGTCCACCCTAAAGGAGATTAGTCCTGGGTGTTCATTGGAAGGACTGATGTTGAAGCTGAAACTCCAATACTTTGGCCACCTGATGTGAAGAGCTGACTCATTTGAAAAGACCCTGATGCTGGGAAAGATTGAGGGCAGGAGGAGAAGGGGACAACAGAGGATGAGATGGCTGGATGGCATCACCAACTCGATGGACCTGGGTTTGGGTGAACTCCAGGAGTTGGTGATGGACAGGGAGGCCTGGCATGCTGCAGTTCATGCAGTCGCAAAGAGTCAGACACAATGGAACAACTGAACTGAAGTGAACTCTCCAGAAAGCACCTCTAAAAAGTATCAAACGTGAATACCTTGGCCAACATTCTAATCTATGTCTAAATCCTCTACTGACTACATGAAAATGCAGAATAAACACAGGATTTGGAGTAAAAATACTTGAATTCAAGTATTGGTCACCTGCTACTGCTTAGGGAAGTGATTTCTGGAGTTATTTTATCTCTTGGAGCCTCAGCTTTTTTTTTTTTTTTTTTTAAAATGAAGGTATAATACTTGCTCTAACTACTTTACAGGATTGTTAAGAAAATCAAAAGAGCTAATCTATGTGGAAAATGTATAAGTTTTAACCCTAATAATCATATTATCTAAAGAGTCAAAGGTTCATCATTCAATGAAACCATAGCCTCACCAATCATCCAACAAATATGCCAGTTACTTTAAATAATGGCTATAATGTATCTGTGAAAATGACAGGCAGGATCCTTGCACAAATGGAGTATACAGTTTGATTAAAGTTGTAGATTTAAGTTTTGACAAAAATATAGCAAACAAAATAATTCATCATTCAGCTAATAAAAGGATTATAATACATTTTAATCATGTATTGCTCATTTTCTATTAATTTCCATAAATAAAAGAGTATAATGGCATAGATTCAATTCTGAAGTACACTGAGCCTGAATTCACAAACTATTATTTACTATATACACATCATCATTATGTGATAATTATTAAACAGCATAGATATATTTGCCATTAGGCAAACTTAACGGAAATGCAACTGTTTACTCCAAGTTTGGCTTGGGGCAATATCGTTGTTCAGTCGCTAAGCCATGTCCGATTCTTTGCAACCCCATGGACTGCAGCACACCAGACTTCCCGGTCCTTCACTATCTCCCATAGTGTGCTCAAACTCATGTCCATTGAGTTGGTGATGCTATGTAACCATCTCATCCTCTACCACCTCCTTTTCCTCCTGCCCTCTGCCTTTCCCAGAATCGGGGTCTTTTCCAATGAGTCAGCTCTTTGCATCAGGTGGCCAAAGTATTGGAGCTTCAGCATCAATCCTTCCAATGAATATTCAGGGTTGATTTCCTTGAGGATTGACTGGTTTGATCTTGATGTCCACGGGACTCTTAAGAGTCTTTTATGCAAGGCCTTCTGGTGGGCATTGTAAGCAATACCAAGATCAGCAAGCCCCAATTCCTTCCTCCTTTAAGGGACTCATAATAGAGGAACGGACATGAGATTTATAAGATCACTTAAGTAGGAGAATGAGGCATGGAATACTAAATAAAAGATTGTAGAGGTTTAGGGAGAACCCCAGGGATGGGGGAGCCTGGCAGGCTGCCGTATATGGGGTTGCACAGAGTCGGACACGACTGAAGCAACTTAGCAGCAGCAGCAGAGACAGTGACCAAACATCCCTTTCAACGTACCTTCATAAAATGTTTACAAATAGGACAAAGCACAAGACTAGTAATTCTGAGTTAGATTCTAATCATATCTTCACTCAAACTGGTTATATGAATGGAAATAAATTATTTCAAGCCAGTTTTCGTATCTATAAAATAAAAAAATAAAACATTACCAATCTTACGGCTTTTTCAAATTTTTTCTGAAAAAAAAAATCAAGATAGAATAAGCAGATTTGTCTGAATATCAGTTCCTCCACAATTTTGGCAGTTACATTATGCAACAAATGGGAAGCACCCTCTCTGTTTTTAACACTAAGAACATCCTCCATAAATGTTAACCCTGTATATGAAGTAGGAAATAACTGAGCTAAATCTTAACATATGGGTAAGATTTTAATAAGCACAGATGATAAGAAAGCATGACATATCAAGACACATTTTTGATATTCAAATTAAGTTTAATTTAATACAAATGTCACATCATCTTAAAGAAATGGAAACTATCATGACTTAAGTATTCATTCAGTAATGTGTATGTTTAGACAAATTTAAGCAAACAGCAAAGATTCAGAAGTCCTACCACCAAATCTACAAACACTGAGAAAATGATAAAGCTAATTTAATCTAGGGAAAGACATGGAACTGGAAACATGCAAGGATTAGAAATGGCAAGCAGTCTCACTTGGCTTCACCCTTAAGTCCATGGACTGGAGTAAAGAGTTAAGTCTAGAACAAAGCATTTCAAAAATAAGAAAACAGCCTCAGGGAGATGAAATGACTTGCCCAGTAAGGACACAACCATAAGTGGTAGACTTAGGCCCCCATCCAGGTCCTCTGATTACAAATTTCTTGTTCTTCAAATCATTCTACGGCAATAACAGTGGGAATGTTATACACCAAATGAAAGAGCAGAAGGAGTTTTGGGTCTCATATTGGTTGCCATTTTTGCACTAAGGGAGAAAGACAACATAATGCCAGGGGACAGAGAAGTTTGGCCCTTTTTTATTCCTCTACTGTGTTCAACAGAATGAGTCGAACTCTTCTCCTCCTTCCATGCTAGTGACTTGACCATTGATGTTGTGCTTGCCTTAGCAGGCTTCATTTCCATCTTCTGACAAAGGATAACACTACTGATATAAACTAGTATTCTCTCCTTTCAGAATGTTCATTTCTATGTAAGGAAACAAATTTGTCTAGAAATAAATTTGTTTAGGGTACTATCTTCACTCCATCTCAAGAACCAATCAGAAAGAAACCCAGTAAGTATAACTAATGGAATACACCTAAATCTAGAAATATTCCCATAGTTCTGACAAAAAATTGGTTAATATTTGAGTGATGATATGGGTAAGGCCTCCCTTTGATAAAGGAGAGTGCATTATAGGGAGCGGGGGAGAGGCTCAGGAGGGAGGGGATTATGTATACTTACAGCTGATTCACATTGTTGTATGGCAGAAACCAACACAACATTGTAAACAATTATCCTCCAATTATAAGAAACAAAAATTATAATTAAAAAAAAGACTGAAGTAAAGTAAAATCTGGCCATTAAAAGGACATGCACAGTCTTTGAACATCAGGAGTAAATTGTATAATATTAACCATAGTAGTTAACTTAGAAGTTAACTACTTCTAAGGTGCTTATGATGGTTCCAAATCAGTAAAACTTTTGCTGATATTAAAATATACCCTTTAGGATATATGATGTGGCCTAGTAGTTCAAACTCAGGCCATAAGAACATTAATTTCCATGAGCTTTTATAGAGGTTTTAGGGTCAGAGAGTAATCAAGATGTTTCAGAGCAGACAGTATATGAATATATCACCCAGATTTAAAACCACACCATAAAATCCCATTTGAGACTGTTGGAGAGGGCTTTTATGAAGCTGAAGTGTTTAACCCACTAGCTGAACACTTGAATCTTGTCTGATAGCATTTCACTTAAGCATTCTAAAATATGAAATATTGGACAATAATAAAAGATGAATAATAAATTTATATTAAAAAATTGTTTCAAGGAGAGTATTTTTCTAAAGCTCAAACCTATCTGCCTCTCCTTTAGATTCATCCCACCCTCTAGTACTTAGAATCAGTTCTAGCAGTTGGAATGAGAAATTTAAGTAGAGCTGGCCCCAAACCATGGGACTCACATCACATTTGTCAGTCTGGCCCTCACCAGGTGCCCTGGTTCTGGAAATGGAGCTTCTATCATTTTTCCAGGCCTGATTTCTTTATCTAGCACCTATAAAGGACTTCTCTTTGCTCTTGCCATCTCCTTGGAGTTCTTTCTGATCCTGAAACTTAGCCCTAGTCTTTGCTACCTCCCAATAGTCTCCCTTGACATTAATTGTCTGCTTATACCTCTCCTGCTCTCCACAAGAATTCTCTGGGCTATGCTGCTTTTGCCTTATGGCCTAGATACCAGGCTTCACCTACCAGAATGAAACTTCCCTCAAAGACCCAAGCTGGCCTGATCCCACTATCAGGCCCTCATAACGTCAAGGTCTAGCTCTGAGTCCAAATGGACATCTGTGTCTACTTGATCACTGGGGGCTTATAATCTAACTGAAATAAATACACACACACACACACACACACGTATCTGGGGTATATATGTATTTATGTATATGTGTATGTGTATACACATATGTACACATATATGTATATATATAGATGTAGATATAGATAAATATATGTATTTACATATTTTTACAAATATATATA
>NW_011494735.1:11318997-11324925 GCF_000754665.1 Bison bison bison | reverse complement strand
ACTTCACTTTCACTTTTCACTTTCATGCATTGGAGAAGGAAATGGCAACCCACTCCAGTAGGTTGCCATAATAATATAAATCACATATTACATACATATATATAATATAAATAACATATTTATAATGTAATAAATATAAATATATATAATCACATAATATAATATAAATCACATATTACACACATATATATATTTATGTGTGATATGTATATATACACATACATGCATATATATAATTATATTTATGCCCATATATATATTAAAATTTATGTATATAATATTTGGAGAAGGAAATGACAACCCACTCCAGTATTCTTGCCTGGAGAATCCCATGAACAGAGGAGCCTGGTGGTCTACAGTCCATGGGGTTGCAAAGAGTTGGACACAACTGAAGCAACTGAGAATATACATAATTGGTTCTTGACTTTTGTTGTTTTATATTGTTAGTTCTTATAGGTATTTAAAATATCAAAGAAAAAAACAATGTAGTTCATGAACTGGAAAAGACCTTGACGCTGGGAGGGATTGAGGGCAGGAGGAGAAGGGGATGACAGAGAATTAGATGGTTGGATGGCATAACCAACTCAATGGACATGGGTTTGGGTGAACTCTGGGTGTTGGTGATGGACAGAAAGGCCTGGCATGCTGCAGTTCATGGGATCACAAAGAGTCGGACATGACTGAGTGACTGAACTAAACTGAACTGAAATGTTCATTCAGATTTGTCCGCAACAACTTATGGAAAACATGAATGAATATTTTGGCCAACACAATAGAAAATAATGCTTTCTGATAGGATTAGCTTTATTATTAAATTAGTTAAGACATATACAGCACTTAGCAAATACTGAAATGTTCAGTTCAGTTGCTCACTCGTGTCCGACTCTTTGCGACCCCGTGAATCGCAGCATACCAGGCTCCCTGTCCATCATCAACTCCCGAAGTTCACCCAGACTCACGTCCATCGAGTCAGTGATGCCATCCAGCCATTTCATCCTCTGTCGTCCCCTTCTCTTCCTGCCCCCAATCCCTCCCAGCATCAGAGTCTTTTCCAATGAGTCAACTCATCGCATGAGGTGGCCAAAGTACTGGAGTTTCAGCTTCAGCATCATTCCCTCCAAAGAAATCCTAGGGCTGATCTCCTTCAGAATGGACTGGTTGGATCTCCTTGCAGTCCAAGGGACTCTCAAGAGTCTTCTCCAACACCACAGTTCAAAAGCATCAATTCTTTGGCACTAAGCTTTCTTCACAGTCCAACTCTCGCATCCATACATGACCACAGGAAAAACCATAGCCTTGCCAACTTCTATTATTACTGTAACCCACACAATACTCAGGGAGAGAAAATGATGAAATCAGAACATTTCTAAGTGATTAGAGCAAGGAGGTATCATGCTCCTGACTCATAGGCAGTTTGTCATTACTCCAGCCCCAATTGGAACTCTTCCCACCAAAAGTAAATGCAAATCCTAGCTGTAGGTAAAAGAACACCACACAGAAAAGTCATTCACATGAAGCAACCGTAGCTACATCCTCTTACAAACAGAAAAGCAGGCAAAGTGAGAATGATAAGTACATATAACAACTCATGTTCTGCAAAGCTTTTAAAGGATGCAATCTTCCTTAGAAATTCAGTAAGAGGTTACACTTTAAAAGATCAAGTAGACACAAAGAACCTTAGAATAAAAATGACGGCCCCAAGCAAGAATGCAATAATCCAACACATATTAGGACAAGGCAAGCACCAAGGAGGATCAAAGCAACCTAAAGAAAGAAATTTTTAGTGGATCAAGGTGTGGGTATATTACCATATTCTTAGTGAACAGATCCTAGAAATGAACATGAATTTCAGTCTATAGAATTTGCCTTGTACGTAAACATGCTTTAGGCAGTCACAAAGTAAATTTTAGAGTATATTTCTTATTCCAAAATGCAGGATTCATTTATTTTCAAACAAAGCCCTCCTGATCCTCTTTCTTCCCAGCAGAGGTCAACTCCCCTGGGGTTGTAGGAGGCTGTACACCAGAGGGGTCTACAGCCAGTCGGCCTTGACTACAAACTGCCTGTATGACTTTGGTAGAATTATTTCCTCTCACTCTCTATTCATCTCCTTGCCTGCAAAGTGGAATTAATGCCAGAATTTTCCGAATAGGAATAGCATGGTTATTTTTTTTTTAATTTTTATTTTTAAACTTTACATAATTGTATTAGTTTTGCCAAATATCAAAATGAATCCGCCACAGGTATACATGTGTTCCCCATCCTGAACCCTCCTCCCTCCTCCCTCCCCATACCATCCCTCTGGGTTGTCCCAGTGCTCTAGCCCCAAGCATCCAGTATCGTGCATCGAACCTGGGTTATTAAATTAGCTAAGCCAGGTGACAAGTGAAACAGTTAGGATGTTGCATGACACACAGAAAACATATATATTGTTTATCCATTGGGTACCAAGTTAAAGGATGTCACATTTGTTGCTGACAAATATCTAGACTAACTGGATCCTGCTGAGTATTCCAGTCAATGTTCTGGGGACTACAGGGGGCCAAGGCAGATAACTCCTCTCTCACAATGGTGTGTTCCACCCTGCTTCTCAGGGCTCAGTCCCCCCAACTAGGCTTAACAAGTTCATTTTCTCTGGCTTTATTTTACCTTACAATGTAAGTTACTAGGAATGAGTTGCCTGAGGACCTGGATGGTTTCTTTGATCTCTGTGGACCATACATTTAACATAACATAACATCAGGCACAAACCAAGGTTTCAAAACAACAAATGATGAATGATCAACAAATAAATATCAAACAAGGGAAAAAAATTTTAAATCCAAGACGACTTGCTAAAATCAGCAGGCTTTTAAACTAAGAAAATGAAATTATCGTTTTAATGTTATTTTAAGAGTTTACAGCTAAAAGCACTAGCAATGCTTTTTAAAGTGAATTGTGTAAACTGTCATGTTGGAGATCTTGAAATGTTTTAATGGAATATTACCACCATTTCCTTCTGTCACTTAAAGACTTAAAAAATTTCTTTCTGCCCCAAATGTTCTGAGAAGCGTGTATGTTCTCTATGCATTGGACTGCCTAAACATCGAAAAATTATCTGCTTCTCCATCAACCACTGATTTTTTCCATTACCAAATGAGAGATTCTAAAGGCCCACAGTGACTAGGATAAATCACCCCATTTCATTTACTCTATTAAAGGAGATATTTTATGTTCTACTGCCACAAAATTCAAGATGAATGGCAGAAATAGCCTGTGAGCTGAAGACTTCCATTTTAAAATGGCATCACAATTTATCCTATTTCCTACTGTACCATGAGCATTACATTATTCATTAGAAGCATTTGTTTTTAAGCAGCTATTACACAGCTTTCATTGAGCGTAGCCTTCCCAGCATATGGTGGTGCTTTGGAGAGATACCTTCCAGAGATAAGGTCACTTTGTGGAATTCTCCCCCATGTGACCACAGAGTGTTTGCATACATACAAACTCACTCCATGACATTCTTGTCATGTCTGCTCAGTGAGCAAGTAATTTGCCATTCTCATTACTCCAGGTACTTGGTACCTGGTGGAAAATCAATCTTCTTTCCGCTCCATACATCACAGCTCCCCCAGACACCCAGTGCATTCTGGCTCTGAAATGAAGCTCTGAGAATAAGACACAAACTTGTTTCAGCAAGTGCATCATCCAAAGGGGCTAATGAAAGTTACACCTCACTGGGAAACCCCATCTTGGGGCAGGGGAAATGTCTATACACAAAGCAAAGGTGCTGTTTTGTGCAAAGCAGTTCCTACACCAGAGGGAGAGATGTCTTAATAGAGGAACAAACAAGTAGCTGCAGGGGGTTTAGTGAACACTCTTTCAGAAATATTAATCTACCAGCTCTTCAGGTCACAAATCATTTTCTGCACCTCTTTGACAGGCTGAAATTTGACTTTGAAAGACAATCCATTGTAGGATCCTGACTGACTATAATATATCAGGCTTTTCCCCAGGGGCAGAACCAGCTCATACCAGCAGATGAAATCATTCTGTGTTTTCATTGGTACTGATTGCTGTTTTTTTCATCAACATGTCCAACTCAACATCATAACATAAGTGCCAGTGGGAAAAAGAAGTGGAAATATTTTCATTCTATGCTGCTGCTGCTAAGTCGCTTCAGTCGTGTCCAACTGTGTGCAACCCCATAGACGGCAGCCCACCAGGCTCCCCTTCAAATCCAAGGAAGGGTAACATGCTGGAATTTTCATGGCTCAAATGCATTTTAGAAAACCACTAATTCAGTGCCAACAAATATTTATTGAATACCTACTATGTTCTATTTTGGGAGCTATAGATAAAATAGTTAATAAAAGAAACAAAGTCCTTCTCCTCACAGAATTTATGTTCCAGAAGAGTGAAAGTAAATGAACATCTAAATAAACCAATATGGTAGTTTCAAGTATTAATTACAGCTGATGAAAAAAATAAGAGAGCCACGTGATAGACAGTGATGGAAGGCTGGAGATTTCAAAGCAACATCAGAGAGGATGGTGAGAAAAATAGTAGTCAAAGGAACTAGCCATGAGAAAAAAAGGGAAAGCATATTCTAAGGGGAAAAATAGAGAAATATTGAAATAGAAGGCAGTGTGGCCACAGCAGGTAGGCATGGGTCAGAAAAGTGATACTGGCAAGAGTTGGATCACAGAGGCCTTGGTTAAGATAAAGAATTTGGGATTATTCAGGGGAGGGAGATGGGCTGGAAGTTCAAGGGGTGGGGGACATATGTATATCTATGGCTGATTCATGTCAATTTTTGACAGAAAACAACAAAATTATGTAAAGCAATTATCCTTCAATTTAAAAATAAATTAATTTTTAAAAAATAATTTGGGATTATTCAGTGTGCAGTGAAAAGTCATTGGAAGGTAGAAGTGGAGGGAGCTTTACAATAGGGCAATTTACAATAGGTCAAATAACATGATCTCATGAACATCTTTTAAAGATCACTTTATAAAGAGTTTTTACATGGATACAGAATTGTACGGAGTTGATGTAATAGAGCTAGGAGGAAGCTGGGGCCATCGCAAATGAGTTGTTATGATGGCTTGACCAAATAAGGTATCAGCAAAGATGAATAAAACTGCATACACTGTGGTATGTTTTGAGCATATACACCTCAGAGCTTGTCCAAATATTTTATGAGAAGGTAGTAAAGAAAATATTGGTGTCATTAGTAAGAAAGAGAGGAGATGGAAATGAATAATTCTCTTTGGACATACTAAGTTTGAGAAGAGAGGTGTCCAAGATGATACTTAGGAAGTTGGGAACCCAGACCTGGAGCTAAGAGAGATAAATTCTGGGGCAGACAGATGCTGTTTAACACCAAGTATCCATATGAACTCACACTGGGTAGGGTTGCCAGATGAAATACAGGACACGAGCTAAACATGAATTTCAGACATAATGAATAATTTTGGTTTAAGTATATCCCAAAATAGGAAAGATGATGTTTAAGGGTACAAACTTACAAAGAAAAATGCTTAGGTGGGAAATATGTTCACTTTTATTTTCCCACAGTTGCCTTTATGTTTCATGAATATGGGAATTATAAAATAGCCAGTAGAGCAGATAGAAAGTCCTGGAGATCTAATGCACAGTATAGAGATTATAGACAACAACACTATCTTATATACATCAGACTTGCTAAGAGACTGCTGCTGCTGCTGCTAAGTCACTTCAGTCATGTCCAACTCTGTGTGACCCCATAGACAGCAGCCCACCAGGCTCCCCTGTCCCTGGGATTCTTCAGGCAAGAACATTGGAGTGGGTTGCCATTTCCTTCTCCAATGCATGAAAGTGAAAAGTGAAAGGGAAGTCGCTCAGTCGTGTCCGTCTCTTCGCGACCCCATGGACTGAAGCCTACCAGGCTTCTCCGTCCATGGG
>NW_011494735.1:11318263-11318897 GCF_000754665.1 Bison bison bison | reverse complement strand
TCAGTCGCTCAGTCGTGTCTGATTCTTTGTGACCCCATGAATCGCAGCACGCCAGGCTTCCCTGTCCATCACCAACTCCCAGAGTTCACTCAGACTCACGTTCATCGAGTCAGTTATGCCATCTAGCCATCTCGTCCTCTGTCATCCCCTTCTCCTCTTGTCCCCAATCCCTCCCAGCATCAGAGTCTTTTCCAATGAGTCAACTCTTCGCATGAGGTGGCCAAAGTACTGGAGTTTCAGCTTAACATCATTCCTTCCAAAGAAATCCCAGGGCTGATCTCTTTCAGAATGCACTGGTTGGATCTCCTCGCAGTCCAAGGGACTCTCAAGAGTCTTCTCCAACATCACAGTTCAAAAGCATCAATTCTTCGGCGCTCAGCCTTCTTCACAGTCCAACTCTCACATCCATACATGACCACAGGAAAAATCATAGCCTTGACTAGATGAAACTTTGTTGGCAAAGTAATGTCTCTGCTTTTCAATATGCTATTTAGGTTGGTCGTAACGTTCCTTCCAAAGAGTAAGCGTCTTTTAATTTCATGGCTGCAGTCACCATCTGTACTGATTTTGGAGCCCAGAAAAATAAAGTCTGACACTGTTTCCACTGTTTCCCCATCTATTTGCTATGAAGTGA
>NW_011494735.1:11317643-11318163 GCF_000754665.1 Bison bison bison | reverse complement strand
TAGATCTTAATTATTTCCACCACAAAAAAAGAAAAAGTAATTATGTGATATGAAAGAGGTGTTGGCTAATGCTACGATGGCAATCATATAAATATATATACATAAATCTATCAAATCAATATGTCATACCCCTTAAACTTACATGCTATTGCATTTCAATTATATCCTAGTGAAAAGTATGTCCCAAACACCGCATGAAACATACAAAAGTATGTCCCAATAGTTTATATGATAGGTAGATAGACAGATATAGACAGATGTATGTGGATACACACTACACGGGACATCAGATCAGATCAGATCAGATCAGTCGCTCAGTCGTGTCTGATTCTTTGTGACCCCATGAATCGCAGCACGCCAGGCTTCCCTGTCCATCACCAACTCCCAGAGTTCACTCAGACTCACGTTCATCGAGTCAGTTATGCCATCTAGCCATCTCGTCCTCTGTCATCCCCTTCTCCTCTTGTCCCCAATCCCTCCCAGCATCAGAGTCTTTTCCAATGAATAACTCTTCGCATGA
>NW_011494735.1:11314803-11316416 GCF_000754665.1 Bison bison bison | reverse complement strand
ATTGATCGCTGAAGAAGGCTTTCTTATCTCTTCTTGCTATTCTTTGGAACTCTGCATTCAGATGTTTATATCTTTCCTTTTCTCCTTTGCGTTTCACTTCTCTTCTTTTCACAGCTATTTGTAAGGCCTCCCCAGACAGCCATTTTGCTTTTTGCATTTCTTTTCCATGGGGATGGTCTACTTACATTAAAAAATGTTACATAAAATTCAAATTTAAGTAGGCATCCTGTATTTTTAATTGATATATCTGGAAACCCCAACTCAAAGTAAGATTTTAAATAAGAAAGACCAAGACCTAGTACACTCTGAACTTTAGAGGTGTAACAGAGAAAGAAGAGTTTATAAAATTGTTTACAAGGAGCCCTAGAAGGGGGAGACAGTCAGGAGAGAGTGCTTCCACAAGCATAAAAAGAAAAAAGACATCCCCAAAAGAAAGAGATAGTCAACCGAGACCAAAGTGTGGACTGTTGCCTAGGGATTGAATAAGAGAAACTCAACAAGTAACCATGACAGTGGATAACAGGGAAGCAAGCCTTGGTGACCTTGGAAACAGCAGCAAGAGTGAAGGGGAGGAACAGAAGTCCCTTAGGAGTGGGATAAGGAGATGAAGAAGTGGAAACAGTGAACATAGAAAACAGGATGGTAGCATGGGGAGATGTAGGGTCAGGAAATGTAGGAGGATTTGTGTATGTTGGCGTGAATGATTCAGTAGAAAAGGAAAAGTGAACAACTCAGGACTCAGAAGCATGAAAATGGTAGGACCAAAGTCCTTGAGAGGAAATGAGATCCAAACCATGACAGATGGGTTGACTTAAAGTAGTAGAAGCAAATTTTCCACCATAAAAGAAAGAAGATAGTGGATGTGGGGATAGTTTCCATTGTTTTCAAATTTTATAAATGATCACATAAAAATACATACACAAAATAGTCCATTCTTTCCTACATTTTAGTTTGTTCAAAATAACTATTATATACTATTTAAACAAGCATAGAAGAAGAAGGAGACAAGGGTCACAGGATGAGATGGCTGGATGGCATCGCCAATGCAATGGACATAAACTTGGGCAAACTTCAGGAGATGGTGAGGGAGAGGGAGGACTGGTGTTCTGCAGTCCATGGGGTCACAAAGAGTAAGACACAACTGGGCGACTACAACAACATCCCAAAACAATGAATTTCACCTTTTTCTCAAGTGCACATGGAACCTTCTCCAGGATAGATCACATCCTGGGCCATAAATCTAGCCTTGGTAAATTCAAAAAAATTGAAATCATTCCAAGCATCTTTTCTGACCATAATGCAGTAAGATTAGATCTCAATTACAGGACAAAAACTATTAAAAATTCCAATATATGGAGGCTGAACCACACGCTACTGAATAACCAACAAATCACAGAATAAATCAAAAAAGAAATCAAAATTTGCATAGAAATGAATGAAAATGAAAACACAACAACCCAAAACCTGTGGGACACTGTAAAAGCAGTCCTAAAGGGAAAGTTCATAGCAATACAGGCATACCTCAAGAGACAAGAAAAAAGTCAAATAAATAACCTAACTCTACACCTAAAGCAACTAGAAAAGGAAGAAATGAAGAACCCCAGGGTTAGTAG
>NW_011494735.1:11314496-11314703 GCF_000754665.1 Bison bison bison | reverse complement strand
TTAGCCAGACTCATCAAGAAACAAAGGGAGAAAAATCAAATCAATAAAATTAGAAATGAAAATGGGAGATCACAACAGACAACACACAAATACAAAGGATCATAAGAGACTACTATCAGCAATTATATGCCAATAAAATGGACAACATGGAAGAAATGGACAAATTCTTAGAAAAGTACAACTTTCCAAAACTGGACCAGGAAGAAA
>NW_011494735.1:11313244-11314396 GCF_000754665.1 Bison bison bison | reverse complement strand
GCAGATGACATGATCCTCTACATAAAAAACCCTGAAGACTCCACCAGAAAATTACTAGAGCTAATCAATGAATACAGTAAAGTTGCAGGATATAAAATTAACACAGAGAAATCCCTTACATTCCTATACAGTAACAATGTATAACAATGTATGGCTGGGGGAGAGAAAACAGAAAGAGAAATTAAGGAAACAATTTCATTCACCATTGCAATGAAAAGAATAAAATACTTGGGACTATATCTACCTAAAGAAACAAAAGACCCATATATAGAAAACTATAAAACACTGGTGAAAGAAATCAAAGAGGACACAAATAGATGGAGAAATATACCGTGTTCACGGATCGGAAGAATCAATATAGTGAAAATGAGTATACTACCCAAAGCAATGTATAGCTTCAATGCAATCCCTATCAAGCTACCAATGGTATTCTTCACAGAGTTAGAACAAATAACTTCACAATTTGTATGGAAATACAAAAAACCTCGAATAGCCAAAGCAATCTTGAGAAAGAAGAATGGAACTGGAGGAATCAACCTGCCTGACTTCAGGCTCTACTACAAAGCCACAGTTATCAAGACAGTATGGTACTGGCACAAAGACAGAAATATAGATCAATGGAACAAAATAGAAAGCCCAGAGATAAATCCACACACATGTGGACACCTTATCTTCGACAAAGGAGGCAAGAATATACAATGGATTAAAGACAATCTCTTTAACAAGTGGTGCTGGGAAAACTGGTCAACCACTTGTAAAAGAATGAAACTAGCACACTTTCTAAGACCATACACAAAAATAAACTCAAAATGGATTAAAGATCTAAGTGTAAGACCAGAAACTATAAAACTCCTAGAGGAGAACATAGGCAAAACACTCTCCGACATACATCACAGCAGGATCCTCTATGACCCACCTCCCAGAATATTGGAAATAAAAGCAAAAATAAACAAATGGGACCTAATTAAACTTAAAAGCTTCTGCACAACAAAGGAAACTATAAGTAAGGTGAAAAGACAGCCTTCAGAATGGGAGAAAATAATAGCAAATGAAGCAATGGACAAACAACTAATCTCAAAAATATACAAGCAACTCCTACAGCTCAATTCCAGAAAAATAAATGACCCAATCATAAAAATGGGCCAAAGAACT
>NW_011494735.1:11312105-11313144 GCF_000754665.1 Bison bison bison | reverse complement strand
GCCACCATCACCCTAATACCAAAACCTGACAAAGATGCCACACAAAAAAAGAAAACTACAGGCCAATATTACTGA
Organism: Bison bison bison; assembly: GCF_000754665.1. Classification (NCBI taxonomy): domain Eukaryota; kingdom Metazoa; phylum Chordata; class Mammalia; order Artiodactyla; family Bovidae; genus Bison; species Bison bison. The sequence continues at coordinate 11,313,069 of NW_011494735.1, read as the reverse complement.
TGAACATAGATACAAAAATCCTTAACAAAATTCTAGCAATCAGAATCCAACAACACATTAAAAAGATCATACACCATGACCAAGTGGGCTTTATCCCAGGGATGCAAGGATTCTTCAATATCCACAAATCAATCAATGTAATATTAACAAATTGAAAAATAAAAACCATATAATTATCTCAATTGATGCAGAGAAAGCCTTTGACAAAATTCAACATCCATTTATGATAAAAACTCTCCAGAAAGCAAGAACAGAAGGAACATACCTCAACATAATAAAAGCTATATATGACAAACCCACAGCAATTATCCTCAATGGTGAAAAATTGAAAGCATTTCCTCTAAAGTCAGGAACAAGACAAGGGTGCCCACTTTCACCATTACTATTCAACATAGTTTTGGCCACAGCAATCAGAGCAGAAAAAGAAATAAAAGGAATCCAAGTTGGAAAAGAAGTAAAACTCTCACTGTTTGCAGATGACATGATCCTCTACATAGAAAACCCTAAAGACTCCATCAGAAAATTACTAGAACTAATCAATGAATATAGTATAGTTGCAGGATATAAAATCAACACACAGAAATCCCTTGCATTCCTATACACTAATAATGAGAAAACAGAAAGAGAAATTAAGGAAACAATTCCATTCACCATTGTAATGAAAAGAATAAAATACTTAGGAATATATCTACCTAAAGAAACTAAAGACCTATATATAGAAAACTATAAAACACTGGTGAAAGAAATCAAAGAGGACACTAATAGATGGAGAAATATACCATGTTCATGGATTGGAAGAATCAATATAGTGAAAATGAGTATACTACCCAAAGCAATTTATAGATTCAATGCAATCCCTATCAAGCTACCAACGGTATTCTTCACAGAGCTAGAACAAATAACTTCACAATTTGTATGGAAATACAAAAAACCTCGAATAGCCAAAGCAATCTTGAGAAGAAGT
>NW_011494735.1:11310943-11311965 GCF_000754665.1 Bison bison bison | reverse complement strand
AGAAGGGAAAGAGACACGTGTACCCCAATGCTCATCACAGCACTGTTTATAATAGCCAGGACATGGAAGCAACCAAGATGTCCATCAGCAGATGAATGGATAAGAAAGCTATGGTACACATACACAATGGAGTATTACTCAGCCATTAAAAAGAATACATTTGAATCAGTTCTAATGAGGTGGATGCAACTGCAGCCTATTATACAGAGTGAAGTAAACCAGAAAGAAAAACACCAATACAGTATACTAACGCATATATATGGAATTTAGAAAGATGGTAACAATAACCCTGTATACGAGACAGAAAAAGAGACACTGATGTATAGAACAGTCTTTTGGACTCTGTGGGAAAGGGAGAGGGTGGGATGATTTGGGAGAATGGCATTGAACATGTATAATATCATATATGAAATGAGTCGCCAGTCCAGATTTGATGCACGATACTAGATACTTGGGGCTGGTGCAGTGGGACGACCCACAGGGATGGTACTGGGAGGGAGGAGGGAGGAGGGCAGGATAGGGAGCACATGTATACCTGTGGCGGATGCATGTTGATATATGGCAAAACCAATACAATATTGTAAAGTTAAAAAATAAAATAAAATAAATTTTTTTAAAAAGCCAAAAAAATAAAAAACACTAAAATTAGAGCTAGTTTAATCCAGCTATTGCACTTCTGGGTATACATTCAGAAAAGACAAAAAAGTTAATTCAAAAAAATGCACGCACCCCAGTGTTCATACCAGCACTATTTATATTAGCCAAGACATGGAAACAACTTACATGCCCATCAACAAATGATTATCTTAAGAAGATAATAACGCAATCTCACTCAATCATAGAAAATAGTGAAATATTAACATTTGCAGCAGTATGGATGGACCTAGAGAATATCATGCTAAGTGAAGTATGTTAGAGAAAGGAAAACATTATATGATACCACTTATTTGTGGAATCTAAAAAACAATACAGATCAATCTATATAGAAAACATAAACAGACTCACAAAGAGCACAAATTTTT
>NW_011494735.1:11309607-11310843 GCF_000754665.1 Bison bison bison | reverse complement strand
AGCAGGGGTGGGCAGGGTGGGGACAAGATAAATTAGGAATATTGAGATTAAGAGATAAAAAACCACTGTCCATAAATTAGATAAGCAAAAAAGACTTACTGTATAAAAATGAGAACTATATTCAATATCTTAACCAATAATGGAAAATAATCTCAAATATATATGTCTGTATATATGTATGTATATATATATATAAATATAACTGAATCACTTTGCTGTACACCTAACTAACACAATATTGTAAGTCAACCACACTTCAAAAAAAAAATGTTTTCTTATCAGGTGAGAAAAATAACACATATACAAGATTCTCAACAACTAGCCACAATCCATAAAGCCACAGATAGGTGACAAGGAAGAGAAGTGAAGGCAAAGGAGAAAGGGAAAGGTATACCCATCTGAATGCAGAGTTCCAAAGAATAGCAAGGAGAGATAAGGAAACCTTCCTCAGGGATCAATGCAAAGAAATAGAGGGAAACAATAGAATGGGAAAGACTAGAGATCTCTTCAAGAAAATCAGAGATACCAAAGGAACATTTCATACAAAGATGGGCACAATAAAGGACAAAAACAGTATGGATCTAACAGAAGCAGAAGATATTAAGAAGAGGTGGCAAGAATACACAGAAGAACTATTCAAAACAGATCTTCATGACCCAGATAACCATAATGGTGTGATCACTCACCCAGAGCCAGTCATCCTGGAGTAAGAAGTCAAGTGGACCTTAGGAAGCATCACTATGAACAAAGCTAGTGGAGGTAATGGAATTCCAGTTGAGCTATTTCAAAAGATGATACTGTGAAAGTGCTGCACTCAATATGCCAGCAAATTTGGAAAGCTCAGCAGTGGCCACAGGACTGGAAAAAGGTCAGTTTTCATTCCAATCCCAAGAAAGGTAATGCCAAAGAATGCTCAAACTACCACACAATTGACTCATCTCACACGCTAGGATGGTATGGGGAGGGAAGAGGGGGGAGGGAGGAGGGAGGAGGGTTCAGGATGGGGAACACATGTATACCTGAGGCAGATTCATTTTTATATATGGCAAAACCAATACAATATTGTAAAGTTAAAAAATAAAATAAAATAAAAAAAAGAATGCTCAAAATTCTCCAAGCTAAGCTTCAATGGTAAGTGAATCAAAAACTTCCAGATGTTCAAGCTGGATTTAGAAAAGGCAAAGGAACCAGAGATCAAATTGCCAACATCTGTTGGATCATAGAAAAAGCAAGAGA
>NW_011494735.1:11286172-11309507 GCF_000754665.1 Bison bison bison | reverse complement strand
AGCAAGAGAGTTCCAGAAAAACATGTATTTCTGCTTTATTGACTATGCCAAAGCCTTTGACTGTGTGGATCACAACAAACTGTGGAAAACTCTTCAACAGATGGGAATATCAGACCACCTTACCTGCCTCCTGAGGAATCTGTATGCAGGTCAAAAAGCAACAGTTAGAACCAGACATGGAACAATACACCTGTTCCAAATTGGGAAAGGAGTATGTCAAAGCTGTATATTGTCACCCTGCTTATTTAACTTATATGCAGAGAACATCATGTGAAATACTGGGTTGGATGAAGCACAAGCTGGAATCAAGATTGCTGGGAGAAATATCAATAACCTCAGATATGCAGATGATACCACCCTTATGGCAGAAAGTAAAGAACTAAGGAGCCTCTTGATGAAAGTGAAAGAGGAGAATGAAAAAGTTGGCTTAAAACTCAACATGCAAAAAACTAAGATCATGGCATCCAGTCCCATCATTTCATGGCAAATAGATGGGAGAATAATGGAAACAGTCAGACTTTATCTTCTTGAGCTCCAAAATCACTGCAGATGGTGAGTGCAGCTATGAAGTTAAAACATGCTTGCTCCTTGGAAGAAAAGCTATGACAAACCTAAACAGCATATTAAAAAGCGGAGACATTACTTTGCTGACAAAGGTCCATCTAGTCAAAGCTATAGATTTTTCCAGTATTGATGTATGGATGTGAGAATTGGACCATAAAGAGAGCTAAGCACCAAAGAATTGATGCTTTTGAACTGTGGTGTTGGAGAAGATTCTTGAGAGTCCCTTGGAGTGCAAGGAGACCAAACCAGTTAATCCTAAAAGAAATCAATCCTGTATATTCATTGGAAGGACTGATGCTGAAGCTGAGGCTCCAATACTTTGGCCACCTGATGTGCAGAGCCAACTCTTTAGAAAAGGGCCTGATGCTGGGAAAGATTGAAGGCAGGAGGAGAGGGAATAACGAAGACAAGATGGTTGGATGGCATCACTAACTTGATGGACATGAGTTTGAGCAAGCGCTGGGAGATGGTGAAGGCCAGAGAAGCCTGGCGTGCTGAAGTCCATGGGATAGCAAAGAGTTGGACACAACTGGGCGATTGAACTGTACTGAAGTGTCAAATACTTTGATTCCATTAAAAAGTCCAGTCCTTCGATATCTTTCTACCCTTCACAAAGGATACACTCACTATTTCCTGATCTAGTCATCACATACTCAAAAATAAAACAGATCTCAAAAACTAAACCAATGACACTGTAGCTCAGTTTTCTTCAGCTTTATTGATATAAAGCATTGTGTATGTTTAAGGTATACAATATGATGATCTAAGTATATATTGAAAAACAACCAAACTAAGGTAAGTTAACACCTCTATCCCCTCACCAAATTACCAGTTTTGTATGTGTAATGAGAGTACATTTAAGATGTACTGTCTTAGCAACTTTCGAATATGGAGCAAAGTATTGTTATGTATAGTCACTTCACTGTACATTAGATCTACAGAACTAATTCATCTTGTAACTTGAAGTTTACAGGCTTTGACCAACATCTCATTTCTCGTACTCCCTATCAGCCACCAGCCTACTCTCAATTTCTATGATTTTAACATCTTTGGATTCCACATGTAAGTGAAAACATACACTATTTGTTTTTCTCTATCTGATATTTTATTTACCATAATGCCCTCACAGTTCATCCATGTTGTCACAAATGGTAGGATTTCCTTCTTTTTACAGCTGAATAATATACCATACTATATAAATATCACATTTTCTTTACCCATTCATCCATTGACAGACACTGAGATTGTTTCCATGTCTCGGTTGTTGTAAATAATGCTGCAATCAGTGTAAGACCTGATGAAGGCTTCCCTGGTGGTTCAGACGATAAAAAAAATCTACCTGTCAATGTAGGAGATGCAAGAGATGCAGGTTCCACCCCTGGGTTGGGAAGATCCCCTGGAAAAGGAAATGACAACCCACTGCAGTATTCTTGCCTAGAAAGTTTCATGGACAGAGGAGCCTGTTGAACTACAGTCCTTATAGTCACAAAGAGTCAGAAATGACTGAGAATGTGCACACACACATACACACACAGACACACACACACACACCTGGAATTTACTCAAGGACTTCAAAGCCAACACAAATACAATGGAGGAGAGATTCAGAAAGGGATTCACAAAGGTCAGCATTCCCTAGAAAGACACCCTTGCTTATTTTAAATAACCTCAATAGTTCATATATTTGACAGCTTATATCTCTAAATTATAAATTGAGCAGACTCTTCATAAAGGGAACTTCTCAGAGGTTGGGACTATGCCATTCTGCAGAGTTGTATCCCAGAAGTCCACAAGAGCACTGCCATGTACTAGATACTCAGTACATGTGTTTATTGGATGAATAAGTAAATGGAAGAATGGAGGAAGGCATTCCTAGGCAACCTGGTAATCTAATGTTCTAATTTAAGGTATAAAGAACAGATTATGCCAATTCCTCAGATGTTTAATTTTATATAGGAGTAACTCCCTTCCACCGAAAGTATTGTGAATAAGAATTTTGTTAAGACATAAGACTACAAATCCAAACAGCCCCTGAAGACAGGAAGACAGAGCAAAGTGTGAGAAAGAACGGAGGGAGAAAGGAAGAGAAGGATGATATAATACAAAGGTTAGGGAGGGAAGGAATACAACTATCGAATGTTGGATCAAGAGGATAGCACCTAAAAATCTATGACCATAGATGAGGCAACAGGGAACCAGTTCTTTATTCTATTTTTCATTTCTCCTTCCATAGCAATTACATCCTTAAACTCAGCCAAAGCTAAGTATGAAATACACAAGGAAAGTAATGACTCTGAGGTTATGAGTTAATAAAATTTTGGAATGAAAAAAATTAACAATGGCAGTCACAAGCACAAATGAAGCCAAAATCTAATTATACTATACTTTCATGAATACAAAAAACATTATGAAATATTTTTATAATCTACCAAATACCATGTGTTTTTAATCTGCCCAGGGATTCCACAGACTTGCATACAATTATCTCTTCAGTTAAATACACAGCACTCAACAAGTGCTGAGATTCACATTCACATCATTGTTCCTGATATTATGGGGCCACTTCAAATGCTGGAAGCTCTTACTTTGCCACTCTATCTGCTTAGAGAGGTTTTGGTTATCAGCATTTCAATCTGCTCATTTTAATCAGTACTCCTACACTATTTACCTATACCTTACACGTGAGTCTTTTGACAAATGATTTATTTGATTTTCTTTATTCTTATCTTGGCAGCACTTTGAAAACTGAATGAAGGAAGAAAGAGGGCTCAGCAGGCATTGGACAACGTGTCTCATTGTCAATGGAAATGCTAAATATACTCAATGATTTCTGAAACAGCCCAGTATCTGAGCTAAGCTTCTAAAGAGAGATGTAACTGTATTATCAGTGTTCTTTCCTTCTGCTTGCCATCAAGCTATTGGTGATATAAACAGCAAATGGAGCATATAGTTATCTGAGAACATGGTGCCCTACCTAGGTCGTACCTTATCTCTGCTGTCAGTCAAGATGTTTTGAACAATAACTGATTTCATAAGCGATTGCTTTCTATCCTATTTGATACACAGAAAAACAGGTAATATATGTAGAGTTAGGAAGAATAAAAGTGGATGTGAACCACCACCTACTAAACCCATCACCAAGAACAAAAAAATTACTACTGTTCTTAAAGCTATATATTTTCCCAGTTTCCTTCCTTCTTCTCCTCCTCATCCAAAAGTAATCACTAACTTTTTTTTAAGTAATTTTTGCAGCTATATATGTATTCCTAGCCAATGCACTAATTCAATTTGCTTAGTTTAAGCTTTACAAATATGGTATCACACTATACACAATCTCTTGAAACTTGGGTCTTTTTTTTCACTCAACATTATGTTTCAAAGATGTGTTTGTGTCATTGCATTCAACTGTAATTCATTCATTTTCAAAGTTAGATAATCCCTTGTGTGACTTTAGCAAAATATACTTATCCATTTTTGTCACTGGACATTTAGGATGTTCCTAGGGATTTCTGTTTTTGTATTTTTGACATTTTAAATAATACAACTAGAAATATTCTTATATACATCTCCTGGTTCACATGTGTTAAGAGTTCCTCTGGAATTTATACTTAAGAAAAGAATTGTTAGTCATAAGGAATGTATGTGTTTAACTTCACAAGATGATACTAAATTGTTTTCAAAAGTGTCCATCCTAATTTACACCCCCATTAGCAGCACTGTTGGAGTTTCCATTACTCTACACTCTTGCCAACATTCAATATATTAATAGGAAGGCTTCTCTCTCTCTTTTTTTTTTTTTTTTTGCATTCTAGTGGGTTTAAAACAGTATCCATTTTGATCTTAATTTGTATTTCCTTTATCATTACTTAAGACCAAATTTTTATTGAGATATAGCAGATATATGGGCTTCTCTGGTGGTTCAGATGGTAAAGAATCTGAAAGCAATACAGGAGACCCAGGTTTGATTCCTGGGTTGGAAGATACCCTAGAGAAGGGAATCGCAATCCACTCTAGTAGACTTGCCTGGAGAATCCCATAGCAGCAGAGGCTGGTGGACTACAGTTCATGGGGGTCACAAAGAGTTGACTTTGTGACTCAGCAACTATCACACACAGCTGACATCAACATTTTATTAGCTGATATCTTTTTATATGATGCTTGTCTAACTTCATGATTTTCATTGATATTCATTAATTTCTGAATAAGTAAATGATGTTTAATGTTAGCATTCAGCATTATTCCTTTGTTTCTATCAGTGAGCCACCAAAATCACATTGTTGTTGTTTTTTACCACTGAACTAACCAGCCAGTAAAGAAAGTTAAGCTGTCCATGTGATTACCAATTTCTGATCTGTTTTTATAAGAAGCATATTGGATTTTCTTTTAAGAAGCTGTTGGTCACTTTTTAATGATCTTTCTAAAATGCATGCCTACATATGTCTATTTGACTAAGAATATTTTCCCAATAGCATTCTGTCTATTTTCTAAACTGCGGAAAATTCTTAAAGAGATGGGAATACCAGACCACCTTACCTGCCTCCTGAGAAACCTGTATGCAGGCCAAGAACCAACAGTTTAGAACTGGATGGTTCAAAATTGGGAAAGGAGTATTTCAAGGCTATATATTGTCACCCTGCTTATTTAACTTATATGTAGAGTACATCATTTAAAATGCCAGGCTGGATGACTCACAAGATGGAATCAAGATTGCTGGGAGAAATATCAATAGCTTAAGATATGCAAATGGTACTACTCTAATGCCCAGAGAGTAAAGAGGAACTACAGAGTCTCTTGATGAGGGTGAAAAAAGAGAGTGAAAATGTTGGCTTAAAATTCAACATTCAGAAAACTAAGATCATGGCATCCTGTCCCATCACATGGCAAATAGATGGGGAAATAGTGGCAAATTTTATATTCTTGGGCTCCAAAATGACTGTGGACAGTGACTGCAACCACAAAATTAAAAGGCACTTTCTCCTTGGAAGAAAAGCTATGACAAACCTAGACAGCATATTAAAAAGCACAGACATCACCTTGCTGACAAAGGTCTATATAATCAAAAGTATGGTTCTACCAGTAGCCATGTACAGATGTGAGAGCTGGACCATAAAGAAGACTGAGCACCAAAGAACTGATGGTTTCAAATTGTGGGGCTGGAGAACACTCTTGAGAGTCTCTTGGACTGCAAGGAGATCAAATCAGTCAGTCCTAAATGAAATCACCCCTGAATATGCATTGGAAGGACTGATGCTGAAGCTGAGGCTCCAATACTTTGGCCACCTGATGCAAAGAGTTGACTCACTGGAAAAGACCTTAATGGTAGGAAAGATTGAGGGTAGGAGGAGAAGGGGACAACAGAAAATCAGATGGCTGGATGGCATCACCAACTCAATGGACATGAATTTGAGCAAACTCAAGGAGATAATGAAGGACAGGGAAGTCTGGCGTGTTTCAGTTCACGGGGTCCCAAAGAGTCAGACAAGATTTGGCAACTGAAGAAAAAGAGCAATGCTGCCAAATTTGATCTGCTTTCTGAGTTTCAACTCTTCATTTTCACTTTTTAAAATACTGTTAAATTCTACTTTCCACTGTTGTAGTTAAAAAAAACATTCTCTAAATTTTATCATCACTTGCAAATTATGGCAAAATAAGTACATGGTATTCCTACAGCAGAAAAAGACATCTAAACAATGTAATTATAATGCAAAATCATGATTTTTTGCAAGAGGTCATCTGAAGAAAGTAGAAGTACTTGGCCTATAAAAAGTATTTTCTTAGATAAGATCAGAAGAAATACAATGAGATTTAACGTTGAGTTGAAGGCACCATACCCATAAAACATTTTGAATTCATACAGCTTTGTGACATTATGTCTCCCACAGCATCAAGAGACAATTTTAGATTGCCAAACCACATCAGTTAATGATGATGATTATACAGCTATGCATCCTCTCACAGATCTGCCACGATACATTTCTGATAATAGGGTCTGTTTCTTTGAAAATCTTCATGCATAGGTATCAAATTTTACTTCTTTAATGTATATGATTACGATTCTAGAAAACACAGTTTTTTTACTTTTATAGCTCCTGTGACTATGGATAGGGTTTCCAGTTCTGCACCTCTGCCACTTAAGCTCTTTCACTGCAACCTACTGATTTAGCCACAGGCGTTAACATTAAAGATTCTATATTTTCATGGTATGACACTGTAGGTATTTAACCTCTTGTTTACCTATGAAGTCTACGCTGTGTACAGTAACACAATGTAAGAATTCTAGCCAAACTGTGGAATCAAGGAAAAATATATCACCTCAGTTAACAGCTTTATTGATATATTTATAAAATTACTGTCACAACTTTTAAAAATAAGATATTAATACCATGACTACTTTCTATCTGCCCAGCTACTCAAAGCTGGAGATTGCATACTATCAATGCTTAGTTCAAAAAATAGCACATAAACCACTTCCTGTGCTAGAGTTAACCTTGCTTTCCTCATCTTCTCGGCCTGTCTGTGGCATAAACACAACTGAGCCTACCCTTCATTTTGAAACACTCTGCCCTCTTCTACGAGTGACGCATTGAACACCTTCACACTCTTGATTCTCCTGCTACCTTCCTGGCTTCTCATTCTCAGGGTGCTTAGCCTATATTTGCTCCTCAACTTGACCTCTGAATGGTTATCACAGTGTCTCATGGCTCTGTTGGAGCCCTCTTTGTCTGCAGTGTATCCCCAGATCACCTCATCAAGTCTCATGGTTTTAATATGATTTCCTCACTGTTTACAAAATTTTCCTCCAACCCTGACATCTTAACCTGAGGCAGACTTTCATACTCAAATAACAATTTATGATATTCCCTGGCAGTCCAAGTGTTAGGACTCTGTGCTTTCAGTGCTGAGGGCCCAGGTTCAAGCCCTGGTGAGGAAACTATTAAATGTTAATAATATTCTGCAAGTCTTGGTGGCATGGCCAAAAAGAAAACGTAGCATTTCCAAGTATATGACTAATGAATATCTCATACTTAACAGATAGAGTCATGCATTTCCATCGTTCTCTCCCACTATTTCTCCTATTCTTCATTATACCACCATCTTGCCAAGTGAATAAATCAGAAGTCACCTATTTTCCCTCCCATTCCCAACTTTCAGCACATCCTGTACTCAGTAGCCTAAATATACATTAAATCTACCTACTTCTTTCCCCCTCCATTCTTGTCCAAGTCTCACCTTGACCACTACAATGGGGTACTACCTGACCTCTCTGCTTCCACTCTTTCACTGTAGAATTTTTTCTCCTAATAATGTAAGAGCCATCATGCAAATTCCATTTTTACATGCAAATTTTACACTGGCTCATGTAACATCCGCCGTAGTACTACCAACGTGCTGTTATTACTGAGAATAAAATCCCAGCTCCTGCTTGTGGCCTCATAGGCCACGCATGATCTGGCCCATTCTACCTCTGCCATTTGATCTATTATCTTTCTCCCTCCCACTCATCTCTTTCCTAAAAATTCTAAACTCAAATTTCAAACCAGTCAATCCTAAAGGAAATCAACCCTGAATATTCATTGAAAGAACTGATGCTGAAGTTCAAATACTTTGGCTACCTGATGTGAAGAGTCTACTCATTGGAAAAGACCCTGATGCTGGGAAAGATTGAAGGCACAAGGAGAAGGGGATGACAGAGGATGAGATGGTTGGATGGCATCATCAACTCATAGGACATGAGTTTGAGCAAGCTCCAGGAGATTGTGAAAGCCAGGTGTGCGGCAGTTCATGGGATTGCAGTGTCAGACACAACTTAGTGACTGAACATACACACCAGTCCTCAGGTCCTTTACATTGTCTAGTTCCTTTCCCTGAAAGTTTCTCTCATTCCCTCATTCTTCAGATTTCTGTTCAAATTTAACCTTTTCCAAGAGGGTTTCCACCTGTTATGTAAAGCTTAGTCCCCAGTTGATTTCCATCCAATGAACATCACTATCAATAATAATGTATTTGTGCATTTGTTTGTATATTTTATGATTCCTACCACTATCATCTAAGTTCCATATGAAGCATTTTTTTCTGCCTTATTCACTACTGGGCTCCACATTACTCGGTCTAGAACAGTGACTGACACATAATAAGCACTCAATAAATATTTATGAAAGAAAAAAATTTTATAAAGCCCCTCCTTCTGATACCCACGAGCCATTCCCAAAAAAGGCCCTGATTCTTTTTATTTTCATGTCAAATTGAACAGTCCTGGAGAAATTTCTTGATTTGTGTTCTATTCTCTAATTTTAAGAAACAGTGATTTTAAATCTCTACAGTTTCTCTGTACATCAACCATTATATGTGAGTCAAAAACACAACTGCACTCATGAAATTGAAAACTTAACATTTAATTTTACTTCTAAGGAAGTTCAAGATCAAACGCTATTTTCTAAAACATCAACTGTAATTTACACTCATTCAATTACCTGCCTTTCAGACAATGGAATAGTAACAGTCTAAGTGATTTGAGAAAAATGCTTGACTTTCGGAAAGTCTACTATATTTTCAAGAATCATCATCAGGAATTACTAAAGATTTCTGCAACTGTAAAGCCATGCTTTTGAAACACTAAAAAACTGACACATCATAGAAGTTAGAAGCAGAAACCTTAAAGCATCCTTCTATATTGACTACATTATTAATAACATAAAAAAATACAAATTTGATCTCTATCAATACACTATGGCAGCTGGGGATGATGTTCTAAAGACAACACACATAAAGACCCTCCTGGCTTTGCAATCACAATACCAGGTTGAAGGTAAACCATCCTCAATAAAAAAGTTTGGGCATTTGGACGAAAAATACTACAGATGTTTTTTCTAGTGGGACTAACTTCCCCCAAAATTCAGTTATTTAAGAGGCAGAGTAGAAAAGTGAGAGTATAGGGAGACTTTAGATAGAAGTTTAAAATTTGGGTCTGCCTCTTACAAGTTTGTACTCGATTGTTTTACCTATGTTTCCTCATCAAGTACTCTGTCCTAGAGACTACACTAGTTGCTAGGACTATAAAATAAGCCTTTAGTAGTGTAGAAACTTAGTTTTAGCCTTCCCTTAGTGGTTCAGCTGGTAAAGAATCTGCCCGAAATGTGGAAGACCTGGGTTCAGTCCCTGGGTTGGTGAAGGGAATGGACACCCACTTCAGTATTCTGGCCTGGAGGAGTTCATGGACTGTCTAGCCCATGGGGTCGCAGAGTCGGACACAACTGAGTGACTTTCACTTAGAGCCTTTAGATTTCTCCTGGATAAAATGGAAATAATACTAACTCCATTGATGATCAACCAAGATAAAGTGGGTGACATACATGGCACAAATGAAAACACTTCGATAAACAACTTATTTTCATAATTTTCAACCAGGTTACATTAACCAATGGGCTATGTGATTCTTCCTAGCGATGTATAGTCTACATTATTCGGTTCCACTGGCAAGAAGCACACTGTAACTACTGGCCTGAGCATAAAATGAATGAGACTACAAGAGCAGTTGTACCTAGAAAATGTCAGTATGCTGAAAGGTTTATTAAATAAATGGTTCATTGGCCTCATTCTTTCAGTCAATGAAAAACCACAAAAATCTACCATGCTGATTTCATTTACCAGCCAAGGTATTTTTAAATGTAATATCTTCAGCAGGTTTCCATTAAAAATTAGATGCTAAAAAGAAGTCAGAAGAAAGTGTACATTCAGTACCTAATGAAGAATTATGAGTTTTGTTTTGTTTTTTTCATTTTCTGGTTCTCCATTTCCTAAGAATTAATTGGTTAAATCTAGGAATATAGCCAGCAAGTATTACTCTGTTTCATGGAGAATTACTGTACCTAATTCAGCAGTACATGAGATTCTTACAATGTAATAGAAATATTTTATGACTATCTTAAAAATGTAATCTCTTATCTTCTAGAGTAAGAGATTGTATTATTGTTCAAAAGCCTAAGCCATTACCAGGCCTTTTAATAAGTGTGCTAATTACTTGAAATGACATAAGAAGTACCACAAATGAAAGCGCAATAAGCTGTCAGTTGTTTTTGAAACCATAGTTCAATAACCCAACATTACTATTATCTTAAACATTAAGATACTAGTTTTGAGAGTTATAAATAGCTATAATAATGATGATCCAAACTAAAGACAATAAATCCTCAGCTTAGCCCCTCAAAAGGTAAGATGTTCTCAATATTATTTCATTAACATTGAGGATCAAGTTTGCTACTGTACATAAGTGAATATGTAAACTATAAAAATGCTAAATAAATGAATAGAATTAGTAGCACCAGAGTCTTAGCATCAGCAGACAGACCACTGTTACCTAAAAACTGTGGAAAAATTTCCTCATATCAAATCAGTATGAAATGAGATTATAATCAGGAAAAAAAGGTTCTTGTCCTCCTCAGTTATGAAAGCAAAGCACAATGCAGAATCCCTTTCTCATACATAGGGGATAATAGCTTTTTGAAAATTACAAAAAGGCAAACACTTATTTTACTAAGTCCCTGAACAAAATGCCTTTAACATCTATCTATTGCTACCAGGCATGCAGACTCTCTCACACAGAAGCCCCAAAGCTGTCTCTTTTAATACTTTATCAAATTCATCTGAGAATACATGGAAAAAGCCTAAGTTCAGTAATCAAGTTGTTAACATGCATCTTTAGTACTTTTAATCTCCCTTTAACAAAGACAGTATACTACCTAATTCAGAGTAACTGCAGGGACACGAATTTGGTCCTTAATGGGTTGACAAGAAAAAGTATAACTATTCTAAACATTGAATGCTAACTTGAAAATATGGAAAAGTCACCTATATTCCACCACATCATAGAATATCACCACCTGCAGGATATAAGGATGTCACAAATCCTACTACAAGGATACAGGTTCCAGGGGGCTCTGGAAAATATGCAGAATATAAATTCTGAAAGTGTCAAACACAGTGATATGTGGTGCTAGAATGTCCCAGAATGTCGTCTGTCAAGAACCATCAGCCCAGACACCCAAAATCAAACACCAAAAGGTGATCCACTGAATATAATATCATTAAAGAACATGAACTCATCTCAAGTAAATTTGAGGAAATCTTTTTACATAGCAACACAGAAACAATTTTACCTATATCTGAGCATGAAGGAATAAACTAGATAGTATCTCACAGTCTCTCCCATTCATGTATGTCACTGTATGATCAGAATGTTGCACTCTACAAATCTCAGCCTGTCTCAACTGTTGCTAACTTTCCCCCAAAGCCAGTTTATTCGCTGGTCTGCAGTGTGATTTTTAATCCTAGAGTGATCCAACAGTGCAATTTCAGGAAGCGTGAAGGAGTCTGCATTTCACTGTCAGAGAGTTACCAGAGATGACAGTTTGTAATCCCATGGACACAATGAAGGATGCTCACATATCAGGAAATCTAGAGAGAAAGGCACCCAAGGCCCTACACAGGATAAGTAGTCAGTCACAAATTTGTAAACTGTACCGAGCATTTTGACCTTGAAGTCACAACATTTTCAAGGTTCTATTTACTTGTCTATAAACATGGAGGTGAGTTATCAAAGCATAAGAAAAAAATCATGCCATTTTAGAGCATACTAGGTAGTGCCTGGGGATGCAAGGGTAAGTAGGGCACACAGCCTCTTCATGGGTAAAGCTGACCAGGAGGACATTTCCCTATGAGATTTTGAGCCTCTGGGGCGTGGGGAGAGACATCTAGTTTAGAAATATACATTTGAGAATCAGAGCATATGGATATGTGTGAGGAGGTGAGGGGTAGTTAACGAGTGAGAAGCATGATGTGATCAACCAGCAAAAAGTCTGGTGCTAGCAGAGCTGTAGAAGAAAAATGCCAAAATTTAAGGAAAAGCGAAGGAAAAGATGCCTACGCCAAAGACACAGAGGCATGAGAAGTGCCAAGAGTGTGCAAGGATTAGGCAGCCAATGGGGGATAGAGTTACATGGGAAGGAATCAAAGAGCAGTGGCAAATGTAGCAAAGCATAATAAAGAGGGCTTCCCTGGTGGCTCAGTGGTAATGAATCCACCTGCCAATGCAGGAGACACGAGTTGGATCCCTGGTCCAGGAAGATCCCACCTGCAGAGGAGCAACTAAACCCATGAACCACAGCTATTGAGCCTGTGTTCTAGAGCCCAGGAGCCACAACCCCTGAAGCCCACATGCCCTAGAGCCTGTGCTCTGCAACAGGAGAAGCCACAGTAATGAGAATCCTTCTACAACCACAGAGTATCCCAAGCAGCAACGAAGACCTAGCACAGCCAAAAATAAGTAGATAATTGTATTTTAAAAAGAATAATAGAGATTGGAAATGGGAGAAAGGAAGACTTGAGACTGATCACATCTGAAGGCTTTAAGTTTTTTTATACATGAAAAGGCACACTAAGTTTTGGAAAATCAAAGTGGAAAAGTTGAGTAGGATCTTAAAGGGAATGGTAAAAATTTGGAATAGTCACTGAAAGGAATCTACTTAATAAAAACTTAAAAACTTTTCTTGACCACTGAAATGAACAACTGACATACTTATTGACTTTTCAATGTGTAAAGATAGTGCATTTTTTCAACAAATATTTTTTAAAAGAGGTTATAGGAAAAGACAAGGATACATAAGATAAATCTCAGATGTTAAAAAGTCAAGTGTGTAAGTAATTCCCAGTACAACACAAAGTAAGTCCCCAAGAGTCACAAGTATCCTTGTGTTTGTGTGTGTGTGTGTGTGTGTGTGTGCATTTATGTGTGTGTGTGTGTGTGTGTGTGTTCTGGAGCCGGTGGCTATCAGATCCATTAACCCTCTTTTCTCTTTCAGTCCCTCAGGATACAAAGCATGCATTCATTAGATGATTCATGCAACTTGGGAGTACAACCCACAGCATGGAAATAAATGGTCTCTTATTTTTATTCATTTACATATTAGAATTTGAGTATTAGGAACATAACTCCTAGGACTAACTAGGTGTTAGGAAGACTGGAAAGGATCACTCCCTCCTGACTTCCATAGGGTACAATAAGCTGAGGACAAGCAACACATGAAGAGGCTGGGGGCGGGGATCTAAGGCTGTGACTATCCGCTTGTCTCAACTATGTGAACAACACTCACCCCAGAGATTGACTTTGGGATAAATATAATCAATAAATACCTCCTGGGCAGGGCTGGGGGTTAAAGTAGTATAAATAATAGCCCCTGTCCTCAAGGAGCTCCCAATTTAGTTGGAAAATAAAACTTACCCATGAGAAATCTTAAATAACATTAAGATTCTGTAGACTGGTCAAGACGACGAGAGAGCTTCCCTAGGGTTATGCAGTGGTTGCTGCTTAGTCACTCAGTCATGTCCAGCTCTCTGTGACTCCATGGACTCTAGTCTTCCAGGTTCCATGGAATTTTCCAGGCTAGATTGCAGGAGTGGGTTGCCATTTCCTTCTCCAGGATTATACAGAATTTTTATCAAATTCATGCTATAGACTGAAATGTATTTAAAGAAAAAAAGAATACATTTAAGGGAAAGCTATGAAAGAGGCAGGAACTGGACTGGGTCTTAAAACTGGGTAAAGGTCGAGACCCCATGCAGCACAGCAAAGAATATCCAATCCCATCACAATCAGTACCTCCTTTGTCATCACTCTTGATAAACTCATCCTGTGCAACTCAGAATCATCTGTATTTCTTCAAAGCAGGTAACCAGCAGTCCTAACACTGCCAATGATTTGAACAACACTATTTTAGGAGATATTCACCACAAAGATCAGATACTTGACTGTTGCTTTGTCTTCAGGACTTGCAAAAATAGGACAAGTAATTTGCCTCCAAGTTCCCCGCCTAGCTAAGGAGTTATAGCTTGTACAGATGTTCACGAAGGTTGCATTTATTCATATATTGTCCTCACGATTTTCAGAAGAAAATAGCCACGTTTACTTTAGGTTTTCTTTTCTGGGCCATTCATTTAAGATTGGATTGGAAAGCTTCTTTGAGTTTTGCATTTAAAAAACAAAAACCAAACCAAAAAATCACAGCAATTTACCATAATTAGCACTCCTAGAATCACTCAGCAGCAGGAAGTTCCTTACCCCAATTCTCAGTATTCCCACCTTCACCCAGTCTCTGGGCAACTGTTTAAGCAAATAAGCACTGAAGTTGGCCCAATCCTTAATCCATCAAAACCCCTAAGCTATAAACAACCCTACCATTTCTTTCACAATTCCTAAGTCAAGCTCCACTGTGGTTAACTCTTTGCATGTCTGAGTTATGATATTTTCCACTCACATAGCCCTTAAATTAATTCACCTTGGGGTATCAAATTAAATCCCATAGGAATTCATTGTTAGGCTTAGGTACAGGTACTGAAGATCACACCCAATCTTTAGAAAGCCCACACTCATCACGCATCCAGTGAGCAAGGTTATCTGTCCTAGTTTGTTTTCCGGGGCAGAACAAGAATAAAACCAGAGTTGGTGCCAGGGAAGCAGAAAGCAAGCATCAGGCCCAGACAGTGAGTCACAAATAGAACTGGGCATAAAACCAGAATTGATTACAGAGACTCTGAATGAGAGACATCAAGAACTTGAGAAGGTGAAACACCAGAACAGCAGCCAAGAAGCAACAAGCAAGGCTCTGAAGAGGAAAGTGAGCAATGAAAATGCAAACAACACAGGACACCAGAAAGGATGTAGAGAATCTCAAAAAAGAACCAAATGAAAGCCAAGCCAAAGTCAACGCCTCATCCCTACTTGCTAAGTGTTCTCATCCAGCTCTTATTTGAGGAAAAACTTAACAATTTTATCCAAACTCCACAGTGAAACTTACCGATACTGATAATTACTGATTTATCAAGTGCCTGTGTGCCTAGCATCATATGCATGTTATCTCATTTAAGCCTCAAAACAACTCTCTAGGCATTAATCAATACTCTATTTTATACATTAGAAATCCAAACTGCAGAAACGTATGTAACTTCTTAAGGTCACCCAAACAGTAAGAGCCCAAGATGGGATTCAAAATGCTCATTGCTCTACAATATGCTATTTATGATGGAGTTTGTGCAAGCAAAATGCATGCAGTTCTCATTCTAGAACTGTGCTGTCCACTGCAGTCACCACTAGCCACATGTGGTTATCAAGCACTTAAACGGTAACTAGAGCCACATGTTGAAATGATGATATTTTGGATATAGATTTAAATAAAATACATCGTGAAAATTAATTTTCCCTCTTATTTTTTTATATGACTCAACAGTACATGAACTGAGAACTCCCAGATGGTCAAGCTGGATTTAGGAAAGGCAGAGGAACCAGAGATCAAATAGCCAACATCCACTGGAGCATAGAAAAAGCAAGAGAACTCCAGAAGAACATCTGCTTTATTGACTATTCTAAAGGTTTGACTGTGTGGACCACAACAAACTGTGGAAGATTCGTCCAGAGATGGGAATACCATCCTCATGGCAGAAAGTGAAGAGGAACTAAAGAGCCTCTTGATGAAGGTGAAACAAGAGATTGAAAAAGCTGGCTTAAAACTCAACATTCAAAAACGAAGATCATGGCATCCTGTCCCATCACTTCATGCCAAATAGATGGGGAAACAGTGGAAACAGTGGCTGACTTTAATTTTGGCCTCCAAAATCACTGCAGATGGTGACTGAAGCCATGAAATTAAAAGACACTGTCTCCTTGGAAGAAAAGCTGTGACAAACCTAGACAGTATATTAAAAAGCAGAGACATTACTTTGCTGACAAAGGTCCATCTAGTCAAAGGAATGGTTTTTCCAGTAGTCATGTATGGATGTGACATTTGGACTATAAAGAAAGCTAAGTGTTGAAGAATTGATGTTTTTGAACTGTGGTGTTGGAGAAGACTCTTGAGAGTCCCTTCAACTGCAAGGAGACCAAACCAGTCCATCCTAAAGGAAATCAGTCCTGAATATGCTAAAGCTAAAACTCTAATACTTTGGCCACCTGATGCGAATAACTGACTTCTGATGCTGGAAAAGATTAAAGGCAGGAGGAGAAGGGGGTGACAGAAGATAAGATGGTTGGATGGCATCACTGACTTAAAGGATATGAGTTTGAGAAAGCTCTGGGAGATGCTGAAGGCCAGGGAAGCCTGTTGTGCTGCAGTTCATAAGGTTGCAAAGAGACACAACTGAGCTACTGAACAACAACAACTAGAAAAGTTAAATATATTCAATTAATATTTAATACTTATTCTATATACCTCATATTTCTGTTGATTATCTTAGAGCATAAATTCAGTCTTTCTTGAGTCCTTTTTAAAACAAAACATAGGACTTCCCTGGTGGTCCAGTGGTTAACAATCTGCCTTGCAATGCAGGAGACACAGGCTCAATCCCTGGCCCAGGAAAATCCCACATGCCGCAGAGCAACTAAAGCCCACAAGCCACAACTACTGAAGCCCGTGCACCCAGAGCCCATGTTCCACAACAGAAGCCACCACAATTAGAAGCCTGTGCACCACAACTTGGCTTCCCAGGTAGAGCAAGTGATAAAGAATCCACCTGCCAATGCAGGAGACATAAGAGACTCTAGTTTGATCCCTCGGTTGGGAAGATCCCCTGGAGAAGGGAATGGCAACCCACTCCAGTATTCTTGCCTGGAGAATCCCATGGACAGAGGAGCTTGATGGGCTACAGTTCATGGTGTTGCAAAGAGTGAGACATGACTGAAACAAAGCCTCTGCTTACCACAACTAGAGAAAGTCCACGCACACTAATGGAGACCCAGCAAGACCAAAAATACATAAATAATTAAATGAACTTAGAAAAACATAGAGTCTCCAAATAGGATTTTTTTTTTTTTTTACTTTACAATATTAAGGCGGGGGATGATTTGGGAGAATGGCATTAAAACAAATAGGACTTTAAATATATGCTTAGTTGCTCAGTCATGTCCAATTCGTTGTGACACCATGGATTGTAGCCCCGCAAGCTCCTCTGTCCGTGGGATTTCCGAAGCAAAGAAAATGGAGCCGGTTGCCATTTCCTTCCCCATGGGATCTTCCCAACCCAGGGATCAAATCAATGTCTCTTGTATCACCTGCATTGCTGGCATATTCTTTTACCATCTGAGCCACCAGGGAAGCCCAAAGTTTTAGCTATGAAGAATATTCAGACAGGTAAAAAGCCAACAGAAAGTTCTAACTTTGCTCCTGATTTTACCTTCCTTGCTGGAATCACTCTGTTTACTGTAGCCACCAGCATCCAAGTATGGAAACAAACTCTTCTTTTATTTCCTCTTACAATAGCTAAGAAATTTCTGCCTCTTCCAAAAGGTATTTGAATGACCATGATAAAACAGAAGTGAATCACAGAAGATTCAAGGAATAGTAAAATAGACCTGATAACAGATCAGAGGTTTCGATTCTGACCTTAGTTAACTTGTATAAGAGCTTGGAAGCCTCACCCTACCTCAGTAAGGAAGCAGCCATGTAGGCCTGAGGTCACAGACTTGCAGAAACTTATAGAACCCTCTGCTGTTTATACAGATAAGAAGAACAGTTCTGGTGAACTACTAATACAAAAAGGAGTGGCCGGTGTTCGGTAAATAGGTGACGGATGTCTGTCTTCAAAGAATCGAATCTCAAATTTTGAAAAATACTCTGCAGGGGATGGGATGAATTTGTAGATTAGGGTTAACATATATATACTACTAAGTATAAAATGGGCTTCCCTGGTGGCTCAAAAGGTAAAGAATCCACCTGCAGTGTGGTAGACCTGAGTTCGATCCCCAGGTCGGGAAGATCCCCTGGAGAAGGGAATGGCAACCCACTCCAGTATTCTTGCCTGAATAATCCCACAAACAGAGGAGGCTGGCAGGCTACAGTCCATGGGGTCACAAAGAATCGGATACAACTGAGGGACCAACACTTTCACTTTTCACATATGGGAAATAGATAACTAATGAGAATCTACCGTATAGCATAGGGAACTCTGCTCTGTGGTGACCTAAATGGGAAGGAAATCCAAAAAAGAGAGGATATATGTATATGTATGGCTTATTCACTTTGCTGTACAGTAGAAACTAACACAGTAGAAACTGTACAGTTGTAAATTAATGGTTTACAACATTGTAAACCAACTATATCCCAATAAAAATTTTTAAAAATTAAAAATAAGTAAATAAAATAAAAACTGTCCAATAATTGCTATGGAGGCAACTATGAACAATCTCCTCTCCTGGTTTTGAGGCTGTTGGCTTTAGTGCACTAGAATGAAAACCAAGTAAAGAAAGAAAGAAAGAACCAGGAAAGAAAATATGCAGGCAAAGTACTAAAAAAGCTGAACTGGTCCTGATTACTAGACAAAGTGTCCACCTTTATAGAACCCAAGAAATCAGCATCTTCAATCGACATAGAAAACTTCCAACTTCTCTTAAAAGATTTTACAGATATGTATTGATTATTACATACATTAATCCCTGGAGACAGCTCTAATTCAATAGCTCTTGTTGGCAAAGGGAAAAAAAAAATTGGGAGATACTGGGAAAGAAATGTACTCCAAGCTTCAATATTTAAGATGGCACTTTGAGGGATGTCCCAAAGTGGGTGATACAGTGGTTAAGACTTTACCTTCCAATGAAGGGGGCAATCCCTGGTCAGGGAGTTAAGATCTCACATGCCTTGTAGTCAAGAAACTGAATCACAGAACAGAAGAACTGCTGTAACAAATTCAACAAAGACTTTAAAATGGGCCACATAAAAAAAAAGATAGCAGTTTAAAAGCCTGACTTCTTTTCCAGCCTCTGATGTCTGTGGATCACATCCTTCTGGTTCCTAGGATAGAAGTTAGGAGGATGTGAACGACAGGGAGCAAGTAGATCATGATCCCAACTTCTGTTTGTAACATTCTTTATTAATATTTGTTGTATGGCTTCACTTTCTCAGTAATTTGTTATGCAAATGAATGGGGTCAGCAAAAAATGAACCAAAGTCCTTTATGCACCAGAGCTACAATCTGGTTAGAAAACATATGCCTGGAAGGTAGCTATGCCCAGCCTGACTTCGGGACAGTCAGATGACGGGAGAAAGTAGATGCCATATCTTCACAACCCTTCACTAGAGCCCAACATCTGAGTCTTGAGAACTATTATTTCCTTGTATCCAGAATAGAGGTGACAAAAAAAAAAAAAACTCTTTAAATAAGCACGTTTGGAAGCAGCTGTGTCGCAAAGTAACTACAAGCACAGGACTGAAAGGGAAAGAGCAACTATATTTCCATCCCGACTGACTTGAAGCAGGACACAACCTTGCTGGAATTAGACTAAGTAGTCACTCCATCCCCTAACATCTCCAACATTCTAGAATTCTGTGGTTTGTGAAGGGAGAGATTTGTTCCTTTCATCTATCCTAAACAATTATAATAATACCATGCAAGAATGAGATCAGTCTTGACTATAGGCAAAAAGAGTGATAAAATTTGGGGATGCCAGGAAATCTACCCTAATCCCCCCTCTCTCTCCACACACCTGTCCCTGATGCTGTACCTTTAACGATGAAGACCCACAGGTAGAATTTCACTAAGTATAAGGTGATAACAGTGTTCACTGTTTAGGATGAAGGCATTGAAATCAAACTTCATTTACTTCTTAATTTTGCCATGGGAAATGGCATGTCTTTGGATCCAATATTAAATTTATGTAAAGGGTCTACAGTTTGTCTCACATGAGAGGAGGAAGACTCAAAATATGAGCATCATATTCACCATGTATGCATGCTAAGTTGCTTCAGTAATGTCTGACTCTTTGTGACACAATGGACTGCAGCCCGCTAGGCTTCTCTGTCCACTGGATTCTCCAGGCAAGAATACTGGAGTTGGTTGCCATGCCCTCCTCCAGAGGATCTTCCCAACCCAAGGACTGAACTTGTGTCTCTTATGTGCATTGACAGGAGGGTTCTTTACCACTAGCACTACCTGGTAAGCCCCACTTTCACCATACAGCTCCCCAAAGTTTGCACAACTCTCCAAAAGTCTGGGAGTTTGGGCAATTGCCTGAGTGTTCATAAGGTTGGAATGTATTATTTAGAAAGCCTAGTTATTGGAAGCCTTGAGTCCACTCTAAACCCCATGAAAATGATTAATGTTCTTCCAGTTAAAGACTCTCTTGGTCCATCAATAAGCAGAGACTACCTAGCAGAAAATATTACATGTGGGAGACTTTCCTTCAAAAGAGATATCTAAAAATATCCTCATGGCTAGATTGTAGGACCTGCCATTACATTCTCAAGACTTCACCTTAATATTATCGTATACCATTCACTGATTCCTTCAACTCGTACTTCAGTGAATGCTATATGCCAGGCAAGGGATCCAGAGTTGACAAGGAATTAGCTATACAAGGCTTTTAGTCTCTCTATAGCTGTTTTATAGTGGACATGATTTGGAACTTGCTCTAAACTGTTTCCCCAATTAACATAGTTTAAGATTTGGAAGGGACGACGAACTTATGTAGTCCACATATCTGTCAGTTGTCTCTGCAAGATCCCCACCAAGTGCCTGTCGCACGTGTTCTAGAAATCACCCCAAGCAAAGGAACTCAATTCCACCAATTAGGACAGATGCATTTTCCCAGTAGATCCTCGTCCTAAGGCAAGCAAATCAAAGGCCCCATCCAAACGTGCATTTTTCAATACTAAGAGGACAGCTCTCACCTTTCTCTTGACTCATCTAAGTCCTCTCTGGGGACTTCAGTCATTCCTCATACGAAATGGCATGAAAATGTTTCTAACTGGAGTTATTCTCTTCTGTATAGGTTCCAACTTTTCTGTGTTCCTATTGAAAGATGAGATCCAGAGCTAAACATAATAAAAGGAGAATTTATATCATAATAATTTTTTTAAAATACACTTTGGGGTCTGATAGATCTGTATTAGAACCTCAGCTCTAAAACTGCCAACTATTTTTGACTTTCATCAAGTTAATTAACCTCTCTGAGTCTGGTTCTCAACTTCTGTGTCCTAGGAATCAGAATGTTTCGTTACATTCCTCAAAGGTTGATTACAAGGTTTAAATGTGATTAGCATGTCTATTGTCCAGCATGGTATCTCACAAATAGCAAAGGTTTAATTAATGGTAGTTGTTTTTACAGTGTTATTATTTTTACTTTCTAGCTGTAATCTGACTAGACCAAAGTAAAGTGTGACTGTTAGGTCATCTTTGAAATTGTTGAACTTACTTAAAGACTCTCTATTGTCTTTTTTCATTTTTCACCTTTGGCTGCAATATTGTACTTTTGCTTTTTTATTTGCTGATTTTTTGGCTTGCTTTTGCTTTCATTCCACTATTATTTAGAAAAAAATTTCTGAGCATAGACATCTGAGCCACATGTTACAGTGAATCTGTAACACATGTTCAAAAAGATCACTTATTCCCAATTAGTAGAATCACTGTGAAAATTCCAAATTAATCTAAGATGCTCTCCATTTCTGCTTGAGAAATAATTTTAAAAGGATATACTTCAGGGTTTATGCTTCCTTATCCAAATTATGTACAGATGTTGCCTGGAAATGTATTCTTAATAGCTACATTAACTATGATAAGTTCACTCACATCATTGTCATTCATGTCTAATTAACCTAAATGCCCAACTGGGAGTAGTAAGAACTTGTACATGGCAAGGAGAGTGAGTCATGTGGATCTCCCAGCCCCCAGTCCTGCCATTAGAATATACAAGGATAAGAGAGAGAGATGAAGATGAGTGTTCAAGATCAACAGGGATAACTGTCAGAAGAACCTGGTAAGAACCTTAACAGCATAGATCAGAAGTCATTGGACATGGAGACATTTTAACAAGGAAAACATTCATGAGATAATAAAATAGTATGAAAAAGCATGAAAATTCCCCTATGAGTCCAAGTCTAGATAGCATTTTGAAAGAAATGCAAAACTTTTTTCATAGTTTTCAGCTGTCAAAAATTAAACATTTCATTTTTTTAATAACAAGGTCAGAGTTATATCCAGTTCTTCATGTGGTATTCCTGAGGATAAAACACCCAGGCTCTACTTGATTATGTCTGCTAGTGAGAGGCTCACTATCTCATAAGGCATAGCATTCTGCTGACGGACTATCTTTTGGTTAGACATTTGCTCATTTTATTAGATCACACTCCGTACCCTCCTTAACTCCCTGGTATAATTGACCTCTGCTCACTAGAGTCACATATCAGGAAGCTCAATAGGTGGGAAATTGAGGGGAAAGGGCTGGTAGGTATTTGGACACATAGCATTTTTCCTGTTGCCCGTTAAAGCAGGCCAGCCAACTTATTCCTACTAGAGAACAAGCCCTTTAGGGGCCTGAAAAAAAACAGAATGGGAATGTTTGTCTGTCCCTGGATATAAGTCTATCAAAGTCACACAATTCCTACATCAGACATAGATCTAAAGGCCCAAGAAGCCATGTGGTTAAAAAACACACACACACATACAATTTAGCCAACAGCAGGGACAGCCTAGCCCAAAGAAAGAGAATCAATAGCTAAATTTTGGAAACAAAAAAGACAACCGTTCATTTAGAAGTTTCCTGAATCTTATGAACAAATGCAGTTCTAGAGAGACAGTAGTGTGTAGTTCAGGGGTTCCCGATTACATTGGGCTAAGAACCTGCTTGTTTAAAATGCAAGCTAATGGGTTCCATGGGCTTCTCAGAAGGCACTAGTGGTAAGGGACCTGCTTGCCAATGCAGGAGATGCAAAGAGATACAGGTTCAATTCTTGGGTCGGGG
>NW_011494735.1:11285391-11286037 GCF_000754665.1 Bison bison bison | reverse complement strand
CCTTAGAGTTTCTAATTCAATAAGTCCAGTGTGGGACCCAGGAGACTTCATATGTAACAAGGGCAGGCTCTTTGGTAAATATCGGCACTATGATTAAGAGCTCTGGAGTCAGAAAGATGTGAGTTAATATTATACCTGGGTTTGCCAGTACCAACCATATTTCTTCTTTAGTAAAATGGATATGATAATCATAGTTAACAATCTCTTTGAGGTGTTAAAAGAATGAAATAAGACAATGTGTGTAAAGCTATAACACAATGCCTATAAGAAAGTTATGACCAACCTAGATAGCATATTCAAAATCAGAGACATTACTTTGCCAACAAAGGTCTGTCTAGTCAAGGCTATGGTTTTTCCAGTGGTCATGTATGGATGTGAGAGTTGGACTGTGAAGAAAGCTGAGCGCCGAAAGGAATGATGCTTTTGAACTGTGGTGTTGGAAAAGACTCTTGAGAGTCCCTTGGACTGCAAGGAGATCCAACCAGTTAATTCTAAAGGAGATCAGCCCTGAATGTTCATTGGAAGGACTGATGCTAAAGCTGAAACTCCAGTACTTTGGCCACCTCATGAGAAGAGTTGACTCATTGGAAAAGACTCTGATGCTGGGAGGGATTGGGGGCAGGAGGAGAAGGGGACGACAGAGGAT
>NW_011494735.1:11275101-11285291 GCF_000754665.1 Bison bison bison | reverse complement strand
GGTCACAAAGAGTCGGACATGACTGAGCGACTGAACTGAACTGAACTGATAGTAGCCCATTAAGTAATTTGCAGCAATCATCATTTTTTACTTTTCATTATTACAATGTGTGAATTTCAGTTTTCCCTCAAGGAATTACTTAAACCATCAATACCACTTTCCCTCTTGCCTTTCTTTTTCTGATGCTCTGTGTGAAATTCAGAAGGTATCTTTGGAAATAGGACATAGAAAAATCAACCAGAAAATGGTATATTTGATATTCAGTACACCTTTCATACCCAACCTTTCCCTCTTTCAACTTGCCCTCTCCTAGACACCAGCCCCTGATTTCTACTGCCATTTCTCTAAAACAAGCCTACTGGCATGTTGCACTTTTTGCCTAGAAAGCTCTTTTGACTGTCTTTCTGAATAAATATTTTCCATCTGTGAAACACTCAAATCAACCATCACCTCCCCAATGCAATCTTTCTGATCATCGTATTTTGTTTCATAATTATAATTGTATAATGGTCAATTTCTTCATTTATCTCATATGATCATTGAGTCTAAATCTGCAGTAAGAGTAGGAAATTGGGCAATAGGGCAGTATACAGTAGTTAATCACTCAACCCAAAACAATAAAAGTCTGTTTCAAATTGCTTAATATAGGCAAATACATTTTTGGTCTAGCTTATCAGTATTGTAATCTCAATTTTCCACTTCACTTTCTTGCTGTTGACTCACGTGAAAATTTCTCAGTCTCATTAGTTCATTACCAATATGAAATTATTATAAGCAAAATGTTTTAAAAAGTAATGAGCACATAGGCAATTTTTTAAGTACTTGAAACACCATCAAGCAATGAAATTAAAAGATCTATACTGTTGGTATAATATATAACTGATGTAACAAATCAGCACTAATTTAAATACTAATTAAGACAATGAATTATTAAATATTCATTCTTTCCTTGACAACTGAATAAATCATTAAGTATACTTCATAGAATAATATGATCTTTTTTTTTTTTTGAAAGAGGAAGTCAGGCACCTATTATCTAAATGTATGTGATATACGCTGATTTCTACTACTAAGTCTGAAGATTTTGAGATATACAAGTAAATGTTTCTTTTTTTTTTTTTTAACCTAGAAACACAACTAAAACTGCCTCATCCCTAACCCATTCCTGTTTCCTCTAAGTTAAGTGTGGGGATAGATATGACAGAAAATCTGAAGTTACTGATGGTCATTGATAGCATTCTTAATTTCCTAGGACCAAATTAAACTGCTCTGCACTTTTTAAGGACCTTTGGACGTTAGAGAAATATGATCTTTTAATAATGTTATGATAATAAGTAAGTCATACAGGGCTTCCCAGGTGGCTCAGTGGTAAGGAATTTGCCTGCCAATGCAGGAGATGTGGGTTCAGTCCCTGGGTTGGGAAGATCCCTTAGAGAAGGAAATGGCAACCTACTCCAGTATTCTTGCGGGGAAAATCCCATAGACAGAGGAGACTGGGGGGCTACAGGCCATGGGGGCAGCAAAAGAGTCAGATATGATTTTGCGACTAAACAACAACAAAAGCTATACAGACTACTAGACAGTAATATTAAGATGCTATAAAAAAAAAAATGCAGAAGTGGAAAGTTGCCAGAGAAGTCTTCGTGAGAAGATACAGACTTAAAGAAGATGAAAGAGTAGCCGAGCAAACATGTGGGGCAAAAATTCCTTTTGGAAATGCCAGTACAAGAGGCAACAGTGTGACAGGTGGGTTTGGAGGCCAATGTGGCTAGAGCAGAACAGGGAGAAAATGAAGTAGTAGGAGCCAAAATTCAAAAGAAAAAGGTGGACCAGGTCATAATGGGACTTATTGGCCTTTATGAGGAATTGGCTTATTGGCTTTTACTCTGAGTGGTAAAGAGAACTACAGGAGTGTTTGAGCAGAGGAATGACTGAGGTGTTAAATTCATACTCTGGCCTGCTTGACTGAGACATATTGTGAAGTAGGGAAGGGAGCAAGGGAGCCAGCAAGGAGACTGTGTACTAATCCAGGTCAGAATGATGGTGACAGAAGTCAGAGCGATGACAGTGGAGGTGGTGAGAAGTGGCCAGATGCTGGGTATAATTTGAAGGTAGAATCAGAAGTCTTACTGATCGATTGAATGTGGCTGAAGGCAGAGTATGAAGGCTTACCATTAGATTGAATGTGAGTATTAGAAAAAGAGTACTCAAGGTTGACTTCAAGGTTTTGGAAAATAGAACTGCCACTATCAAAGATGGAAAGGGCTATCAGCTGTCTATCAGCTCTTCATGTGGAATTGTTGGATTAAGCAATCTAATACAAAAGTGAGAATTAGATACTATGACTATGGGTGAGTATATACAGAAGAGAAAACAGGATTAAAAACTGAGCCCAAGACCTCACAAACACTGAGTATTTAGGGAAAAGAGAAGCAACCAGTAAAGGAGACTGAGAAAAAATGAGGCAGGATAGAAGAGTGTGGTATCCTTTAAGTCAAATAAAGAAAGAGTATCAGGGAGAAGCGTGTGATCAGTTATGTCAAATGCTGTTAATTCTTCAAGAAAGATGAGGACTAAGAACTGAATATTGGCATTAGCCATGTGTAAGTCTTTGGTTATCTTATTTATTTATTTTGGGGGCGCTGCACCAAGAGGCACGTGGGATCTTAGTTCCCTGACCAGGAATGGAACATGCACCGCCAGCAGCAGAAGTTTGGAGTCTTAACAACTGGACTGCTGGGGTAGTCCCTGGTTATCTTAACTAGAGCAGATTTAAATAAGAGGGAACACAAAGACCATATTATATTTGTTATAAGAGAAACACACAAATATTTTACATCACTCTAAAACAAAATTAAAGTTAGAAAATATCTAGAGTCACTGCCCTACATTACACATGAAAAAGAAGTCTAAGAGTTTTCATCACATGGAAAAAAATTATTTTCTATTTCCTTAATGTTGTATCTACATGATATAGATGATGGGTGTTCACTAAACTTACTGTGGCAATCACTTTGCAATGTATGTAAGTCACATCATTATGCTGTGTACCTTAAACCCACACAGTTCTGTATGTCAGTTATAGCTCAATAAAATTGGAAGGGTTAAAAAGAGAGAGAATGGAAGAAGAGCAAGATTTCTTCAAAGGGAGGTAAAATGATGGAACTGGTGGGGAACTGTGGCAAAAATTACTTTAAAAATCCTGCATAAATTACTGAATGTTATGTATGCTGGTAAAAAAATGATCTACTTGAGAGGTAATTAACTGATGATGGAAAAAGAAGGGAGAATCCATAATTATGTCCTTGGGAGATGGGAGGTGAGGTTCATTGTTCCAATGAGTAAGTGGAGGGACTGGCTTTAGGTATGAACAGAGATAATTCATCTATAGCAATGGTTCACAATGCTGGCAGGACAGAAACACCCCCTGGAGAGTCTTTTAAAAATGCAATGCCCAGGTAGGTTCTAGTTTAACTGATCTAGTGCAGGAGCTGAGGCATCAGTAGTTTTATAAAACCTCCATGTGATTCTAACTGTGCCAACAGGATTGACAGCAATGCTCTACAGTGGAGGAAGGAAGGTAGAGGGTGATGGGTGGGTAGACGTGCTGGTGAAAGTTCTCTGCTGATTCCTCAGTTTTCTGAAAGACTCGGGAAGCAAGGCCTTCAGAGAAGAGTGGGGATGAGGAAGGGGTTCTGGCCTTTGAGGAGGGAGGGAAAATGGTGAAATAGACATGTGGAGAGTAGAAGACAGCATGATTGCCAAGAAGCATTCAAGACCCATTTGAGGTATATGGTTACATATTTAAAGAGACACCAGTCAACTTGTTTTACTCTTGCCTCAATCAGCAAAACCCAACATTCAAAAAACTAAGATCATGGCATCTGATCCCATGGCAAATAGACGGAGAAACAATGGAAATAATGACAGACTTTATTTTCTTGGGCTCCAAAATCACTGGAGATGGTGACTGCAGCCATGAAATTAAAAGATGCTTTCTCCTTGGAAGAAAAGCTATGACCAACCTAGACAACATATTAAAAAGCAGAGACATTACTTTGCCAACAAAGGTCCTTCTAGTCAAAGGAATCGTTTTTCCAGTAGTTATGTATGGATGTGAGATTTGGACTATAAAGAAAGTTGAGCGCTGAAGAATTGATGCTTTTGAACTGTGGTGTTGGAGAAGACTCTTGAGAGTCCCTTGGATAGCAAGGAGACCAAACCAGTCCATCCTAAAGGAGATCAGTCCTGGGTGTTCATTGGAAGGACTGATGCTGAAGCTGAAACTCCAATACTTTGGCCACCTGATACGAAGAACTGACTCATTTAAAAGGACCCTGATGCTGGGAAAGATTGAAGGCGGGAGGAGAAAGGGACAACAGAGAATGAGATGGTTGGATGGCATCACTGACTCAATGGACATGAGTTTGACCAAGCTCCAGGAGTTGGTGATGGACAGAGAAGCCTGGCGTGCTGCAGTCCATGGGGTCACAAGGAGTCAGACACGACTGAGTGACTGAACTGAAAAATCAGCTGGGCCAGTGCAGAAACAGAGAAGTTTGATTTAAAGAAGTTTAAGCTTCTCCAAGGAAGTATAAAGATGCAAAAGAAGGGCAATTCAAGAACAAAGGCAAGGTAGTGAGTGTATAAACTGACCATGGGATTAAAATTAGGTAGAGAGGGCTGAGAGGATAAAGAGACTGGAGGATAGTAAAAAGTTGGTACGATTAATGGGTTGAAGATCCTGGAGGGGTTGAAGGGCTAATGAAGGATATTAGAAGGATTTCAGTATAGTAAAAGGAATTAAATTAAAAGGCCATGGATGGTAGTCAGAGAGTAGCCCAGCTGAAATTGAAATTGTGTGTGGGTTATAGTTATCAATAGTGCCAAGGCCTGAGGATGACCTGGGATTAAATGGCTGAAGTAGGAAGCATGACAAACTATTAGAGAAAGGGAGTTTAAGAAAC
This sequence comes from Bison bison bison, assembly GCF_000754665.1. Taxonomy (NCBI): domain Eukaryota; kingdom Metazoa; phylum Chordata; class Mammalia; order Artiodactyla; family Bovidae; genus Bison; species Bison bison. The sequence goes on along the minus strand of NW_011494735.1, from coordinate 11,280,324 downwards.
CAAGCTGTCAGGACTTCTCTGGTGGCTTAGTAGTTAAGACTCCATGTTTTAAGGCAGCGGGTGTGGATTCGACCCCTGTTCAGGTAACTAAGAGCCTGCATGACGTGTGACTTGGCCAAAAAGTTTTTAAAAAATAAAGAAAGAAATTAAGTTGTCAAAGTGTTGGAAGGATTATACACAGTTATATCAAAATTTCCATGAATTAACAGTGGCAGAAGGTAAAATCATCAGGAAGTGCAGAATAGTTTAAGAATCAGTGGTAAGAACACTGAGAGATAGCAGATCATATATTCTGCTGACATGAGTTTCAACAGTAGGGTGTTTGAGAGAGGATGAAGGGGGAACGAGTTAGAATTGCTGATGAGTAACTAGGAAACCTCCCTTGTTTCCAACCTTGATAGTAGAACTATTGGAGGAAAAAAGCAACCACTTGAAATACCTTCAGGGGAAGCAATATTCTCTGAAGAGCCAGGTTATCATTAGTACAAGAAGGTGAAGGAACTGTTCAGAGAAAATGGGGAATATAGAGGTTTTGTTTACAAGCGATCTTAAAGGGCCCAGTGTAAACGTGCTGGGAGATGAGGAGAGTAAGAGGCAGAGACAGAGGAGGGGATGGGCAACCCTAATGGGAATTAGCACGTGTGAGAAGTCTGGAGCTTTTATGGAGAACAACTTTAAAGGAATAGAGAGCAAACAAAACTAGTCCTTACATGCTCAAGGCAAAAATGCATTGGGTTGGCCAAAAATTTTGTTCAGGCTTTTCCATGCAATCACACAGAAAATCTGAATGAACTTTTCGGCCAACCCAATAATAGTGAGGCTGAGAATGATTGGAATAAATGGAAGAATTCTCTCTTGACCTTTTAGATGGAATTAAATATGTCCAGAGCAATGGAGTGTTCTTAGCCCTCCGGTTGGTGGGATGTATGTTCTTCCTTTAAAATACAAAGTAAAATTTTGTATGAAAAACAGATCTGTTAAAAAAACAAAAATTGAGGTAGTGTTTAGTCAGTAGTGTCTGACTCTTTGCCACCCCATGGACTGTAGCCCACCAGGCTCTGCTGTCCACGGGGATTCTCCAATCAAGTGTACTGGAATGGGTTGCCATACCCTCCCCCTGCAGGGGATCTTTCCAAACCAAGGATCGAACTCAGGTCTCCCGCATTGCAAGTGGATTCTTTACCATCCGAGCCACCAGGGAAGCCCAAGAATACTGGAGTAGGTAGCCTATCCCTTCTCCAGAGGACCTTTCTGATCCAGGAATCGAACCAGGGTCTCCTGCATTACAGGTGGATTCTTTACCAGCTGAGCTACCAGGGAAGAGGTGGTAAAAGCAACAGTGAAAAGGAGATGAGACTTGGAAACTGAACACTTGACGTTAAATTTTAGTTATAGTAACTGGTTATCAAACTACAGTTGACTTTGTAGGCCATGACCCTCCACACATTTGAAAGCCCACACATAAGGTATAGTCCGCCCTCTGTAAACATGGTTCCTCCATGTGTGTGGTTCTGCATGCATGGATTCAACCAATTGCAGATCAGATAGTGTTGTACTGTAGTATTTGCTACTGAAAAAAAGTCCACATACAAGTGAAACTACATCTCAAACCTGTGTTGTCCAAGGGTCAACTGTAACTGTTTTTACAGATTTAATCACCAGCTTCCCATTGGCCATTGTGACCCTACAGTAATTTATGGTCACAGAAGCTGTCCCTTAGCACCCATATTTAATTTGTGTTATTCTAATCTCTAGAAGACTCTTTTGGAAGAGTCAGAAACATCGATAATCATAATAATAAACATAATCTGATTAAGCACAGTTTGCAAGAGCTATGGGGCCAAGAAGACTGGATGAGCAACTCCGTATCCAGAGCCAAGGTGGGGCTAAGTCATCACAGGAAGTCCACATCAGACTGAGTCTGGATTGATCTCCCCAGATCAATCCATCACTGTGCAATTTCCACACATACAACAGAGCAGCAGATGGCAAATGAAAAGCAGCACAGACCATGTGATACTTCCCTGGTGCCAAAATCCAAAAGCTCTCAGAATCAGCCTTGGGAAGAAGGGGAAGAAAAGGAGAACAGAACCCTGAATCTGACTATTCACCAAAAACAGACTTAGGTTTTAAGTCAGAAGTGACTGTATAACCCTAAAAAAGATAAGTCAAAATGAAGCCTTGAAAGCGTCAAGGGTCTTTTAGTTTAAATTTAGTTTAAAATTTAGTTAAATTAATGTTAGTTTAAATTTAGTTTAAATTAAGTTTAAAATTCAGATAAAGGAATACAGAAAGGTTTACATCTTTGTACCCCATGAATACTAGAAGCCGCTTCAACAAAAGTAGGAAACATGCATTGAACATTTAGCATATGGTAGGCTTCATGCTAAGCAGTTTACATGGATTATCACATTCCTCTTCACAGCAACCCTACAAGTAAAAACTATGATTCACTCTATTTTGCAGATGAGAAAAGTGAAACCTCATACCTATCCAGGGGCAAAAATCAATATTCAAGCTGCTGGATACAAGGCACCTGATCCTAACCATCACACTCCATACTGTTTACACCTAGTAGTAGAGCAAGCCATTTGTATAGTCACTATTTTGGGACCTTACTTTATGTTAGTACATTACATTCAGTGGATATCTCCAAAGGGCTTATTTCTCCACTGGAGTTAAGTTCCTCAAAACCTTGGAACATACTTTCAGAATTTTCAGTCTCCCCTTACAGCACTCTGCATGAGATAGGGAGTAACTAAGGCCCCTGAATAGCAATGTCTGTAATCCAATTTGTCAGGTGCCACGGGGCACAGTGGTTCACCTGGGAGCAGCGCTTCCTTTGAGAGCCTTGATGTTAAATCCTAAGAGGATTCCATAGCAGAGGCAATTTGGCGCCAACATCTTAATGAATACAGTGAGAACCTGTCTCCTACTTAAGCCTGGTTATAGTTAGTTGGTTTGATAAAATACATAACTAGACAGACCAATGAGAGGTCATTTGTTTCCTTTTACTATCTATATGTCAAAATAGCTGAAGAAATTATACTATTCAACATGTTCTTGCTCCTCATGCCACCATCAGTTTAATCATGATCACAAATAGCTCTAGTTTTCCCCAAGGCATTCTATGATTAAGTGTATTATCTTTTTTTTTTCCCCAACTTTAGGATTCTAGTCTGTTCCATGCATTATCGTTCAGCATTCAATAATCAATCCTTGCTATAAGCACATACAAATTAATCCTCATGCTGAATGCCTATAATAGACTGGAAGTCTCAGACACCTTGGTTCATCTAATACATAAAAACACCTTAATTTTAGATGTAAGTATTGCAATACTCCAATTCAAATCAGTGTAACCAAGAGGGCACAATGCCAGTTCCTCTGCCTGTGAGGAACACCACAAAGCACGGTCCAGGTGCAGTGAAAGTGGATACCTTTTAATGCATTTTTGTTATAAGCATGTTCTATGAAGGCCATGATTGAGGAATCTACACTCCTACCATGTAATCATTATTGAAGCTTACCTGTGGTCTTTTGTGAAACCCTCCAGAACACACAAAATCTTTGATCTGCTCTACTCCAAATAATTTCAAAAACTAAAGAGAAATAAGCTAATCTCCAGCATGGAAGGTGCTGTTTAACTCAAGCTGCGCGTATCCCTGTTGGTCACTGTCATTTTGTAATGTTACTAGGGCTTTTGTTTTTAAAATGCACAGCAGGCTTATAAAGCAACTTTATCTGGTGAATTATCTTCTTTGGGAAATCTTCTAGAACACAAAAAATATACAGCAAACCAATTTTTGTATCAGGTTTGTGCCAGGAAATTTCTATAGATAATCAAAATTCTGTATACAGGGCTCTTGCTGCTGCTGCTAAGTCGCTTCAGTCGTGTCCGACTCTGTACAACCCCATAGACGGCAGCCCACCAGGCTCTCCTGTCCCTGGGATTCTCCAGGCAAGAATACTGGAGTGGGTTGCCATTTCCTTCTTCAATTACAGGGCTCTTGCTTGCCTACAAAAATGTATCTGAAGACAATTCTGCTTCATCAATGTTTTCATTCCTTGCAAATATTACACCAAAGCATAAATTTTCTCCTTTACCTTGTAACTTTTTTCACCTCAGTTACTTCAAATAGCATTATAAATTATTGACTCATTTCAAATTAAATTTTATACCAGAAAACTAATTTCCTTATCTAAAGTAGTAGAAGAATGTATATTATTAGTGTACATAAACAAAAAGCACCCATATGGTATTTTCAAAGGAGAAAAATAATTTGTATACTTTCCCATTTGGGGAAAATGGTTTCTGAAGGCCAACTACAAATTCAGTCCACTGCTCGGGAGGGAGGAATTTTCCTCTACCCTTCTAGATTCTTCTGGCTGGTCTAAGAAGTAAATCAACATGATACAGATTAACAGGAGGAATTAAACAAAAGGTTAACAACAAGTATACATGAGAGAGACCCAGGAAAACAGTAACTCATCAAAATGGGCAAAACCCTCACCTTAAATATCATCTCCAACTGAAGATAAAAGAGGATATTGGGGATAGTGGTTTTGGACTTTGAAGGGAAGGAAGGCAACTCACAAGGAGATGGAAAAGCAAATGTTTGCTAAACACACGTTTGCTGAGCCTTGTAGAAAAAACGCCTCTTGAAAGTGAAAGTGGAGAGTGAAAAAGTTGGCTTAAAGCTCAACATTCAGAAAACAAAGATCATGGCATCCAGTCTCATCACTTCATGGGAAATAGATGGGAAAACAGTGGAAACAGTGTCAGGCTTTATTTTTGGGGGCTCCAAAATCACTGCAAATGGTGACTGCAGCCATGAAATTAAAAGACGCTTACTCCTTGGAAGGAAAGTTATGACCAACCCAGATAGCATATTCAAAAGCAGAGACATTACTTTGCCAACAAAGTTTCGTCTAGTCAAGGCTATGGTTTTCCCCGTGGTCATGTATGGATGTGAGAGTTGGACTGTGAAGAAGACCGAGTGCCGGAGAATTGATGCTTTTGAACTGTGGTGTTGGAGAAGACTCGAGAGTCCCTTGGACTGCAAGGAGATCCAACCAGTCCATTCTGAAGGAGATCAGCCCTGGGATTTCTTTGGAGGGAATGATGCTAAAGCTGAAACTCCAGTACTTTGGCCATCTCATGCAAAGAGTTGACTCATTGGAAAAGACTGTGATGCTGGGAGGGATTGGGGGCAGGAGGAG
>NW_011494735.1:11165870-11275001 GCF_000754665.1 Bison bison bison | reverse complement strand
TGGATGGCATCACTGACTCGACGGACATGAGTCTGAGTGAACTCTGGGAGATGGTGATGGACAGGGAGGCCTGACGTGCTGCGATTCATGGGGTCACAAAGAGTCGGACACGACTGAGCGACTTAACTGAACTGAACTGAACTGTAGAGAAAATGAGACACAGATTGCATGTACCCTGTCAGAGTTTCCCTCACCACTGTTGGCCCACATTCTTTGCAGATATCTCTGGTGATAGCTCCATTCCAGGGAACACACTTCCTGTCTAGATTCTTTTAGGCAGTTAGGAGGAAGGTCAAAGTTTCTTTCTCAGTCTTTCTTCCTGAGTCTTGAATTTCTTTTTTTTCTAGCGCAAAATAATCTGCATGCCACAGAGACATTTGGAGTAGCAAGTTTTGCTCCTATATCACCAATTCCATCAGTGATAGGGCTCTTTCTTTTGAACTTTTTGTTTTGTATTGGAGTAATGCCCGTTAACAATCTTGTGATAGCTTCAAGTGAACAGTGAAGGAACTCAGCTATACATATACATATATCCATTCTCCCCAATCACCCCTCCCACCCAAGTTGCCAAATAACATTGAGCAGAGTTCTGTGTGCTATATTGAATGTCCTTGTTGGTTATGCATTTTAAATATAGCAGTATGTACAGTTCCTTCTCCAAATCCCTAACTATCCCTTCCCTCCAGCAACCATAAGTTTGTTCTTTAAGTCTGTGAGTCTCTTTCTATTTTGTAAGTAAGTTCATTTGTATCATTTCTTTTTAGATTCCACGTATAAGGGATGTCATACACTATTTCCCTTTCTCTGACTTACTTCACTCAGTATGACACCCTCTTGGTCCATCCATGTTGCTGCAAAGCATTAATTCATTCTTTTTAATGGCTGAGTAATATTCCTTTGTATATATGTACCACACTTTCTTTATCCGTGCCTCTGTTGTTGGACATTTAGGTGGCTTAGCTATTGCAAACAGTGCTGCAATGAACACTGGAGTGCATGTATCCTTTCAGATCATGTTTTTCTCCAGATATATGCCCAGGAGTGGGATTGCAGGGTCATATGGTAGCTCTACTTTTAGTTATTTAAGAAACCTCCATACTGTTCTCTATAGTGGCTGTACCAATTTACATTTCCCACCAACAGTGTAGGAGGGTTCCCTTCTCTCCACACCCTCTCCAGCATTTATTGTTTGTGGATTTTTTGACGATAGCCGTTCTGGTTGGAGTGAGGTGATATCTCACGGTAGTTCTGATTCTCATTTCTCTAATAATTAGTGATGCTAAACATCTTTTCATGTGGCTCTTGACAACAAAAAAAGGAATTAAGATACACATGATGAAATATTATTTTCTTTTCTACTTGTGTACAACTTTTGAAAAGAAACTTTAAGGTGGTAACCCTTTAATGAGAATAGTAATAATACTTTCTGAGGCTGGGAAAATTAGCTACAGAGGCGAAAGGGAAAAATCAGATGATGGTCCAGCAAGGAGAAGAAAGATACCACACACACTCTTAAGTCTTTTAATGCCCTAGAATCGCCCGTCAAACATTTTTTTTTTCTATAAGACTCTAGATTTTTGGCACCCAAGTGCCAAAGGTTAAGGTTCCATTAACCTTCTCATATCCTTCTTCTCCCTGGCAGAGAGTTGATGGTTATATATTTTATGAAAATCCACTGGAAATTATTCTGCATGGTACACTTTTTGCTGCATCACAGAGCCATCAAATTAAATACTAGATGTAGGCTTCCCTAAGCTACAAGCTGCTGTCTCTGGGGAACTATGAAAGCTAAGCAGGGTTCTAGGTAGACACAGAAATAGATAGAAATTAGGTTTACCCAGCTGAGCTTAAAATCAAGTTCCCCAAACTTCCACATAGTGAAAAAGGGCTCTGGAGGTCAAGGTAAAAGAGATACTTGTGCTGATGTAGGAAGGAATCTTTGTGTGCTAACCCACATTTGTTTCATTTCTAGATTTATCTCGGATGCTTCAAGGCAGCAAGGAAGGAACATGGAATTTAGGACCAGACAGACTGAACCCAAGTCCCAGTTCAATCTCATAAAGATTCTTAACAAATACATTCTTAATTGCTCTGAGCTATAGTTTCTACATTTATGTAAATGGGAAGGTGATAACTACTTCATTAGTTTGTCATGATTAAATAAAACAACAAAGTTTTAAATAAAACAATAAAGGTGCAGAACGTGAACCCAGGGGTTTAAAAATATGTCACCTCCTTAACTAAAACTGTTCAAAACAGCAGCTATTGTCATAGTAGCAGATATAGTAAGAACAATAATAATGACCTTTAACTGAACACTTGCTAGACTAGGTACAGTGCTAACACATGCACATTGTTGTTGTTTAGCCACTAAGTCGTGTCTGACTCTTTTGAAACTCCATGGACTGTATCCTGCTAGGTCCTCTGTCCATGGGATTTCCCAGGCAAGAATACTGGAGTGGGTTGCCATTCCCTTCTCCAGGGGATCTTCTCGACCCAGGGATAGAACCTGCACTTCTTGTATTAGCAGGTGGATTCTTTACCACTGAGCCACCAGGGAAGCCCTAACATATGCACATAGTATTCCTAAATCTCATAAAAGCCTTACAATATGGATGTTATCTCACTGAAAATTATCACTATGGAGTGGTGCAAACAGTAAGGAGAAAGCTGGATAGGTAGAGATTTCATCCCTTGATTGGACTCCAGGGTCTGCCAAATTGGCATCTAATTTGACTCGAAGAAGGTTAAGTAACTTCTCCAGGATCAGACAGATAAGAAGTTCCCAATGCTCATCTTGTTCATGTATTCTAAATACAATAGTTTTCCCTAGTATATGGAACATATCTCAAGACCTAAAAGTAAAAGAGATCCTTGGGGCCCAAGTAAATCCATATATCTTCACTACCATAAATACTCCCATTGCAGAGCTCAAGACAGTCAGATAAAAACTGTTCCACAGACTCCCTTAACCAGAAACTAGTAAAGTAATATCATGATATAATTAAAATTATAGTATACTATTATATTAATTTATATATTAATAGTATAATTTTCATTATAATTTTAATAGTATAAAATTATACTATTAATATATAATTAATATATTATACTAATAATATTGTACTTATTAAGCAGTACTATACCCATCAGAGAGAGAAGACCAGAACCTCCAACCTAATCATGAAGTCCTCAACAGGTGGCCTAGAGGAACCCAAGGTCTTACTCAAAAGAGCTCAGAGACTCCAGATTGATGAATAAACCCTAACCCTCACCACCACGGATGACACTATACTAATGCCTATATATGGAACCTAGAAAGATGGCATTGATGAACGTATTTGGAGGGCAGCAATGGAGACAAAGACATAAAGACCAGACTTATGGACATGGTCAGGGGGAGGAAGGAGAGGGTGGGATGAATGGAGAGAGTAGCATGGAAGCATATACACTACCATATGTAAAACAGATCGCTAATGGGAATTTGCAGGGAACTCAAACCGGGGCTCTGTAACAACCTAGATGGGTAGGAAGGGGTGGGAGGGGAGAGGAAGGTTGAATAGGGAGGGGACTTACGTATACCTGAGGCTGATTCATGGCAATGTACAGCAGAAACCAACACAATATTGTAAAGCAATTATCCTTCAATTAAAAATAAATTTAAAGTACAGGACGTAAGTAACTGTTCTGTTAGGAATTAATGGTGAGTCCAAACATCAACTAGAATCACATTTAGCACCTCAGAAAGGATCAAAATTACCATGATAATGATGAAGAACCCCTTTCCTATACTTCTTTATCATGCCCAGCTGAACTCAGATGAGATATATGATAACTCCTGGAACCACCAAATATATACCAACTAGATGCTCCTTTGCCTGAGAAAACCCTGCCTCAAAGCAGAGAGAAACTATCTTCAATTCATCCAGACACATCTTCATTCTATAATATTTGTGACACTTTACAAAGATACTTTTCCATATCTCAGAAGCTGTGCTACAGATACCCAAGTTGAGTGAGAGTTTCTCTAGACAAAACTTTCAATGCGGTCACTCTTGACATTTAGCACATAGTGAATTCAATGGCTTATTCAGGAAGGAAAAAAAAAAAAGCTAGTCCAAAATCTAAATAAATGAAATATATTGATTTTACAAAGACTCACCACTTCTTGAAAAAATTTCCTTAAATAATCACTTCCTTACCACACTTAATGTGTGACTCTCCTTCCACACTTTCACTCATCGCGAAATGTATTTATAAAATGAAGAACATCAATTTGTCTCAGATCAGGTAAGATTTATGAAAAATGAGTCCACCTGGCTGAAGTCATAAACATCAACTAAGTCTGTTATGAATGCATATATGAAAAAACTAATCACTGACTATATAACACCATCACTTGAATCAGGATGAAAAATAGAACTGCATATGCAAAGTGCTAAGTTTTGCTAATATTCCTTCGGTTCAGTTCAATTCAGTCACTCAGTCGTGTCCGACTCTTTGTGACCCCATGAATCGCAGCACGCCAGGCCTCCCTGTCCATCACCAACTCCCGGAGTTCACTCAGACTCACGTCCATCGAGTCAGTGATGCCATCCAGCCATCTCATCCTCTGTCATCCCCTTCTCCTCCTGCCCCCAATCCCTCCCAGCATCAGAGTCTTTTCCAATGAGTCAACTCTTGAAAAAATGTTAATTTTATGAGAGTGTGCTTTATTTTTAAAATGTCTGTTTTCTGACAATATTATCCAAAAATAATTATTCGATAGTGAATGCCAAGAAACTCAAGTACCAAAATGATAAGCAATACTTCAAGCTACCTTTTCCAGAAATACAATCTGTTTCTCAATTGATAGAAACTCATCATAAGCAACTGCCTATATCATAGTCCTCCAGGAAACTTTAACATGTTCTAATTCATCAAAAGCCACCACACTAAACTTCCATTTAATACTTGAATCAATGAAATAATTCATTGAGCTATTTATCAATTTATAAACACCTTATTAAGTATCAATGTGCTACATCACACCAATTTTAAACTCCATGAAATATAATCAGAAACTAATTCCTGATATATACATAGTTTTAGCATGAGATTTACACAGGTTTCACAAACACCACAGCTTTAACAAAAAGAATATGACATTCTTCAGTATATTCATTACCTTGAAATAGAAAAATTATAACCATTGATCAAAGAAACCTGCCACAAGTTTTAAAAAATCATTTTTTGCAATGATCAACATGAACAAAACCCAAAGACAAACTGAGACTTTAAAAACTTGGTGTCTGACAGCCCTACTCCTCACTAAACTGCATAATCTTGGCCAACTTGGATTTCAAATTTCACATCTATAAAGTAGGAAAAAGCACAATTTCTGTCTATTTCAGAGAATTTTTGTGGAGCAAATGGGATAATTTATGAGCTACATACAAGTACTTAATGTTATTATCAAGGGAATTTTCAACTGAAAAGAGAGAAACCGTGAAATTCATTAGTTACTTATCTCTCCTGGTGGGACTGTTCTCTTTACCCACTCATAGCAGAAGAGCCAAAAATAAGCTGTTTGCTGAAGTAGCACTCAGAGAAAAAGAGCAATACTCTGCACTGAAATGTTCACTCCTGGGGAAGTTCCTAAATTTCACTGAGCCTCCCTTTCTAAATAGAACAGCTTCCCAGCCCCCACTTTCCACATATGTGACAATACACTGAACAGTGTTCAATCTTCCTCACCTTTCCCATGTGTAAAATCAGCTTTATTGACAATATATTTAACACCTATACGTCGTGCTTAGCACATCGCTTTATCTGTCAAAGAATAGGTTCCAGCAGCTGCAGATATAACAGAGAAACAGAACAGAAAAAAAGCCCAGACCCCAGTTGAGGTTATATTTGAGTATGCTAAGAACAAACAATAGGCTGAATACACAAGTGTCATCTTTAGTCTCTTACATGACAGCAGGGCCAACTTCAAAAACACAAGGGTCTGAGATCAGAAGGACCTGTGCTTGGCCTAACATTGTGCTGGTGTCACCTTGAAATTCTGAATACTTGTGAACAAGTGGCCCGACATTTGCATTTCCTAGATGACAGGTAAAACTGTAGAAAAAAATAAAGTGAGGAGGGAGATAGGGAGACATGTGGTGGGAGGAGTGGTCAGCAGGGCCTCAGCACGACCCTCTGCATCTTGAGCTGCATGAGGGTGCCCGGCTGAGCAGGCAAGGGAAGTCAAAAACCACCTAGAGGTAGAGAGAGTCTTCTTTGCAGAAAACTGTGGGCAGCTTTCCAGATAGCTTGCACAAGAGAGGACAATTACACAGATTACCAAGTGTCACAGGTACCTTTCAATGCAGTAGCCCAGCAGCCGGTCTCCTTGTCCCTTTGCAAACCACAGAGCCATGCTTCCAGGGAGGCACCACTTCGTTGACACAGACAAGGTAGCAATGGGGCTGCTTGTAAAAGAAGGCCTCTTTGAAAGGGTGACGATCGAATAAAGGTCACCGGAGGTGAACAAATGAGTTGTACAGAATGGAGGAAGAGGAGAAGGCCAAGGGAATAGTAAGTGCAAAGACCTTGAGACAGGAGCTGTCTCAAATTCTTGCACAAGCCCAGAGTTCAAAAAGCCCTATTAATGCATACATGTGGAATCCAGAAAAAAATGGTACAGATGGATCAATTTGCAAAGCAGAAATAGAGACACAGAAGTAGAGAACAAACATATGGATACCAAGGGGGTACAGGGGGTGGCATGAATTGGAAGATTGGGATTGACATAAACACTCTACTATGTATAAAATAGATAACTAATGAGAACCTATTGTACAGCACAGAAAACTCTACTTAATGCTCTGTGGTGACCCAAATAGGACAGAAATCCAAAAAAGAGGGGATATGTGTTCATGAATGACCGATTCACTTTGCTGTACAGCAGAAAATAACAAAACATTGTAAAGCAACTAAATTCTAGTAAAATTTTTTTTTTCTTTAAAAAGCCCAAAGTGGGGGTGGAACAGGGTCAGAGAGGCAAGTGGCAGTGTGAGGCCATAACCAGAACTTTGGCTTTTAGTCAGATATGGGAAGTCATTGATGTTTTGCACAATGTCATTTATGGATTCTGGCTTGAGAATAGACTGAACGGGTTAAGAATGCAAATATAGGGAGTGCAATAGGAGCTTGTTGTTGTTATCCAGATAAGAATGATGGTGGCTTACACCAGGATAGTAGCAGAAAAAAACTGGTGAGAAGAGGTTAGATTTTGGATATATTTTTGAAAGTAAAGCCAACAGGACTAACTGATGTATTTGTGGGTGTAAGAGAAAGAGAATGACTCCAGGGACCTTACTCAGAAGAACTAGAAGGATAGTTACCATTAACCATTAAGATGGGGAATACTGGCAGAGCTTGTTTGGTGGGAAATCAGTTTTAGATAATTTACAGATGACTCTTGAGCAATGGGTGTTAGGGGTGCCAACCCTCCACACACTCAGAAAAGTAGGTCCTCTGTGTCTATGGTTCTGCACATGGATTCAATCAATCTTTGATCCTACAGTACTGTAGTATGTATTTAGTGAAAAAAAAAAATCTGTGCACAAGTGGAACTGTGCATGTCGAATTCATGTTATTCAAGAGTATACTGGAGATGTGTAATCAGATATGAAAGTAGGCAGTAGAGTAGATATATGGGTTTGGAATTCAGGAGAAAGTCTAGGTCAAAGATTCAAACTTAGGAGTCATCAACATATTGATATTTAAGGTTATGATACTGGACAGGATCATCAAATAAGTGATTTAAATCATCAATAAGTGATTTAAAGAGGTCTAAGACTGAGACCAAAAGTCCTTTAACATTTAGAGTGAAAGAGGAAGCACCAGAGAAAACTGAGAAGGACCAGCCAGTGGGATCAGAGCAAAACTAGGAAGGTATGATGGCATGAGTCCCAGGCAAGTACATCCAGGAGAAGAAGATGATCACTGCATCACACACATTCTGCTCTGAGGTCAAGTAAAGTGAAAGTGAAAGTTGCTCAGTCAGGTCCGACTCTTTGCGACCCCAGGGACTATACAGTCTGTGGAATTTTCCAGGCCAGAATACTGGAGTGGGTAGCCTTTCCTTTCTTCATGAGATCTTCCCAACTCAGGGATCAAGTCACATGCAGACAGATTCCTTACCAGCTGAGCCACAAGGGAAGCTCAAGAATACTGGAAGGAGCAATGAAAGTACCCTTCTCCAGCAGATCGTCCTGACCTAGGAATCAAACCAGGGTCTCCTGCATTGCAGGTGGATTCTTTACCAACTGAGCCCTAGTCAAGTAAGAGGTCAAGTAAGAGGACTGAGAATTGATCCTTCCATATAGACAAATTGATCCACCTAAATAAATGGGGGCTATAATGGTCACTTCAAAAAAAGAGATGTGTGAAAAAACAGGTCAAATCTATAAACTACTTCATGAAGCTGATAAAATACTATAGTTGTGAGTCTATCATTTAGTTACGTTAGGGAAAATTGTATTAATTTATTTCAGATGAATATAGTTTGATGCCAGATTGTTCCACATAGGAAACATTAGCCATTTATGACTATTGAATACTTGAAATATGACTCATGTGAGTCAGGAACTAAATTTTTAACTGTGTGTGCTAAGTTGCTTCTGTTATGGCCAACTCTATAAGATGCTATGGACTGTAGCCTGCCAGGCTCCTCTGTCCATGGGATTCTCCAGGCCAGAATACTAGAGTGGATTGCCATGCCCTCCTCCAGGGAATCCTCCCTGACCCAGGGATGGAACCTGTGTCTCTTACATCTTCTGCATTGGCAGGTAGGTTCTTTACAACTAGCGCTACCTGAAAAGTCAATTTTTAACTTTAAATTTTAGTTAACTTATGGTAAAGAATCTGCCTGCAATGCGGGAGACCCGGGTCTGATCCCTGGGTTGGGAAAATCTCCTAGAGAAGTAAATGGCAACCCACTCCAGTATTCTTGCCTGGAGAATTCCAAGGACAGAGGAGCCTGGTGAGCTCCAGTCCATGGGATCACAAAGAATCAGGCACGACTGAGCAACTAACACACAGACAACTTTAAGTTTAGTTTTAAAACATAAACCTCATTCAGTTATTTAAAAACATTTATGTTTGTTTTGAACAGCATGTGTATGTGAATCTATTTTTAACTGTAATTTTACAAAACTGAAATACAAATCAAGTGCTTTTCATGAAAATTTATAATTTGAATTGATAATAGTACAACTGTTGACTGTAACCAAATTTCTAAGACTACTATTCACAAAACCTTAAAATAGATTATTAATAATTCTTATATTGATTATACATTAAAATAATTCTAGATATGGTATACAAAGTATTTTTTAATTAACTTCAGTTATTTTACTTTTTTTCATGTGGCTACTAGAAAAATTTTAATAACATGTTGGCTCACATTATATTTTATTAGACAGTATTGGTTTAATAGATTCAATGTTGTAAACAAAAGTAGGTCTTGCCAAAATTAAGAACTTGGTCACCTCTTTCATCACAAGCTTCTCTACAGCAACTGAAAAACAATGATGTTCAAAGGAACAGGTAATGTTTCCTTTCTAAAAATTTGCATGTCCAATTACCATTCTGTTCATAGAAAACCCCACTCGGTTCACTGAGCCAATTTTCACCCATCCTTCAGAAATCCTCCTGCAGTGCAGGAGATCCATGTTCTATCCCTGGGTTGAGAAGGTCTCCTGGAGAAGGAAATGGCAACTCACTCCAGTATTTTTCCTGTAGAATTCTATGGACAGAGGATCCTGGTGAGCTAGTCTGTGGGGTCACAAAGAGTCGGACACATCAGAGCAACTAACACTCTCACTCACTGTCTTCAAAAATTTAACCAGCAATATATGCTCTGAGAGGATGAATTTTCTGATTCCTGTAAGCCAAGATTTTCCCAGTCTCCTTGGTATAGAGATGATAGCATTAGTGCATTATACTTTTCATGACATGAAAAGTGAAAGTGAAGTCGCTCAGTCATGTCCAACTCTTTGTGACCCCATGGACGGTAGCCTACCACGCTCCTCTGTCCATGGGATTTTCCAGGCAAGAGTACTGGAGTGGGTCACCATTTCCCTCTCCAGAGGATCTTCCCAACCCAGGGATTGACCCTGGGTTTCCCTCATTGTAGGCAGATACTTTGCCGTCGGAGCCCACCAGGGAAGTTTCATGACATAGAAATCACAAATATCTGGCAAGCAGCCACACAACCTAAAAGGAAAAAAAACAGAGAAATGATACCAAGAATGACAGAGTACCTATTACATGTTAGCAGCAACAGTTTCAAATTTAATCTTCACAAAACCCCTCATTGTTATAGTAAACGCTAAGAGTCACTGAGTGGCATTCAACAGACATGGCAGTAAACACCTTACATGTATTATTTTCTATCTTCACAAGTCCATAGCATTATTATCCCCATTACACAGAGCAGAGGATAAGAAACTGACACAAGATTACACAGCTAATAGGGCTTCCCAGGTGGCTCAGTGATAAAGAATTCACAGGCCAATGCAAAGACGCAGAAGATGTGGGTTCAAGCCCTGGGTTGGGAAAATCCCTTGGAAGAGGAAATAGCAACCCACTCCAGTAAGCTTGCCTGGGAAATCCCATGGACAGAGGAGCCTGGTGGGCTACAGTCCATGGGGTCACAAAGAGTCAGACACAACTTATCAACTGAGCGCACAGGCACACAGCTAATAAGCATCAAAGCCAAGATTAAAAGTTTAGGCAGTCCCTTATATTTGAGATCTGAAGGAAGTATAACCTTAATGCAAACAACTTCTAATACAAAGAGTTACAAATCTGAAAGCTGGAGAAATCGACTAGAGGAAATTTTGTCCACAGAAATATATGGGGGCAATAGTGTGACACCCCAGAAGACCTTGGAAATAAGACAATCAGAGACAGGGAAGGTCACTTTAAAGATTGATTAATATATTCAGAATGGTTTGATTCATATAAAATACAAAACTTGGCAGAACAAGTTATATCATTTCATGATGTGTCTGTAAATTTTAAAAATTATAAAAAGCAAGCAAATGATTTTCACAAATGGCAGGATGCTGGTCTCTCCCTGGGGAGAGAATTTATTGTAATCATGGGGAGCTCAAGAGTGTTGTAAATGATCCATTTATTGATGTGGCTGGTAGTTTTTGGATGTTTACATTGTAATTCTTAGTAAAACTGTATATATATTTTTATGCAAATACAATAGCTGTGACATCTTAGCTCTATAGCCCACATTCCTATTAAACCCATACAGGAGAGGAGCAGAGGTCAGTAAGTGCCTCTCCCCATTGCTGAGTCCTACTCAACATTCTGTCTTTCTTTAATCATCATCTCCCCACCCAAGCCTAATTATCCTATTTAAGTAGTTCCTCTCTGTCTTACTATCATTTACTGCTTATCACTTGTGATGGTTAATTTTACATCAACTTGACTGGGTCACAGGAGACCCAGTCTCGATCCCTGCATCAGGAAAATCCCCTGGGAAAGGAAACTGAATCCCATTCTAGTATTCTTGCCTGGGAAATCCCACGGACAGAGGAGCTTGGTGGGCTACTGTCCATTGGGTGGCAAAAGAGTCAGACACAACTTAGCAACTAAACAATAACAATAAACACATTTGAAACAGTAGACTGAGTAAAGCAGATTGTCCTTGCTAACATGGGTTGCCTTCATCCAATCACTTGAAGGACTAATTAAAATGAAAAAATTGGTATAGCCACTAGGGAGAATACTATGGAGATTCCTTAAAAAACTAAAAGTAGAGTTACCATATGATCCAGTAATCCCACTCATGGGCATATATCCACAGAAAACCATAATTTGAAAGGATACAGGCATCCCAATGTTCACTGTAGCACTATTTGCAACAGTCAAGACATGAAAGCAACTGAAATGTCCATCCATGGAGGAATGGATAAAGAAGACATGATAAATATATATGATAGAATATTATTTAGCCATAAAAAAGAACAAAACAATGTCATTTGTAGTGACATGGATGGACCTAGAGATTGTCACACTGAGTGAAGTCAGACACAGACAAAATATGATATTGCTTATATGTGGAACCTAAAGAAGTTGTACAAATGAACCTATTTATAAAGCAGAAGTGAGTCACAGATGTAGAAAGCAAACTTGTGGTTACCAGTGAGGAAAGGAGGAATGGAGGGATAAATTGGGGGATTGGGATTGATATATATACACTGCTATATACAGAATAGATAACAAACTAGAACCTACTGAATAGTACGAGGAACTCTATTCACTACTCTGTAATGACCTGCTGCTGCTGCTGCTGCTGCTAAGTCGCTTCAGTCGTGTCCGACTCTGTGCGACCCCATAGACAGCAGCCCAACAGGCCCCCCGTCCCTGGGATTCTCCAGGCAAGAACACTGGAGTGGGTTGCCATTTCCTTCTCCAATGCATGAAAGTGAAAGTGAAAGTGAAGTCGATCAGTCATATCTGACTCTTCACGACCCCATGGACTGCAGCCTACCAGACTCCTCCGTCCCTGGGATTTTCCAGGCAAGAGTACTGGAGTGGGGTGTCATCGCCTTCTCCGCTGTAATGACCTATATGGGAATAAAATCTAGAGAGTGGATGTGTGTGTGTGTATAACTGATGCACTTTGCTGTATAGCAGGAACTAACACAACATTATAAATCAACTATATTTTAATTTAAAAAAATGATCTTACCAAGAGGTTAAATTTTGTGGTGGGTTTTTTTTATAGGCAAACATACATTCTAGAAAGGTTTTTTTAAATGGTTAAAATAAAAGAAGTCTAATATTTTAAAAAGAAAAATATCAGCAATTTGGACTATTCCCACTTAGAACACCATTTAGACTGAAAACTATGAATAAACAAAAAGTGGATGCCCATGTCTGCAATAAATGTGCACAGGTATGCATAAATATGATGGCTCCAATTAGACAACTGACCACTGGTTGTGAGATGAAAATTAAATGAACCATCGGAAAGAGGAGAGAAAGGTCAGAACCACAGGGGAAAGCCTTGGCAACTTTGTCTGGAAAACAAAACTACAGAGGGAAAGGAGATGAAGGGCGCTGAAGGAAAGAGAACAGTGAAGATGTGTCACAAAGGAAGCATACTTTATCCTTTTTTTTCTTTCTCCACATGACCCTGAAGCATGTACTATGAATTTCAAAATAAGTCAGGAAATCAATTCACCAAGCTAAAATTGTGTCATAGTTTCATTCCTGGGTTCTGGAAGGACTGTCAATAATGCCGCCTTTGGCACCCTTTGAAAGATGATCCAAATGATACACCCACCCCCTTAGGCTTACCTGAGGGAAGGATATCCACTGAACAGAATCTGGTGCTACAGGAAATCTTGACAGTAATATGTAACTGTGTCAATATTTATAATGCCTCCTTTCCTCTTAATATTTATTCTGATAGTTTATACTTATAATTTATATTTTGTACCTGTACTATATACTAGAATATACTCAGGAAAGCTAGGAGGTGAATATAAGTTAAAATTTAAAATATTTCATGGAAAAAATTAGCTGGTAAATTCATGAATAAATGCATTGGCACAGAGTTTCATACCTGCAATAATCATTAAATAGATTAACTTTTCTAAGATGCTTGGAAAAGGACTTGGCATATGAAAAATATGTTAAATAAAAACATAAAATATGAAATGTATGTACATATAATACACACATTATATTCACTTTTATCAAAATACTGCCTATTATGTAAAGTAAATACCTATTTGAAAATAGGCTGCAAAGTCCTGATAAAATGCTACTTAATTTTTTATTATTTCCCTGTGAGTGATTTATGGTTTTACAACAGAAAAAACATTTGTTGCCAACATATTCCAGCTTAAATGCATTTTTATAGTTTGGCTTTTCTTATTTTAGAAGTATTATTATATTATACATTATATATATATATAATATATAATAATATATATATTATATTTTAGAAGTATTATTTAAAAGTAGAGGAGTCTCTGGGCTAAGTGTCTCTTGTAATAACTGATTTCAATTTCACTACTGGGTTGTGGAAGGCTGAGAAGCAATGGGGAGGTAAGTCATATCACAAACTATAGAGTTACATCAGGTGCTACCTGCCTGGCTTTAATTTTGAGTCTAAGACTGTAAAAAATACATCTGAACAAAAGAAAGAGATTATATTACTGTTTTTCAGATGGTCAAGCAAAATTTAGCTAAAGCTACAACTGCAGAGGCAAAAATAAACCCTGGTATTCTTAGCGTCTAATAAAAGCTAGACTCTATATGTGGTCAAAAACCGTCTAAAGAAAATAAGGAAATCTTCCTCAAACAGGACACAGGGACTACCTCCACTTATACAGCTTGAAGATAAATGGATCCTGAACAGCAAGTATTCTCCACTGTCTGCCTCCCCAAATTGATCCTGCTGCTGTAGTCAGAACTCTCAGGCTCCCAACTCATAGAATGTTAGAAATAAAAGGGATCCCAGCAAACATTTATACCCGCCTTGTGTTACAAAGGGAAAAACTGAGACCCAGAGTCAGTTAACTGACTTAAAACTTAAGCTACTTGTTGAAGGTCACATAGCCAGAGTTATGGCCAGACCACTTTCTCATCACCTTGCTGTGTCTCTGCTGTCCCAATTTTGTCATCCATCGTGACTCTAAACAGTCCTTCACCAATTCTCCTACTTCAAAATAAGCCACACCCCTAGGATCCTGATTACATAATCACCAACCCAGTTTCAAACGCTGGAATTATCAAATAAGGCATACTTCTGGTGACATATTTAAGATCACTTAAAAATCAAAATGAAGTAAGGTTCATGAAAGTTCAGGCATCCAAAATGGAGCCAGGTGGCCACCTGTGGATATGGTTTCAGACATGTTCCAGTATCACTGAGAACTTGACTTTTTTAAACTGAATCAAACTTGAGGACACTATCAGCCATTTTCAAAACAGAATTTGCTAGTAGCTGCTAGCTGCAACCTTGTAGTTCCAAAGCCCTCCTCCACTCACAATCTTCCCAACTATGTAAACTTTTCAAAACCTAACCAATCTTTTTTTTTTTCCCAGCAACAGAGAAATCAATGGTTTAATGTATCGGGGAGCTTACACATCTGAAGCAAGGTCCTGCAGTGACACGCCATTATATGCTGCAAATGGCCAGCAGGACATGGAGCCAGTCTTGGCCCCTGGGGAAGGGGGAAAGAGGAAATTACCAGTTATAGGGAAATCTACATCAGGTAGGCTCATTAGTTATCACAGAAACCAGCAGAGAGGCATGCTCCTCACCATCTCTTTGATTACAAACAATCACCAGCTGGGTCTGGAGTGAATACTTGACTTCCCAGGTGGCAGTGGTAAAGAATCCACCTCCCAATGCAGGAGACACAGAAGATGTGAGTTCAACCCCTGAGTCGGGAAGACACCCTGGAATAGGAAATGACAACCTACTCCAGCATTCTCGCCTGGGAAATTCCATGACAGAGGAGTCTAGTGGGCTGCAGTCCATGGGTCGTAGAGTTGGACACAACTGAGCACAGATGCATGCACTAGGAAGGTAAGTCAATGTGTGTCTGGTGTAGGTGAAGCAGGCCCTATGTTCACGGATGGCCAGCCCAGGTTCACACCTACAACTTTTAGGCCCCACATGCTGGTGGACCACCCCCACCTCTCTCCATCCCGTCTTGTATTTCCCCACATCCTGCCACTCACAGGAGTTTCCTCAGTCTCTGGCTGCTCTGCCAATTATTGGGCTGCATCTTGAAGGCCTACAAGACCTGTGCTTTCCCAGCTTCAAGACCAAAGAAAGAGCCCAGAGTTGAAAACAGAGATATTAATGGTTTAATGGAGGCAGGAGCTTCCACATCTGCAACAAGGAGTGACACTCCTTGATAGTCTTGTTTTTCCTCCAGGTCCTAATTTACTTTATGATATTTTAGCAGATGAAACATGATTTATGTTAAGTGTTATTTATTATTGTCTTAGTGATAGCAGTGGCACAGTGGTAAAAAATCTGCCTGCCAATGCAAGAGACTCAAGAGACGTGGGTTTGATCCTTGGGTCAGGAAAATCCCCTGGAGGAGTGCATGATAGCCCACTCCAGTATTCTTGCCTGGAAAATTCCATGGACAGAGGAGCCTGGTGGGCTACCGTCCATGGGGGTCACAAAAGAGTCAGACACGACTGAGCAACTGAGAACACACACACAGTGATGTTAGTAGGACTTCAGAAATCTAAGCTCCTGCTGCCACCAAAAGCTCAGTCTCTCTGCACTCTGGTCCCAAATCGAGTCTCAGAGACAGAGTTTTAGGTGAAGTTGAAAAGGATAGCTTTATTACTTGGCCAGGCAAAGGGAGACACACAGGGCTTCCGCCTTGAAATACTATGTGCCCCCCTCCCCCCAACCACTTGTTTCTTAACAAGCACTATTACTTCTCGTCTGCTCCAATCCTAATTCTTGACAATTTACATAACCTTGCAGGTGTCTTACTTTATAATCTCCTCCCACTTGTGGTCCAGCAGCACACAATTCAAGCACATCTTGTATCTGTGTCTGCTGGGCTACAGCCCTAACAAACTCCAAATAAACGTTCCCCCTGCCAACCAGGTCTCCATTCTTGGAATTCATGATTAACAACTCTGCCAAACTAATCACTGTTTGCACCTATTAATGAAATTTGTTAGTCAACATTTAAGGCTTCAGTCAGATTTCTGTAACCTGTAATATTCACCTCATAAGAAGAAAAAAATAAGTTAAATATAGCTTAATACACATTTGAGAAAAAATGCAAAGGACTTTAAGTAATGTAATAACCCAAGACAGCTAAACTCAGGGTAGCAATTTGAATTCTTCCTGGTGCTAATGGTGGCTAAGTGGTGAGGAAAATGAATTGCCAAAGAATGTATTTCTCATCGCTACTGCCACATTTTTTCTGATTTTTTTCTTGGACACACATGACTAGTACCAAGTCTCTGCAAATGTGACCATTTATCCAGGTGATGATTGACAGGAAGAGGGCAGATAGAACCAAGACAGATATCTATGCTGATCATTTTCCACCGCAGACTCTCTTAAGGTAAAAATGTCCATAATGTCAATCTATATTTCAGTGCTTTCATTAGATAATTATTTTTATCTATTAGGTAATAATGAAGAAGCTATGAGATGTTCAGCAGAGAAATAGACTATAAAAATAAAATATTAAATATGAAAGGTTTTTATCAGTTTTCTCTACTATTATTTTGCATGCCCCATCCTGAGGTTTTAGATTTTTATCTCTTATTGTTATGTTCAAGATTTTTTAATTAATATATTCTTTTCTAGATTTTCAGTACCTAAATCCTTATCTTCCTGGGATCAACACAAAAACTCCAAGAACTGACAAAGACAAGCTCATTGGAAACAGGCTTTCAGAAATACAATGCTTACATTTTATTATTTACAGAATATTTCTATATAAATACGTTGGATGATACACTGGATGACTAAAAATCCAAAAAATACACAACATAAAAGTTGAGAATTACATTTTATTTGGCGGACTTTCTAGGTCAAGCCTGGGAGGCAGCCTCTCAGACCAGCCGAGAGGGACTGCTCTGACCAGGTAAGGGAAGACCCAGGATATGAATGTGTTTTTGCAACAGACTAAATAGTCAGAACATCAACAGATTACTGTTAATTAAAGAAAACCAGACATCTCATGTTAATGAATTTAGCACTTTTCTATGTATGGGAAGATAAAAGAATCTGGGCTCACTAACATCATTCCTTTGATATTCTCCTTAACTATCTCGGGCTTCCCTAGTGGCTCAGAAAGTTAAGAATCAGCCTGCAATGCAGGAGACCGGGATTCAATCCCTGGGTCGGGAAGATCCCCCGGAAAACGGAATGGCAACCCACTCCAGTATCATGCCTAGAGAATTCCATGCACTGAGCAACTAACACTTTCACTTTCAAAAAATTTGGCCATCTGGGGCCAGTATCCTGTTCTTTCCATTCTGAGTCCCCTGAGAATGCACCCTTGGGGGTGGCTGCAGCCCCTTGGTCTCCATCCAGAGTTCCCTTAGGGCTCGCCCTGGGGGGAGGGGCAGGTGTAGTGGATTGAGTCTGCAACATCCTTTGTTTACTGATATGGCAGGCAGCTTTTTAAATCCACATATTCATGTATCCACACCAAGATTTTCTAACTGAGCAGGACCTGAAGGGGCCTTCCTGGGACAGACCCTTCCCCCATATCCTCTGGACTGCAGCACATCAGGCTTCCCTGTCCTTCACTATCTCCCAGAGTTTGCTCAAACTCATGTCCATTAAGTTGGTGATGCCATCCAACCATCTCATCCTCTGCTGTCCCCTTTTCCCCCTGCCTTCAATCTTTCCCAGCAACAGGGTCTTTTCTAAAGAGTCGGCTCTCTGCATCAGGTGGCCAAAGTATTGGAGCTTCAGCTTCAGTCCTTCCAATGAATATTCAGGATTGATTTCCTTTAGGATTGACTGGTTGAATCTCCTTGCAGTCCAAGCGACTCTCAAGAGTCTTCTCCAACACCACAGTTCAAAAGCATTAATTCTTCAGCGCTCAGCCTTCTTTATGATCCAACTCTCACATCCATACATGACTACTGGAAAATCCACAGCTTTGACTACATGGACCTTTGTTGGAAAAGTATATCTCTGCTTTGTAATACACTATCTAGGTTTGTCATAGGTTTTCTGCCAGGAAGCAAGTGTCTTTTAATTTCATGGCTTCAGTCACCATCCACAGGATTTTGGAGCTGAAGAAAATAAAGTCTGTCGCTGTTTCCGTTGTTTCCCCATCTATTTACCATAAAGTGATGAGACCAGATGTCATGATCTATATTACCTAGATAATAATATCTTATGCACACTTCCTGAGTTGTTTTACAGATGCTAAAATCTCCACCAAATAGCAGATATTAACTACTTAATGACCATGACCACACAGCCCCAGGCCTATGGGAGCCTGAGGACTAATAATACTAATCCCCCAGTGACAAGGCTCTGTTCAGTTCAGTTCAGTTCAGTCGCTCAGTTGTGTCCGACTCTTTGCGACCCCATGAATCACAGCACGCCAGGCCTCCCTGTCCATCACCAACTCCTGGAGTTCACTCAGACTCACGTCCATCGAGTCAGTGATGCCATCCAGTCATCTCATCCTCTGTCGTCCCCTTCTCCTCCTGCCCCCAATCCCTCCCAGCATCAGAGTCTTTTCCAATGAGTCAACTCTTCGCATGAGGTGGCCAAAGTACTGGAGTTGCAGCTTTAGCATCATTCCTTCCAAAGAAATCCCAGCTCTGTTACCTCACCTTCAACCAGTCAGAGAATTGTGCACTAGGTGATTCACAAATGCTGAGACTCCCCTCCCTCATCTGACCTTTAAAAATGCTTTCCTGAAACTCGTTGGGGAGTTTGGGGTTTTTGGTCGCTACCTGTCCTGGACTCCATATGGCACCTTATACTGACGCTGCACTTTCCTTCTCCTCAACTAGGTGTCAGTAGATTGGCTTTACTGCTCATGAATAAGTGGACCTAAGTTTTGTTCACTGCCAGGTTTCCAATTTGGTTTTTGTTAATCTTTAGGATTCTTTTCATTGCCTTAAAAAATTGTATATCTGAAGCTGTGGAAAAGTTATGACATAGATAAGAGTTTGAGAAAAATCATTTACAAGTCTCAGAATCAGGCATACTCCCTGACTAAATGTTTCCAAATATATTTGATTATTTATGTGGCCATAAAAGACTTCCCTGGTGGTTCAGGTAGTAAAGCGTCTGTCTAAGACAAGTGTTTTTGGTTTTGCTCTCAAGATGACCTTTTTTAAGACAATTTCTCCTCCTTTACATTTTGTAAAAATAGAAATCTGTCAAAGTAGCCCAGAAAACCAAGACCAGTTTTTAAGTATGTCATTTTATTCTGAGTCAATAATAAAGCACATTCACCCAAAGCAAAACTATACAGTGTCTCTTCATCCAATCTCCTGTTCATGTTTATCATTTCCTCCATGAAGCAATAAGGCTCTTCTGGAAATTAGAGAAATATTAAGTAAAGACTTAGCTATTCCAGTGTCCTGAGAAAACATTGCCCAAATCTGAAAGCACTATGCAAAGGCATTGCATGCTTGCACTTTTCAAAGAAAAAAATGGCACTCCCCTTAAAAAAGCCCTGTAACTTTGTATTGAGTTCAGTTTAGTCGTTCGGTCTTGTCCGATTCTTTGCGAACCCATGGACTGCAGCACGCCAGGCTTCCCTGTTCATCACCAACTCCTGGAGCTTGCTCAAACTCATATCCATAGAGTTGGTGATGCCATCAAACAATCTTAGCCTCTGTTGTCCCCTTCTCCTCCTGCCTTCAATCTTTGCTAGCATCAGGGTCTTTTCCAATGAGTTAGTTCTTCACATCAGGTGGCCAAAGTATTGGAGTTTCAGCTTCAGCATCACTCTTTCCAATGAATATTCAGGACTGAGTTCCTTTAGGATTGACTGGTTATATCTCCTTGCTGTCCGAAGCACTCACAAGAGTCTTCTCCAGCGCCACAATTCAAAAGCATCAATTCTTCGGCGCTCAGCTTTCTTTATAGTCCAACTCTCACATCCATACATGACTACTGGAAAAACCATAGCTTAGACTAGACAGATCTTTGCTGGCAAAATAATGTAGAGACATGCTTTTTAATATACTGTCTAGGTTGGTCACAGCTTTTCTTTCAAGGAACAAGCGTCTTTAATTTCATGGCTGCAGTTACCATCTGAAGTGGTTTTGGAGCCTCAAGAAATAAAGTTCGTCACTGCTTCCATTGTTTCCCCATCTATTTGGCATGAAGCGATGGGACCGGATGCCATGGTCTTTGTTTTTTGCATGTTGAGTTTAAACCAGATTTTTCACTCTCCTCTTTCACTTTCAACAGGAGGCTCTTCAGTTCCTCTTCCCTTTCTGCCATTAAGGTGGTGTCATCTGCTTATCTGAGGTTATTGATATTTCTCCCAGCATCTTGATTCCAGCTTGTGCTTCATCTAGCCTGGCATTTTGCATGATGTACTCTGCATACAGGTTAAATAAGCAGGGTGACAATATACAGCCTTGACGTACTCCTTTCCCAATTTGGAACCAGTCCATTGTTCCATGTCCACTTCTAACTGTTGCTTATTGACCTGCATACAGATTTCTCAGAAGGCAGGTAAGGTGCTCTGGTATTCCCATCTCTTGAAGAATTTTCCACAGATTGTTGTGATCTACATAGTCAATGGCTTTGACATAGTTAATAAAGCAGAAATAGATGTTTTTCTGGACTCTCGCTTTTTCAATGATCCAGCGGATATTGGCAATTTGATTACTGGTTCCTCTGCCTTTTCCAAAACCAGCTTGAACATCTGGAAGTTCATGGTTCATGTACTGTTGAAGCCTGGCTTGGAGAATTTTGAGCATTACTTTACTAGCATGTGAGATGAGTGCAATTGTGAGATAGTTTGAACATTCTTTGGCATTGCCTTTCTTTGGGATTGGAATGAAAACTGACCTTTTCCAGTCCCATGGTCACTGCTGAGTTTTCCAAATTTGCTAGCATATTGAGTGCAGCACTTTCACAGTATCATCTTTTAAGATTTGAAATAGCTCAGCTTGAATTCCATGACCTCCACTAGCTTTGCTTATAGTGATGCTTCCTAAGGCCCACTGACTTCGAACTCCAGGATGACTGGTTCTAGGTGAGTGATCACACCATCTTGCTTATCTGGGTCATGAAGATCTTTTTTGTATAGTTCTTCTGTGTATTCTTGCCACCTTTGTATCACCAACCTTGCCAACTTTGGCATCTTTGTATTACCACCACTCAACTAATCTATTTTTCATGTGGTTATTTCAATTGAATTACAAGTATTAGTAACAATAAGTTAAATGCAAGATACCACTCCATTGAAAAACAGGTACAAATTAGTAACACCTTTCAAGTCAGGAAAATAGTTGAGCAAGAGTAATTCAAAAGAGGTATAATTTCACCAAAATTACATTGTAAAATAAGCACAAATTAAGTGTAGCTATGATTCAGCTTTACCTTGAGATTAATAACAACTGCCAATCTCTTACTAAGAATTCACAGTTCTTTTAGCTTACATCCTAGTTTATTTGCTACATATCCATGGGATTTTTAGCCTACACATACACACACTCACAAATATGTATGATTAATAAGCAGTGACTTCAGTTAGTACGCTGTTAACAACACACAGGATATAACAGCTTCATGACTTCTATATTATTGGGGAACCTGTGTCAATGTCTTCCTTAAACTGGAAGTACTTTACCCAGCAAAATACAAGGGCATAGTTGAACCAATGTAGTACTGAAACAGTAGGGAAAGGGGCAGGACACAAGCTTTAAAAGAATGACATAGCAGCTGAAAATGCGACATAAACTGGTTAGAATCAACTAGGTCCAACATGGCAGAAGATTCAACTTCCTGGAAATCCCTGTTCCTTCCCCAAATTAATCAGGATAATCCTCCCACTGGCCTATGGAGTCATCCAGCCCATTGAAAACTACCTCCTCTTATATTAGGGGTGTTCTCCCTTTTTCAGATGACCCTGTGCCCTGAGGCCATTCTCGCCTTTTGAGAGGGACTGCTTTCTCTCTATAGAAAGTGTATCTCCCTAAATTAATCCACTATTTACCTATCACTTTGTCCCTCTTTGAATTCTTTCTGAGTCCAGACATAAAAAACCTGAGCTTCATAAACAGGTGTGCTATTTCAATTAAAAGAGCAGGTTCAAGTCTCAGTCTGAGTTATGTGCTTTCAGAATCACAGGGACATGGAGGACAGAAC
The DNA here is from genome assembly GCF_000754665.1 of Bison bison bison. Taxonomy (NCBI): domain Eukaryota; kingdom Metazoa; phylum Chordata; class Mammalia; order Artiodactyla; family Bovidae; genus Bison; species Bison bison. The sequence goes on along the minus strand of NW_011494735.1, from coordinate 11,252,128 downwards.
AGTGTATCACACAATCAGTCACAGATATAGGTATTTCACTGATGACAAGTCACTGTATGCACATTTTCTAAAAAATATATTAAAATAGAACATACTTTCTTAGATGTACCCTTACCTGATTTTATTTAGAAATAAGGGTTTAGAGAGACTTTCCCTGGTGGCTCAGTGGTAAAGAATCCACCTGCAATGCAGGAGTTGCAGGAGACACAGGTTTGATCCGTGGGTTGGGAAGATGCCCTGGGATGCATGGCAACCCACTCCAGTATTTTTGCCTGCAGAATCTCACGGACAGAGGAGCCTGGTGGGCTACAGTCCACAGGGTTACAAAGAGTTGGACACAACTGAAGCGACTTAGCATGCATGCATGCAAAGGTTTAGAAGAGAGTTTAGGGGTGACACTGAAGTTACAGGATTAATTTTAAGGCAACTGCAGAGCTACTGATGGGGACTAATAAAGGTTTTCAAAAAGTCCACTCAAGACTCCAGAGAGAACATTTACTTTTTCTTTTTCTTCTGGAGGAGTGGAAGGAGAGAATGGAATACTCTCCAAAGTAGCCCTTGGAGTCAGTAATATATAAATCTAAATTCAAGTTAATTGCTTAGAAAACAAGAGGCATCTCATGTACAGTATAGATTTTATCACAGTCAACCAATATTTTTCCTATGTGTATCTATTTTAACCTTATAAGATTTTTTTTTCTCTTTTCCTTTTTGGGTCCTGATGAAGGAAGAGGAGAGGATGGGTTGGGTTGTGCCCAGGAGTAAAAACAACCCAGAAAAGGTGAATCAGGTGAAGGTACTGCAGCCATGAGCAATCTTCCCAAAGAAAGTCCAGTCTCACCGGACCTTAGGATATTACAGGGGCCCACAGGGTATTCGTAGGATGAAAAACACCTGGGAGACCCCTCCCAGAGACTCTTCCTCCCAGACTCATCTATAAGGCCCTGGCTCATTCCACCTTTCATACAAACACCAATCCTCCTCAAGGTCTCCCCAGCAGTCTTCACCCCAATATGAGGTGCCATGCCTCAGTGGACTGTCCAGGTATATGAACTGTCTGTGGCCTGAATGCTTACCAGGGGAGGAAGTGCCTAAGGACAGAATTGGGAGGGAACTGCGCATGTGTGGGCCAGAAATCTGCAGCCTTCCGGCAGCCTCAAGAGCCACGGGTAGTCACAAGGGCTTCTGGGCTAGAACTCTGGGGCTCCAAATGCACGTCTGCCGAGGTCCAAGGCCACGCAGCCTGCATGTGTCATTTCATTGCACATTCTCGGGGCCCAGCATCTGTGAGGTGTTTCAAATGCCACCAATGAGACCATAGCTGCCCGTTCCTCCAGCCTTACCACTGAAGGGCAGTCTCGGGGCATCAGTGTCTTCTCCTGACCCAGCTCATCTGTCAGCACCCTTGGTAGGGGAATTTTATACACAACGGAAAAATACCTTTGGTAATATTGCTTGGAGATATGTAGGTGAAGTAGATTGAGCTGAAAAGACACTGTGATTGTGGGGAGCAAAGTGGGTGGAGAACATAATCAACATCCTTTCTAAAACTTCCTCCAAATAATACTTAATTCTCTTTGGGTGAGCTACTTACTACAGTGTTAAATGTAATTTCAGTTTGTTGCAAAATGGGAAACTCATGTACATAAATGACACTTGGTAACTTTTAATGTTAGAAACTGGGACAGACCCCCCCCCCAAAAAAAAAAAATGTCTAGCTGTTACATTACTACACAGATATTTCCACTTGAACTTTTTCTCAGAGCAAGCCCTATTTCAGGGTTTGTTGACCTACATGAAATCATTAAACCAGAGAAAAGATTTATTAACTTGAAGTCTTCATTCATTGTATAATTCTTAGAAGCTCACAAGTACCAGGGTAATATAACCCTCCCTGAATACACACACACACACACACACACCATCATCCCAGTAAAAGGTATTTTGAGGGTCTTGTATTAAGAGTAGACTACAATACCTGGAAATAATATTAGTTTTACTAAAAAATAGTGTCTTAAAGACCCATATTATTAGAGTAATACAATAACTGGATTATGAACTTACTAGCTGATATTTATTGCTTAATTTAGATAAAATATTAATATTGATTGGGCACATATGTTAACTACATTATTTAGACCAAATAATAATAATATTATTACCCTATGTTTACCTTCATACAATAGATGTTTCTAGAAAGATTAAATTTAATTAAAATGTGTATTAAATTAACTTTAATACATAGTCAAGAGCTGGATTGACTTTTTCTGGAAGGAACTGCTTAACGTACAGCATTACATGGTTCTCACACTGGACATTGGAGCAGTGGATATGATTGAACCATGAATCAACAAGAGCATGTAGTGATTTTATTTATATCAATTTTCTTGGTGCCAGGAAGTCCTCTTAATGTCCCAAATTTAATGATGTAATTTTAGTGATTTTAAAATTTAAATAGCCCAATAATATGTACAAACATTTTAATTTAGTCTCAACCACAATTTCTCTGTTAAGATGAGAGCATGAGATTTAGTGGCAGATACTAAGACATGAATAACAATTATCAGAAAATTAGAGTCTAGTGGCCTACTAATTTATGAAGACTAGTTAGTTTTTGTTTTTGTTTTTTTTCCCCTAATACTTTTGTCCTACACTTTCCAAAGGTTTTCAGGAACCCCTGTCAGGGTCAAAATATTCCATTTTATTGCATCTTGTCTCACTAGATTCTTTTGTTAAGAAAAAAGAATTCTTTTGCTATGTATTCCCTTATCAGCTTTATACATGCTCATCTTCAACAACTAATATGTCTTCAATAGAAACAAATGCTTGTCTTTTGTAGGTGGAGTAAGGAGTTCACTGACAAAGCAAAATTAAACAACTCTTTCACCGTTGTTTTTTGTCCCTTCCTCCATCTTCTTGAAATCCAAAAAGAGGAAGAAAAACACACAGTAATATTGGTTTGATGACTCTCTGCCTTGAAATGCCAATTTTTTGAGAAATTAACTGGGATAAAATGACTACATTTTCAGTATCCATAATAATACCTGAAAATGTAGTTGGGTTTGTTTTTTTAAGAATCTGAAGTTAGGTTTTCACAGAAGACCAGATGGTGTTTTTTTGGTTTGGGGGTGGTAGTGGAATTTTGTTTTGTTTGTTGTTGTTGTTTTTTAAAAACAGGTGTGACAGTCATTTTCTCCAGCTACTGTATTAGCACATTTAATTGCTAAGTTCACAGGCAGCCATCTCAATTCTTTTACCAGCAGATGGTGAAAGTGATTTTAAAAGAGGAGTAAGGATTTTTCAAAAAACATTTCAGAACCGCATAAGATCTGCTCCTCCCTCAATGGGTGTGTCAGCCTCTGATGAGCGCTAATGGAAGTCACATAACTGCCTCGACAGTGCATTTGCCTTTAATTACTTGATGGTTATCCAGATTTTGTGAAATTACTCACACATTATCTAACAAAGCTTTATGTACTTGCAGTAACTTTCTTCACATCATTTTATCACCATTAGCTAATTAAACTTCACTGCAAAATACATAGGTAGAAAGTTTTATAGGCTTTATTTTACTGAATGTAAATAGTGTATCACCTGGTATATCACCAAGAGAATGGAAGTTAAATATAAGTCCCACACTCACAAGGATTTATAACTTCATATCATGTTTGCTCCTCAAATATAAATGACTTGAGTTTAGAATAAGGAGACATTTAGTGTGACAGGCACTTAGTTGCTTATCCATATCCGTTCTTCTCTTCTCAGCTAACAGAATCCTTTTTCTGTTCAGACTGGCCATTGTTAAAGAAAAAATTCTGACACTTGTTTCCCTTCTCCAAGGGATCTTCCCAACCCAGGAATTGAACCCAGTGCTCCCGCATTGCAGGCAGATTCTTTACCAACTGATCTGTCAGGGAAGCCCTCAGATGATAAGAGCTTAAATCCGGAACTACAGCAATAGGGATATTGCAGTAGGAGACAGAGATCGAACTCAACTCCAAATACAGCAAAGACAAAGGTGGCCCAGTGGCAAAGATTCTGTGCTCCCAATGCAGGGGGCGCTGGATTTGATCCCTGGTCAGGGAGCTAGATCCCAAACGCTGCAACAAAGATTGAAGACCCTGTGCCATGCAGCCAAATCAATAAATTTTTAAAAACAACAAGAACAAAGGCAACTGGGGATCTACAGGCAAGGAACAGAGTTGAGGGGCCAGTGGATAAAAATTTATAGAGAGGAAACATCAAGGACAAGAGGATTCCTGCTAAAATAACCTAATAGGATTCTTGCTAAGACAAGTCAAGGATTTGTACATTAAAGATGGGAGATGAACAGTGTGACCAAGATCAAAGGTAGGGGAATTCTCACTAAAATGACTTAGCAGGATTTATTGTTAACACTGGGCTGGGCAGGCCAAAGACAGAGTGGGAGCCAAAGCTGAGGGCGAGTCAAGAAGAGGACTCAAAGGAGCCATCCAAAGTTTGGTCAAAAAACCTTTGTTACCATGTATTCAGCTAAAAGTTTAGAGCTCCCTTGCAGTTGAGTATGAGATGTTACATGGTTGTGAACAATACATAAAGGAAAGTCTGCTGCAAAGTTCTGGGACTGTTTTTACTTTTCAAGTGTAGTCACTGCCTTCTCCCACTTCTTTCTGAACATAGCGAATCCCAATTGTGACCACAGAGATGGAAGCCACATGCTGAAGATGGTGGAACAGAAAGAGCGAGCCCAGGACATTGCTGAAAACATGTAACTCATAATGCAACTCTGGGTTGCTTCCTCCAGATTTCTTTTTATGTGAGCAATATTAAACCAGTTTAGTCAGGTTTTCTGTAATTAACAGTAGAAAACAATCTTGGCTGAGACATTTGGCAAACATGATTCCCTTATTATAATAACAGTGTTCTTGGTAAAATTATAAGTTCAGTTGGAAAGATAAAATTCTGAAGTTAATTCTTAAAAAATTAAGTATGAATGAACCACAGACATCTCTTTCTTCGGCATTTATGCAATGCTTCTTTTGAGAATATGTTACCAGAGGAGAAATCTAGGCTATGGGATATAAAGATTTGTAATCCAGGTTTTAAAAATTTAGCATGAGCTAATATAATCCACGTGTAACATCAGGATTCCTGGTTAAGTAAAATAGAAAGCAATCATTAAAACAGAAATCACAGCATTCTGAGTAGCCACACAGGCATCTGAACTCCGTGGTTCTCTGGAAGAGAAACTCTAGAGAGCCCTGGGAAGCAGAGCACATGGCTTCCAGAAGAGCAGAGACCCTCATAATATCTAATCTGCAAATAGCCTCCCCCAAAGCCCTAATGTTCCAAGTAAATATTATCATTTCCAACATGTGCTATGAGATGAAGAATATGGGAAACCCCTATCCAGATTAATGACTTAACTGTGGCTTGAATTTTGAGATGGATTACAAGTAAATTGCTACATAAATAAAATATTAACATTTATAAATGACTTTGTTTGCAAATGTAGGCAAATTTATAATAACCTATGAGTGCCATTTCTCTCACTCACATTTTGATAATTTCCTCTTTAGTTTGTTAATGTTTTTAATTATGCATACATACACACACATAAAAGCATAAATGTGGCTCACACTTTTGGGAAGGGCAGTCTTCTTATAGTTTCCCTTTTTACTCAGCTTCCCACATCCCCTTATCCTTCAGCCATCTATTACTTTATGCAATGTTTGCTTTACAGTTTTTGTTTGTATAGGTCTTCTACTCCTCTGGGTAAGTTTACTTCTAACTATTTTACAGTTTTATAACTAAAGGTAATATAGTATTTCTAGGTATTCTGTCATTAATTCTATCAGTTGTTTATATCCAGTACAAATATACATCTTAGATACATGCTTTATTGAGTAAGAATAAAGTAAAACCAGTGTGGGTCCTGGAATGGACACGAAGATTAAGGCCATAATACCAACATCAACCACTATGCCTTTGTATGGAGATGGAAAAACAGAATGTCTCTCCTGAGATATTTAATAAATATATGGACTAAGATTTCATGTATTATTACTCAGTTTCCACATATTTCTTCTCCAGTCCGAAGTATGCATTTTTGCTTTTTCTTTAAATATTTGAAATTATCTCATAAATTTACAGCTTATCAAAAATTTCAGTGCATTACTTTTTATCCAGTAAACGGGGATGGTTTGTATGCTGGATTTGTTTAATTTCTAGTTTCCTATTTTCATTTTCAATTTCACATTTTCAATTTCACATTTAAATAACTTGAATAATGTCTTTATCATTCACCACTTTAAGCCTATGAGTTTAAATCTTAACTGAAATTGGTTTGTTGTTTTATACTATGATTCTATCTTTAATTTCTCTAGAAAATATCTCTGGGTTCAACACTCCTTCCTCTGCGCTCCCAAATCATTATGCACGCATTTCTACATAGCAACAAGATAGCACAGAAAGGTGCCCAGCCCATTACATGGTGAATTCTTTAAGGGAACAAGCTACACCCAGTTACCACTGTATCCTCAATAACTAACACACTGCTGGGCATATTTTTGGTGCAAAATATGTCTGTTGAACAGAGTTTTGTGGTTCACACTCAATTTGTATTGATTTATTTTATCTTCACAGCCACTCTGTGAGAAATGCTTTATCATTAATCTCATGTCTCAGATGAAGGCATCAACTCTGAGCAGCTCAGAGAGTGATGGTACAAGACTGGAATCTGGTCTTCTGGCTCCTCTCCCACATACTTACTCCTGTTACCCACATGATCAGAAGTAGTACATCCTCCAATTAAAGCAGTGTTTAGCTATATAATCAACTGTATGATTCAGTCAATTATACTACCTTTCCAGATATTTTTAAAACTATCAGTGTGCCTTTTAAAAATTATAGCCACTTAGTCCTGGAGAATCCTGTGGACAGAGGAGCCTGGTGGGCTGCTGTCCATGGGGTCGCACAGAGTCAGACACAACTGAAGCGACTTAGCGTGCATGCATGCATGCATGCATTGGAGAAGGAAATGGCAACCCACTCCAGTGTTCTTGCCTGGAGAATCCCAGGGACAGAGGAGCTTAGTGGGCTGCCATCTATGGGGTCGCACAGAGTCAGACATGACAAGCAGCTTAGCAGCAGCAGTAGTCCTGCCTAAGTGAAAAAAACTTCCAATCTCAAACTTGCCTTGTTAAACTAAGCATCTACAGTATCTCATAAGCATGTACCATGTGACTAAAAAAAAAAGTGGAACTCTTCTTTGTCCTTTCCATATTTGCAATCAACTTGGGTCTATCATTTTTACTTAGATATATACTCTCTGTCCAATATTAATGCTATATAATGGTGGTCATCTTGGCTGATGAGATAATACGGTTTCTAAGCAAAATTTTATTCTAGAGTTAAACCTTTTGCTTTCTGGGATTTTTTGGCTTTGCTTTCTGGGAACTTCTGGCTTGACATAACACTTTATATCCCACAGTGCTTTTACATAAATTTAATGTCAGTGGGCAAACCTTCTCCCCTTTATTTTATAGGTACAGAAGTTATGTTCTAAAGAGGATAAGCATCACATACTTGTTCGGTCACAAAAACATTGAATGGTCATGCAGAGATACACACCAGGTCCTATGACACCAAGTTTATGGAACTGTTCTTTTTACTTCTCCAGCCATGCAATAGAGTATATTTCAGGTTCTCCATGTGACCAGAAGTTTTTCATTTGTTTGTTTTGAAGATAAAGCCTATGTTTGTTGCAATCTCTTCTATAACACAAAATGTTTAGATTAAAAAGATTCCCCAAATTTATTTGATTTTATCTTGTTATCTACTTGAGGCAAGTCGATCTGGTGCTTTCTCCATGAACAAATGGACAGCATTCAACTTCACTTTAATAACAGAATGCTTAATCCCTCTAATTGACAAAAACCTTAGCTATCATTGGTGTTTTTCCTTACACTGGAATTCAATAATTTGAACTTTGCTTATTACAACAATACTTTCACTACTTTTCACTATTGATTTGCATTAAAATCCACCAAATGCCACATTCATTCTTGATTCATTCATTGGTTAAAGATCATGTGTTTTACATTTAATACAGAACTTCCAGTAATTCCTGCTTATCTTCATTATTTTAACCCAAAGCCATGAAAAGTAACAAGTACCTGAATCACAGTTTAATTCAAAACATAACACAAGTAATGTAAATTATCTCCCTGAAATAGTTCTTATTTTATATATATATAAGGTCCTTATTTTATATGGGTAAAGGCTTGATCTGGTCATCTTTTCCTTAATAGTGTTCTATTTAGTCACCTAGGAGCTGAAAAGTAGACAATAGCCATGCTTATAATTCTAAAAAATGCAGTCATGAGTGGATGGAAAACTGAGTCTTATGATTTTTATTCTTGCTTATTTGGTTTCTAAATCCTTTTAATCATTATTACTGTGTTAGTCACTTAGTCATGTCCAACTTTTTGCAACCCCAGAGACAGTAGCCCACCAGGCTCCTGTGTCCATAGAATTCTCCAGGCAAGAATACTGGAGTGGGTTGCCATTCCCTTCTCCAAATATGTAGCAGGCTCCTGTGTCCATAGAATTCTCCAGGCAAGAATACTGGAGTGGGTTGCCATTCCCTTCTCCAAATATGTAGCAGGCTCCTGTGTCCATAGAATTCTCCAGGCAAGAATACTGGAGTGGGTTGCCATTCCCTTCTCCAAATATGTAGCAGGCTCCTGTGTCCATAGAATTCTCCAGGCAAGAATACTGGAGTGGGTTGCCATTCCCTTCTCCAAATATGTAGCAGGCTCCTGTGTCCATAGAATTCTCCAGGCAAGAATACTGGAGTGGGTTGCCATTCCCTTCTCCAAATATGTAGTCTATACTCGGCTTTCTTTGTTTTCAGATTACATGCTCATAAAATTCTTTATTAGCAAATCTTATCACTCCTTCCTTACTGATATTCCCCATACCATAATTTAGACAGTCATTTTAACCTAGATTTTTATAAAAGTCCCCAAATCATCTCCCCTTCACTCTTTTTCATCCCTCCATGAGCTGCTCAATTATGCTGAAGCTGAGCTATCAGAATGCTTTAACCTCTAGGAGATAAGACATGCCCAGACACCTCAAATTTACCACATGCTAAATAACTCTCTTCCTCTACTGCCCCGCCTCCCCCAGTCTGCCATGTCTCACTGAGTCTTGGCATTACCAAGTTAGCAACAATGAGTCATCTCTGATCACTCCCTCTTCCTCATCCCACACTTTTCTTCATTCATTCATCTATTCACTAAACAAATATTCAACACCCTAGTTAAATATTAGAACAATGCTAGGTACTACTCAATTTGTTCTTTTCACCAGATTTTTCTTTCTCTTCTCACTTTGCCTAATGTCATAATTTTATTCATCCTTCAGGAACAGTCCAAGTGTCATTTGTAATTCCTATATGAACCTCTAAATTTTCCTCATCTTCCCCATACGATTGGTTTTCTTATGTGTCCAAAAAATTATTAATTTACATACTTCTGTTAAAACATGCAGGGCAGTTTGATTTGAATTGGAAAATTATCTATACCCCCTCTACCAGATTATAATGGCTCTAGTACAGTAAAATGCTTTATTTATCTTTAGGTTCCCATCAAGAAGTAAGTAGAGAGGTTCAAAGGTGAACTATCAATGTTAGCAGAGCATAGTCACACAATATTTGAGGAAAGGTCAGACTTTCAAATTCAGGCAAGCAAGCAATCACCTGGGAGAAGGTAACTGGCAAGAATGGTTCATTTCTTGAGAAAAGAGTGATATAGTGGGCAGGTAAACGGGCAAAACTCAATCAGGGAGCAAGACAAGTTGACCAAAGTCCAGGCAAAAACTTAACAAGCAGGACTACATCAAACCAAAAGGCTTCTGCCCAACAAAGGAAACCAGCAACAAGGCAAAAGTGCAGCCTAAAGAATGGGAGAAAATATTTGCAAACCACATATCCACTAAGGGGTTAATGTCCAAAATAAAGAAGAAATTCACACAACTCAATAGCAAAAAAATGTTAAAAAGTAACCCAATTTAAAAATGGACAAAGGACTTGAACAGACATTTTTCCAAAGACAACACACAAATGGTCAAGAAGTACGTGAAAAGGTTCTTAACATCAATAATCATCAAGGAAAAGCAAATCGAAAGCTCAATGATGTATCATGTCACACTTGTTTAAATGACTTATCAAAACAGAGAACAAATGCTTGTAAGCATGCAGAAGAAGAACATCTGTACACTGTTGGGAACACAAATTGATGCAGCCACTATACAAAACAGTATGGGAGGTTCCTTCAGAAATTAAAAATAGAACTACCATATGAGAGTTACCTCACTTCTGGGTATATAATTTCAAAAGAATTGAAATCAAGACCTCAATGAGATGTTCCTACTCGCATGTTCATAGGAGCATTATTCACAATAGCCAATGTATGGACAAAAACTAAGTGTCTGCCAATGATGAATAGATAAAGAAAATATGGTATATAAGTATACAATGAAATATTCAGTTCAGTTGCTCAGTCATGTCCGACTTTTTGCGATTCTATGAACTGTAGCACACCAGACCTCCAGTCCATCACCAACTCCAGGAGCTTGCTCTGGTGATGCCATCCAACTATCTTACCCTCTATAGTCCCCTTCTCCGCCTGCCTTCAATCTTTCCCAGCATCCGGAACTTTTCCAAGGAGTCAGTTCTTTGCATCAGGCCAAAGTATTGGAGTTTCAGCTTCAGCAGCAGTCCTTACAATGAATATTCAGGACTGATTTCCTTTAGGATTGACTGGTTTGGTCTCCTTGTAGTTCAAGGGACTCTCAAGAGTCTTCTCCAACACCACAGTTCAGAAGCATCAATTCTTCAGCTCTCAGCTTTCTTTATAGTCCAAATCTCACTTCCATACATGACTACTGGAAAAACCATAGCTTTGACTAGATGCACCTTTGTTGGCAAAGTAGTGTCTCTGTTTTTAATATGCTGTCTAGGTTGGTCATAGCTTTTCTTCCAAGGAGCAAGTGTCTTTTAACTTCAATAGCTGCAGTCATCATCTGCAGTGATTTTGGAGCCTCCAAAAATAAAGTATCTCACTATCTCTGCTGTTTCCGTATCTATTTGCCATGAAGTGATGGGACCAGATGCCATAATCTTTGTTTTCTGAATGCTGAGTTTTAAGCCAGCTTTTTCACTCTCCTCTTTCACTTTCATCAAGAGGCTCTTTAGTTCCTCTTCATTTTCTGCCATAAGGGTGGCATCATCTGCATATATGAGGTTATTGATATTTCTCCTGGCAATCTTGATTCCAGCTTGTGCCTCCCCCAGCCCAGCGTTTCTCGTGATGTACTCTGCATTTAAGTTAAATAAGCAGGGTGACAATATACAGCCTTGACATACTCCTTTCCCAATTTGGAACCAGTCATGGAACCAATTTGTTCCATGTCTGGTTCTAACTGTTGCTTCTTGACCTGCATATACGTTTCTCAAGAGGCAGGTAAGGTGGTCTGGTATTCCATCTCTTGAAGAATTTTCCACTGTTTGTTTTGATCCACACAGTCAAAGGCTTTGGCATAGTCAATAAAGCAGAAGTAGATGTTTCTCTGGTATTCTCTTGCTTTTTTGATGATCCAATAGATGTTGACAATTTGATCTCTGGCTCCTCTGCTTTTTCTAAATCCAGCTTGAACATCTGGAAGTCTATGGTTCACGTACTGTTGAAGCCTGGCTTGGAAAATTTTGAGCATTACTTTGCTAGCATGTGAGATGAGCGCAATTGTGTGGTCATTTGAACATTCTTTGGAATTGCCTTTCTTTGGGACTGGAATGAAAACTGACCTTTTCCAGTCCTGTGGCCACTGATGAGTTTTCCAAATTTGCTGGCATATTGAGTGCAGCACTTTCACAGCATCATCTTTCAGGATTTGAAATAGCTCAACTGGAATTCCATCACCTCCACTAGCTTTGTTCATAGTGATGCTTCCTGAGGCCCACTTGACTTCACATTCCAGGATGTCTAGGTCTGGGTGAATGATCACACCATCATGGTTATCTCAGTCATGAAGATCTTTTTTTGTATAGTTCTCCTGTGTAGTCGTGCCACCTGTTCTGCTGCTGTTAGGTCCATACTATTTCTGTCCTTTATTTTTCCCATCTTTGTATGAAATGTTCCCTTGGTATCTCTAATTTTCTTGAATAGTATTTCTAATAAGTGAAATATCCTTCAGCCACAAAAAAGGAAATCCTGTCACTTGGTACAAAAATGAGTCAACCCACAGGACATTATGCCAATTGAAATAAGTCAGAAAGAAAGAGAAACAACTATTAATATCACATGGTATTGCTTATATATGCAAAATTTTTCAGTAACAAGATAAATAAGGTCTGAAGATCTACATGGTGACTATAGTTGATAACATGGTACTGTATACATCTGTTAAAAGAAAGGAACTTAAATGTTCTCACACACAAAACAAGTTAAATACAGGGAATACTTTCTTAATGTGTAACAGACCATCATATTGTACACTTTAAATATATCACATTTCATTTGTCACTTATACCTCAATAAAACTGGAGGGGAGGAGAGAATTGAACGCTAGAGGCAGGACAGGACTGAATCTCAGGAGCAAAAAGTAAGAAGTCTAATAACCAGGGATTGACCAGTTCCAAGAGTACTTGGACACAACTGTGAAATTATTTATTTTGTTTACCTGCTAAGTCATGTCTAACTCTTTTTGCAACCCCATGGACTGTAACCCACCAGGCTCCTCTGCCCATGGGATTTCCCAGGCAAGAATACAGGAGTGGGTTGCCATTCCTTCTCCAGGAGATGTTCCCAATCCAGGGATTGAACCCATGCCTCTTGCATTGGCAGGCAGATTCTTTACCACTGAGCCACCAGGGAAGCCCTTATTACTCCTTAACTAGTTTTAAATGGCACTGTGAAGTGGGAATGAGACTGAGATGACAAGCAGATCAGTGACACCCCCCCCCCAGTCAAAAGGCCAAAAGCTAAAATTTGTAACATGGCCTAGAAATTTCTGAAAAATATGAACCCTGCCTCCATCTCCAGGCTCATCTGATATTATTGTCCTTTGAGCACATCCTCTAAGCTTCAGCCATCCTAGCATCTAGTTTCTCCATGTGCCTCTCCCAGAATCTTCTATTTTTTTCCTTCTCTTCTCCTTATCTAGCTAGCTCCCACTTATTCTATAGTTTTCCACTCAGGTAATTATAATTTCATTCACTTTTTCACCATAAAGGCAGTAACACTGTCTTAATTGGTGTGTGTATGTGCAGGGGAGGTTGTAAAATATACAAAACAATTTTTATCTTCCTCATTTTAAAGTTTAGGTACATTCACATTGTTACACAACCAATCTCCAGAACTCATTTTATCTTACAAAACTGAAACTCTATACCCATTAAACAACAACCCCTTCTGCCCATAATTGGAAACTACCTTTCCACTTTCTGTCTCCATGAATTTGACAATTCTAGGTACCTCATTTAAGTGGAATCACAGTATTTGTCTTCTCTTTGTAACTGGCTTACTTCACTTAGTATAATGGTCATTCACATTATAGCATATGTCAGAGTTTCCTTTCTTTTAAGGCTGTATTATATTCCATTATACTTCCCAGGTGGCGCTAGTGGTAAAGAACCTGCCTGCCAGAGCAGATTAAATGTAAGAGATGTGGGTTTGATCCCTGGGTCAGGAAGATCCCCTGGAGGAGGGCATGGCAACCCACTCCAGTATTCTTGCCTGGAGAATCCCATGGACAGAGGAGCCTGGCGGGTTGCAGTCCCATGGGTTCACACAGAGTAGAACAAGACTGAAGCAACTTAGCATGCATGCATATTCCTCAAGGAAATCAACCCTGAATATTCATTGGAAGGACTGATGCTGAAGCTGAAGCTCCAGAACTTTGACCTCCTGATGTGAAGAGCCGACTCACTGGAAAAGATCCTGATGCTGGGAAAAATTGAGGGCAAGAGAAAAAGGGGGCAAAGATAGTTGGAATGCCATGATCAACTAAATGGACTTGAGTTTGGGCAAACTCCAGTAGATAGTGAAGGAAAGGGAAGCCTGGTGTGCTGCAATTCATGGGGTCGCAAATAGCCAGACATGACTGAGCGACTAAACAACATATCGCATTATATGTATATGCCACATTTTATCTCTTCATCCATAGGTGGACACTTGTGTTGTTCCCACTTTTTTGGCTACTATGAACAATATTGCTATGAATATAGGTGTACAAAATTTCAAGACCTTGCTTTCAATTCTTCTGGATATATACCAAGAAATGTAATTGCTAGATCATATGGTAATTCTATTTTCAACTTTTTGAGAAACTGCCATACTGTTTTCCATAGCAGCTGTACCATTTTACCTTCCCACCAACCGTGTATAAGTGTTCCAATTTCTCTTCATCCTCGCCAACACTTTGTCTTTTTTGTTTTTAATCTAATGGGTGTGAGTTAGTATTAATCATCTTTTAAATCATCCACATCATCAAGTTCATGCCCAATAAGATAATAAATATTCAATAAATACATATGGAATTAAATTGGCAAAAAGTTCAGCTCAGAAGCATCCAAGGAGAACAGATGCACATCACATGGAATGATCCTATCTCAAGGGAGGTTGGAGGACAGCCCACTTTGCTCTCACTTGCAGCTATGCTAACACAACTTCTAGCTTCCTGCTTTCTCATTTGAGGTGTTTTAAACTATGTAGACACATTACAACACTAAGATGGGAGATTTCAAAAATAAATATGAAAAAATTTTTTTCCAGTCAAATGAAGCATTTTTCTGTATCTATCTTTTTCTATGTATACATCCTATTGTGTTAAGTTTACATATGAGCAGCAAATATGTGGGAGAATAATAGCCAAGCTGCCCTAGGGATAAATTGCATCTATTATTACAAACAAATTTTTAAATTGCTTCAAATTAACAGTGAGAAGTGCTGAGGGACTATACCACAGAAGGTCTCGATCTTTTCTTGTGGGTCAGACTTCAGTGAGGAGATGACATTTTAGTGTATCTTTCTCTACCTGTATATTTATTGTGTTAAGTTTTCAGAGCAGCACATGTACTTTTCTGTAACTAGGCAATAATTAACTCAATCAAGATACACTAATTAATCTCCTGCTAAATATAAACACTGTGCTAGGCTCAGTGGGGTTACAAAGAAGAATTCAAGGATTTAACTTGATCCCAAGAGGTAACATACCATCTGGGAATAACCATGTCCCATAGAAGTTCTATACCAGAAAAAGTTTCAAGTTTTTAAACACAGTCATCTAACTGTAAAGGATAAGTTACAGAGAATCTAACAGCCATCTATTACATAGTTAGTGAAATGATTTGATCCTCAAGAATCTTTTGATTCTAAAGACTTAAAAATCAAATATTATGCCTCCATTGTTCCATCTATGAGTTTAAATAAAACTCGTTCAGCAGTCAACATAGACAAGAAACACTAACATACTGGAACTGTTCTTTCAATCTATAATAATGTAAGATGTTGGAAATTGAAATGAAAGCATGAAAGCTTAAAGAACTTGAATCATTCAAAATAGTGTTCACAGAAGTGTTCTCCTGTGGACTTTCATACATTCCAGTTCACAACTAAAAAAGCAATCATGAATAGCAGCAGGAGGAGTAAAAATATACCTATCAGAAGAAAGCAAACTAACATGCACTTAGTCAGGATTTATGGAGTGTAGTATTACATGAATGAAGAGAAAACATAATCTACTTACCAGTGTCACCCATTTTCCAACAAAGAAGATAATAATCCAAACATGATATCCACACAAATAACAAATCCCATAAACAGGTCTGCCAGCCATTATTTCTGCAATTTTTGTCCTGGCCTGGTAATATGGTGGGCAACTACTGTTTATCAAGGTCTTGTTGCTGGTGCAGTGGGAGCTCATCACTCAACAGACATCATATTATCACTGAAAGGTGTTGAAACCTGTTCCCTATCTCCTTTCAACATTAGCTGTTCTTTGAGGTAGCTATACAGGTGGCTAGATAATTAGAAAATGAAATATTTAAAAGCCTTCATTTCTGCTGAACTGACTTCATTTTCTTCATATACAATTTCTTATTCTGATTTCTGAGTCTTTCTTCATGCTACATGGTATATCTTCTGTAATCCCTCTACCAACACTTCTATGACAACCCTGTCAGCACTCTTAACTTTCCCTAACTCACTTCATTCTCCAAGCCAAACATCACTTTGAGTTCCTATAAACTCAAACTTATAGACTTTATAAATGTATTATAGTATAATAAGCTTGTGCTTTAGCCTCTACATTTTACATGCTTCAACAGTGCACGTTAAAGCTTGTTGCTCATCTTAAACTACTGTACAAAAACATGAGACACACAAGTGTGAAAGTGAAGTCGTTCAGTTGTGTCCAACTCTTTGTGAGCCCGTGGACTATAGCCTACCAGGCTCCTCCATCCATGGGATTCTCCAGGCAAGAATACTGGAGTGGGTTGCCATTTCCTTCTGCAGGGGATCTTCCTGACCCAGGGATTGAACCACGATCTCCCTCACTGCAGGCAGACACTTTACCCTCTGAGCCATCAGGGAAGCCCTGAGACACAACATGGGCCTCAGTTTCATTGCCATTATCAAAGTCCTACATTCAACATTTTGAGCTTCTTGTGTTTGTTTGGAGATACACACACACACACATACATACATACACACACACACACACACCTGCTTTGCTTATTTGTTTTAGAGATAGTATGATTTAATGATAGTAATAATCACAATAGCTTCCAATGAGAACTCTGTTTCAGTCACTGTGCTAGTCATTTTACACATATTTTTTCAATCATTGAAACACTGCTCTTCAGTTAAGTTGGTATGAGGATAATTATTTCAATTAACTATATTAGGAAACTGATAGAGAAAAGAGGTTAAGGAATTTGCCCTAGAATTCCTGTCTCTGTGAATTCACATCTGCTAGAGATGATATCGAGAAGGCGATGGCACCCCACTCCAGTACTCTTGCCTGGAAAATCCCATGGATGGAGGAGCCTGGTGGGCTGCAGTCCATGGGGTCGCTAAGAGTCGGACATGACTGAGCGACTTCACTTTCACTTTTCACTTTCACGCATTGGAGAAGGAAATGGCAACCCACTCCAGTGTTCTTGCCTGGAGAATCCCAGGGACAGGGGAGCCTGGTGGGCTGCCCTCTATGGGGTCGCACAGAGTCCAACACGACTGAAGCAACTTAGCAGCAGCAGCAGCAGCAGAGATGATATCTAAAGTAAAGGCTGGAACTAGTGTCGTCTTTAGAGACACACAAAATTGAGATGCACAAAATTAGAGACTGATTTCAAATACCTTCTCTGCCCCTCACAAGCTATATTACCCTAGGTGAGTTCATGAGCCACTTTGAGCCACATTTCTTCATGAAGAAAATAATGTGATTATAAGTAATAACAGGAATTATGGATAAAACACAAAAAGGTGACTATCATACAGAAATATTTAGCTAGTTATATTTCTTCTTCCCTTTTTCTTCAAGTTAAGAAATATCTTTATGACATTGCTGTGCCCTACTGTTCCTAGTATAATAATGGTACCATAAGTAATCCATAAATGTTTTGTGACTATGTATTTTTTATTTTTAAGGAAAAATATATACTCAAATAGTAAGCAGTTTAAAGGTTTTTTAAAAACTCTTTTGAAAAACTACTTTAAACTTCCTTTTTTCCTTACTTCAGAATCTATTACCCATTACTGAATAGATACCAAGAATATGAAAACCTACAATGTAACAGGATGTCTGGAGAAAAAGTCAGTGACTGCAAAGGATAACCCTCACCCAGCATGGGGCTATTAGACGTCTATGAAAATACAGGATCTAGTCTGTTTGCCCAAATCTTACATTACACATTGTGTAAGATAGCAGTGTATAAGAGGCATGTACCCATCAGCATCTCAAATGAAAGATCAAGTAGGTACTAAGTGAAAAATAAATGAAGACATATACCTGATTAACAACGAACACATAGTCTAACAGAGAAAACATATATGACATAAGGTGGTAAACACTTTTTAAAAGGTACAAAAATAATAATATAATGGCACAAATGAGGGAGATATTCACTAAGCTTGAAGGATCAGAGAACTCAATACACATTTGAATTTGGCCCTTTAAAAGCATACAAGTTCACAGACAAAGAAGGAGACAAAGGGATATTCTATATGGAGGAAACTGTGAGAACAATTGCACAGGTGCACGAAAAAATTACAATGTATTAAGTTCAGAGGATGTCAAGAAATCCAATATGGCTAAAGAAAAGGACAAATAAAGATGTACTATCAGAGATAGGACAAGAAAGGAGCATACAGTCAGATGCTGAAGACTGCCGACTAAGGTATGTCACTCCCACCTGCTCTACAAGAGTTAAGTCATTAGCCACTGTACTGATGACCTTCAAACACCCTGAAAGGAATTCAGGACAGATGTTAGGAATGAGATACTGTGTTCTGGGAAAACTAGCAAAACAATCTTTCAGACAGATATTTTCAGGAGAAAACTTAATGAACACAAATTCCTGCACATTCCTGTAGTAAGAAAAGCATTAACTAAGATATCTGCCCCTTGTGACTAGCAGCAACCTTCTGTCTAGATGTGTGCTTGATTACACGTGCGCGCTACCAAAATCGCATATATATGTAGACCTCGCCCCACCTCTTATCTCTTCAGAACAATTTCTCAGCTATCTGAGAGGCTGTTTCCTGGGCCAGAGTCCCTCAGTAAGACACTGAAGAGATTCAACTCACAGCACTTAAATTGTACAGTCTATTTTTCCAGTTGACAAGACCTTGATAGCCATGCTAAGAAGCACAGAGTCATAGCAGAAATTTGGGCTCTATCATTTGAACCCAGAGAATATATTTGACTTGCCATTTGAATCCAGATGTACACCAGATTTCTGTACCTTTGTGGTTAAAATATATATGTGTTCGTGTGTGTGTGCATGTGTGTGTGTACTGAATAAAATACTACTCTTTATTCTTGGCACTAAGAATAAAAAAGGATAAAGAATAAATCAATTATCCAATGATAACAGAAATTATAAGTAGAGATTGTCAAATGAGAATAGAACTGACAATGACTAAAAGTGTTCATGATAAAACTTGTTAGCAACTAAAAATTGATTGAAGAATCAAATTTTCTTAATTTATATATATTTTTGCTTCCCAAATATTGGACTTTAAAAAGTAATGGCCACAAAAGAAAAAATATAATGTCAGAAGCTGTAATTTATTAAATATGATAAGAACAAAGCTAGCTATAAAAGATAGGTAAAAGTTAAATGAGCAAAAGGGGAATAACATGTGAAATATAAGAAATAAATCAATGTAGCCAATATAACATTTTCCTTTCAGAGGTTATGGTGTTAAGAATGAAATAGCAGATCAAGCCCAGAGCCTGAAGGACCTTACAATAGTCAAAGGAACTTGGTTATAACAAAAACTAAGGTCTTCTACAAGAAAATGACATAATGGAAGCACTTTTTAAAGAAAATTAGTTACCAAACCTGCATTAAGTCCCTACTGGGCCAGGATAGAGGAGTTGTTAAGTGGTTACAGAAACCACAGTCTCCAATTAGCAAGCTCTTACAGAAAGCATCGTGAACACCCAAATCAGAATGGCTGCATTGCGAACAGAGAAGAAAAATCCAAAAACGGTTTAGGCAATGGAAAAAAAAAAGGGTCCTCAGTGATTCACTTTAAACAAGTAAAACAAACAAATGAAAAACTAGCAAGGTGAGGAACATCTGCATTTAGACCTAGGAACTCCAAAAATGAGAAGGTAACCCCTACATCTGGTGACTCATTAATTCTAGATGAATCAAGATTGAAAAAAGTTACTGGATATAGAAAAACATGTCATTAGTGAAGTTAAAGAATGAAAAGAAAAATTGGAGGATATGGAAAGCAGGGCAAAATAAGGAGTGACAAAATTAGTGAAAAAAAGAACAAGGAATGATTGGAAGTCAAAGACAATGTATGTTGAATATGCATCCAAAAATCACATGAGAAAAGGTGATCAGAGATTTCCTTTAGAAAAAGAAAAGAAAAAAAGAAAGTTTACCTGGGTCTTTAAAGATGGGAAGGAATCAGAAAATGGTAAATTATATAATATTCTGGAATATATTCTATTTTGTTATTCATATTATGAGAAGAGAAGTTAATAGAGGAAAATAAGTTATATCCAATAATAAATCAAGCACCAGGGTGAGGGCATTAGTATTTATAAAGAACAAGTTAAGAAGGGAGGACCTTAAATTAGCTTAGTTAACTTAGTTAATTTCACTCTCCTAGACCTTGCAAAGTTGTATGGATCCTGCTGTTGCTGCTGCTAAATCGCTTCAGTCATGTCTGACTCTGTGCGACTCTATAGACGGCAGCCCATCAGGCTCCCCCATCCCTGGGATTCTCCAGGCAAGAACACTGGAGTGGGTTGCCATTTCCTTCTCCAATACATGAAAGTGAAAAGTGAAAGTGAAGTCACTCAGTCGTGTCTGACTCTTAGCGACCCCATGGACTGCAGCCTACCAGGCTCCTCCATCCATGGGATTTTCCAGGCAAGAGTACTGGAGTGGGGTGCCATTGCCTTCTCCGGTGTGGATCCTAAGTCCATATATTAAAACATTTGCAGTTAGAATTCACAGCTTGCATTTTGTTTTCTTGGCCAAACCCTTACTGATGGGCAAGGTATAAAGGTATTTGGTCTGGATAACTTAGGGAAGCTAGAAATGGGGAAAGAACTAAGCAGTAAAAAAAGAATACAGAATGAAGAATCTGTAATGCAATGTGAACAAGTAGAAAGACTTTTCTAAAAGATCAAATCACTAGTACCTAAGAACAAACTGATAATTGGAAATAGATATTATTGGCAGCAGTAAGTCATTTGGAGGAAGAGCTGGGCATAAGGGCATGAGATGTCAAGAGAAAGAAGCATACAAGAACTATCTGAGGGCGAGTGGAAGGAGTAACCCTTAAACCAGGATCAAATGGATTACAGATCCATGATAGGAAGTAGAGGATGTATCTTACACAAAAATCGAGTGATCCAAATGAAATAACTCATGCTTTAGAAATCATCTTCCCACCTACCTCAATATTCCATTCAAATACTAGCACCAGAAAACAGAACACTTTATTATTATCCCAATGTGAAAATATTCACGTGAATTGTATAAGAGAACAACTTTTTCCTCATCAAGCATTATCATATCCATTAAGATAAATGCATGTTTTTAATACACCTATCAAAAACAGATTATAGATATTATACTAAAAGTCATTGAGTTCATTTCTTCTACTTAGGAGCAGACAGGAATACAAATTAAAGGTACACTACAAAAATGCTATAAGTTTCAAGTGCCTCTAACCTACTCCCTTATATAACAATCAAGGGGAAAGACTACTTCATATCTCATTTTTATTACATGTTGCAAAGGTAGATAAGTTGTGATGTCCTTAGAAAATACCATTTAGATTATTATTTTTTAATTATAGGTTAACATAGTGGTTCCTAACCTCGTTTTCATATTAGAATCATATGGGGAATTTTAAAAATTCCAAATCACAGACTACCATCTATAGCAATTAAATCACAACCTCTGGGTTTGAGGCACAAGCATCATTATTATTTGAAGTTCCCCAGGGGATCCCAATGTGCAGACAGGTTGGAAACCATTGTTAATACAGAACTCCCTCAAGGAACCCTGATTAGCCCTTGAGAACAGCAGCTCTCAGACTTTGCTGCACACTAGGATCATCTGGGAACTTCTTAAATCCCTAGAACTTGGCTGCACCCCAGACTAATTTAATTATAAACTTGGGGAGATGAGAGCCAGTCATTAATTGTTTTTTAAAGCTCCAAATGTATAGCCAAGTTTAAGAATCAACATGGCTTGTAAAAGTAATCACAATCATTAGATGTCTGGGGGGGAAAAAGCTTTATTTTTTAATGTAATAATTCTTATTGAAACTCTCCAGAAAAAGAAGAAGAATAAGAATGTGTATTATGTAAAAATAATGATGCTCTAGTAAGCAGATCAGCTATTATGTTAGCAGTATTAAAAATTAAGACAGCAGCAGAAAAAGACTAAGCAAGACAAAGGGAGAAAAAGAAATGTAACCCATTGCATTTAAAGAGGTGTGATTGAATCTCTCAGTCTCTACATAATTAAAATATGTGCCTGGCCTATTCACTATTCTTGCCAAACATGTAAGTCTAAAGAAAACTTAAAAAGAAAGAACTTTAGTGGTAGAAAAAAGTTTCCAAATACTCAGATATGTAAATTGGGTGACCCAATAACTTCAAAGCAAGTAAAGGTCATTTCTCATCCCTCACTCTCATTCTAATCAGTCGTTTCTGGCCACTCTCTGGTTTTCCTGAAAATTAGCTAAGTAAGAACAAAATGTATATTACATTTCAAATGCAATGGAAGGGGTGATTGAATTAAATGATTTGATGACATAACTTTAAAATGTTTATTTAATCTTCGCCTTTATGTAAATATCTTTCAATGGAAGGTATAAGTATCATTTAAAACAGATTTTATAAAGTATAATTAGATGTGCTGTCAGATGGGAAGACAAATTAAAAGTGCAATTCACACTGTTACAGCAGCAATGCCACCCAGAACAGCTGATCTCCTGCACAATGCTCAAAGCAAAATGAAATCCAGTCTCTACGGCTTATGTGATAAGACACTTGCAAGGATACTAGCATTTGAATTATTAATCAATGCAGTTTCCTTTGGTGAAAAAAACTCATGTGCTACAAAAATGGAGGAAAGATTTTTTTTCATCAGTGGCAAACTGACTGCTTGGTCCAAAAATAAAAGTCTCAATTATCATCAGTTCATCTAAACAACAGCTAGGCTCAGTGCTCAAACGTGCTCAGTTGTTTCCGACTCTTTGCAACCCCAGGGACTATAACACAACCAGGCTCCTCTGTCCCTGGAATTTTCCAGGCAAGAATTCCGGAGCAGGTTGCCATTTACTCCTCCTGGGGATCTTCCCGACCCAGAGACTGAACCCGTGTCTCTTGGGTTTCCTACATTGGCAGGCAGATTTTTTATCACTGAGCCACCTGGGAAACCCCAACAGCTAGGCATGCAACACCAATTGACAGCACATGGTTATGACAAAGTTATGTGCAAACAATCTATACAGCTGCTGGTGGCCAGAACAGACTGCTCCTTATGCCTCTAAGGCATATTCTTTATTTTCAATTAAAGTTACAACCTGCTTTCCCCCTGAATGCAGGAAACAAACTCATATGAAAGTATCCTCCTTAAACCCAGAGGATAGAAAGCATCCTATCATCAGACTTAAAGAATTCAAAGCTAAGAAAGCTGCATAAACAAACTTATTTCTTCACTAGTTGGCTAGCCTAAGCACTAGCACCTTTTCTTTGTTAAATCGTCACAAAGATCTGGTTCTTTGTCTAGTAATGATATACAGTTTGCTTTAGTCACTTTGGGGGGTCTCATTTCTATGAGACTTCTGTGCAAATCAATTAATTTTTTTTTTCACATGTGACTGTCTTGTTTCAATTTTATTATTAGAGCAGCCAAAAAGAATTCAAGAAGGCAAAGGGGAGCACATTTCCACCTGCCCAACACAGCCAATCATTTGGGGAGAATTCAGCCATTGTTATAAATGTAAATCCCTGGTCTAAAGCCAGATGAACCAAGAAATTTTTAAATTATCTGCAATTTCTAATGCAAAGGTAGGTGCAATTCTAGATATTAGCAGTCTTATCCTGAAACATCAAGAGGAATTCAAGAGGCAAACCTTTAAAAATCATTTTCCCGCTTCACCAGCTTAGACAAATCTTTCATAGATGAAAAAGTCAAAGATGATATGATTTGACCTTTCAATCTCTTCATTGAGCCACTGTTGAATTCACTAGGCACCCAATCAAAAGACATACGTTTTTTTCCAACAACCTGAGTTGTTATTGTTAACTAAACAATGAGGTCATTAAACTGACGTGGCTCAAATGCCACGGGGGGTTCTATGGAACCTACCCAAAATCTAAGCCTTTAAATGTCTCAGAGCTACAAGATCAAAGCTTAAGAACGACCCATCACAAACAGCCAACTAGGCATTAAGCCATAGCCAAGCAAATAGTTTACTTTCTTTGTTTCCACACCTTCTGTTCTGTAAGTTTTTCCCTGGCTCCTGTAGGAGAAGCATTCCTAACTACTTCTATTTAATAATTTTGATGTTGCCAAATTGGAATCGATTTTTTACTCAATTAGACTCCAAAAATTTTTAATATGCTTCAGTTTATCTTGCAACATACATAACTCTGAAAATAAATATCATAAACATAATTTTTAAATGGACTATCCTAGCTGTTAAAAGAAACACATATGACTCAATCAGTTTTTACTTTGAATCTGGTCAGCAACGTTTATTACGATTCAAACATTATAAGGAAAATAATATAAGAAACATTCATTTTAAGCACAAAACATTTTGCAATTTTCCTGTGAACTTGCTTTATAAATTTAATATATTTTAATCCAAATGAAAGACAAACTTTTCTGCCCAAGCTTCATTAAATGGTTGATATGATCAATATTTCAATTCTTCTCTTAGCAAAATCCATGGGTAAATAAAACATTTCATCTCCAAATTTTAAAATGGTTCTAAATTGCTAATACTAAAAAAAGCATTTTTAATTATCTCCTTCTCTAAAAGATGGTCTAGGCTCTTTGTATTCACACTAGAAATATTATAAAAGCTCTAGCAAATTATGAAACAAAAATGCCTTATTGTTTGATTTTCTTATTTGATGTTGTTCACCAAGTAAGCATGTCCTGTCTTTCATTGCAAAGCTCAGACAATGGATGTGCTGCTGTCAGCAAGCCCTTTCTGACTGAAACCTCTTCTTTCATGAAACTCATTCAGTAACCCTGAACCTGGCCTCTAAAAAGAACATCGTATTTGCGTATCTTATAGTTGGTAGACCAAGGAAGTAAAATTGTCACTCTTTTTAAAAGCAGAGCTTTCTCGTGGCTGCATTCGTTTAATTCTACACGTCTTTGTCATTTCCTAGAGTATGTGGCCACTCTTTCCCTTTGTCTTTTTCAGCATAAATCAACGCAAAACAGCCACTTTTGTGAACAACAGTCTTTCAGCCAGGTTCCTAATAATGCTAACATAGTGGTGTCCTCATTCTTCTGATCAGTCCTCAGACATCCTTTGATTATTGCAGGGTAAAGGGAAAAGGAAGGATCGTAATACAGATTTCAGTAGACTAAGAGTTGCCTTCTTTTTGATTAAGAATTTATTTTTTAGGAATCATGAAAACATAGCTCAGTTGGTAAAGAATCCACCTACAAGGCAGGAGACCTCGGTTCTATTCCTGTGTCAGGAAGATCCCCTGGAGAAAGGATAGGCTACCCACTCCAGTATTCTTGGGCTTCCCTTGTGGCTCAACTGGTAAAGAATCCACCTGCAATGCGGGAGGCCTGGGTTTGATCCCTGGGTTGGGAAAATCCCTTGGAGAAGGGAAAGGCTACCCACTCCAGTATTCTGCCCTGGAGAATTCCATGGACTATATAGTCCACGGGGTCCCAAACTGTTGGACACAACTGAGCAACTTTCACTTTCATGAAAACAGCCCCACAACACTGTCTATGGTAAGGGTGTCAGAAGCAGTGAAGGAAGGCAGAATTTACGTCAAATATGTCCCCTTGGCATAAGGATTATTTTAGGGTACTGGTTATTCTTAAGAAATAGCAGACATAGGAAAAGCTCTTGAAAACCAAGTAAAAGTCACCCTTTTGTAAGAGATATTTACAAAGGGAGTCTCCATTTGTAACCACATCTCCCTTTCCATACCAGGAGGAGGATGTTTAAATCTCTAGAATCTCTTATCAGTGGAAAAGGCATGAATTTAAATCCACATAACAATCCTACCCTTGATGGCTGTGTTTCCCCTGGCAATCTTCCAAAACCGACCTCCTCTCTCCCCCCCCAACATCTCCTTTGTCTTTCTCTGAAGAAAGGATTTAAGGTGGTAGCTTGGGTCATTTGGGGAAGTCACTTAGTTTTCCTACGCATCTCCCTTGTATATAAGAAGTAAACAAGTCATCTGCTGTTTGTTTTTGTCCTGTTAATCTATTATTTATTAAAGGAGGGAGGTCTCAGCCAAGAACCTAGAAGGGTTGAGGAAAAACTATTATTTTTCTTTCCCCATAGCAGCATTACCGAGATTTTGTTTAGCAATGACTTTTTACTGAGCTGTGTGATTTTGAGCAAGTCTCTTAGCTCCCCTATACCACATTTTCCCATGTGGAAATACATGCGATATTACTCTCTCAGGAGGAGGTGGATTAAAAGGGATGATGTACATAAAATACTCTGCCCCTCTGAGTAACCGCCAAATTAAATTAATCCTTACTTTGAAAGGAGAATTTAATAATGATCTCCAAAAAGCCTAACACCCTCTAAAAATGACTTCTAAAATAACTGGTGAATCCAGGAGCTGCATTCATCATACACACCATATCCCACATTCCAAGATATACATCTATTAATGTCACAATATTTTGTAACAAATACTCTAAATGGGGGACTTAATCATTTTCAAAATGAACATGAATTTTGAAATTGAAAACAAAGGATAAATGTTCCTATATCAGAAAGAAGATGTGACATACATCTTTGTCAGAGAGAAGCACTGGGGCGAGGACAATAAAGAACAAGCAGCCCACAGGTCACACACACCCTCACATGCATTAACCTGGTTGTCCTTGTGGCGCTGAGTGGCTATCAAAGTTGAAGACGTCTTGGACTCACCTGGGGAGCATTTAAGTCTACGTGGATAAAATGCAGATTTCTGGGCCTCCATGTAAACTATTGAATTGGAACCTAGGGCGCTGGGGGGAAGGGTAAAACCCTAGAAGAATCCCCTCTGAGGCTCAGTGTCCTCACCAGTGACTGCAAAGCAGCAGTCCATGCACTGTACTCCAAGAAAATGCAAGAACCGAAGTCTCATGTGAGCAGTGGCTATGCTTACTGACTCTTGCCTAATCTTGCCTATATGTGCATGGCATTTCAAACTAGGCACACATAGTCAATATTTCCTAAATGAACCCTTGCAACTATCTCCCAATCGGAAAAACCAAAAGCTTAGCTCTCCAGTAACCAAGAATGTGTGTGAAATTCATTTTCATGAGAGAATGCACTTCACTTGTTCAGTGCTAAACTATAATAGGTTATAATGTGAAACTAAATGACATTTGCCATTTTCTTACAAATAACTTGATGTTATGCCCTCTTGGTATCAAATGAATTACCATCAAAATGAATTCTGGTCAAACAAACTCCCCCAAACACCACAGTTGCTTTGTTATGGTGCAGTACAGTTGTATAATTACCCTGCCACTGCAGAGCACTTAGCACATAATTAGTTAAATAGTAATTATCCTTGGAGAACCAATAACTAAGTGGAATCTGTGTATGAGAAAAGGAATCACTGCCTTACTGGATCAACAAGGGAAAGAAATCTTCAATGAAGGTTTAAAAATTAATCCACTAAAGAATATCTCAAAATCATGGATTTTAGATCATATTATTTGAATAATATGAATAAAATGAATACTTAAATAATATTAATAAAAAAGAAACAAAGTCAAATAGAGAAAATGTGTTGAAAAGATGATTCATTTTCTGTATTATCATTTCAGAACTGAAAACTGACTGCATAAGTTCACCTTTTCTACTTAAAAATGCTAAAATCCAGTGTATCTACGTACCAGGGCATAGAAAGAGTGTGAAAGAGGGAGGTAATATATGTTCTAGTAAGTCACTGAAGTACTGCCCCTAAAATGTTCTGAATCGGATAAAATGTCATTCAAATTGGAAAAGGAAGGAGCATTCATAAGGAGGAAGTTAAGAAAATAACAGAGAAAATAAGAAAAGTGACAGAAAAAAGAAAAATCGATCTCAAAGAGAAAAGCACTCTGAACACAAGGTAAGCATCCAGCATGGCCCTCACCCCAGGCCACCCGTCATGGCAGTAAAAGCACCCAGAAGGAAGCCAGTTAGTGAAAGATGCAGAAATGGGGAACCTGATGGGAAGAAACATCTCACAAAGGAATAATTGTGGAAATAGAGAAATAAAAAGGAAAAATGAGCAGCCAGCCCTCCAAGTCCATTCCCCTCCCCACATTCTGTAGGCGAGCCCTACTAACCTTATGTTCTCTGAAAGAATACTTTAAATACCATACTGCCAAGAGGCATCACTGTGCATGTTTATTTAGAAAATAATTTATTTTCTTTTACATAAGTTATCTTTGAAGTGTATTTCATGGTTATGCATTGTTCAGAATTACTTCCAAATACTTGTTCTCCCACAGGAATACGTCCCTGGAATCACAGTAACAGAGAATCAAAAAAGATTGTTTGATTTTCAAATAACAGAGCATGACTTTCCTTTATCTTCTGGATCTCAGGTGCAAGGAAACAGGGCACTCTCATCATTGGAAAGCCTCTCTCTTTGGCATAACTTCCAATGTATTCCTAAATCCTACCTTGCTTGGTGTCCCAACCCCTTTCCTAAACTGCTTGCTATACGTCCTGAAATATGGCCATAGATTTATGAAAATAGGAAGTTCATAGGAATGTGTTTCACTTATTAAAAGTAAATAGTAGACTACACATCTCATTTTTTTTATTCTTTTTTTTCTAAACTTATACCAGGTTCTTAATATCTAAGTTTTTTAATATCTGTCCATTTTGCTCCATCTATATCTAATTTGTTGCCTTGAAGTGCACAAGTTGGATATACATCCTCCACACTTTACTTTTCAGTTCCTTAGTTACAAAAATCTTTGTTGCCTCTGATAAAGAATATTGCTATTGCTATTGTTATTGTTATTATTGTTGCTGTTCAGTCGCTAAGTTCTGTTGATTCTTTGCAACACCAGGCCTCCCTGTCCCTCTCCATCTCCTGGAGTTTGCTCAAACTCACGTCCATTGAGTCGATGATGCCATCCAACCATCTCACCCACTGTCATCCCTTTCTCCTCCTGCCCTCAATCTTTCCCAGCATCAGGGTTTTTTCCAGTGAGTCAGCTCTTTGCATCAGGTGGCCAAAGTGTTGGAGCTTCAGCATCAGTCCTTCCAATGAATATTCACGACTGATTTCCTTTAGGATTGACTTGTTTGATCTCCTTACTGTCCAAGGGACTCTCAAGAGTCTTCTCTAGCATCACAATTTGAAAGCAGCAATTCTTTGGCATTCAGCCTTCTTGATGGTCCAACTCTCATATCCGTACACAACTACTGGAAAAACCATAGCTTTGACGAGATGGACCTTTGTTGGCAAAGTAATGTCTCTTTTTAATACACTATCTAGGTTTGTCATAGCCTTCCTTCTAAGGAAAGCCCAATGATTTTGGAGCCCAAGAGAGCAGAATATGCCACTGATTATTTTGAATTGAAGTTACTTAAGGAAAAGCCAATAAATAAAGATATTGTGAACCTCCTCTGTCCACAGGAAACAAATCTCACATGTGAAAAGTGCCCTCGCTGTACCAAAAGGATAAAAGGCATCCTTATCAACAGAACCAAAGAATTTAGAGCCAAGAAACCTGTATAAACAATATTTGTGACCTCGTCACTAATTTTCTACCCCAAACCCAAACCCCTGTGCTTTGTCAGGTCTTCACAAATGTATTGTCTAAATTACCTAAAAGGTATAAAATGCTGCCTTCTTTGGTCAGGCCTTGTATTTTTATAATCTCCTGTACAAGTAAATTGAAAATGTTGTCCTGACAATATGCCTATGTTAATTTTTTAAAATTTTTTATTGGAGGATGTATTGTGTTATTTTCTGCTGTACAGCAAAGTGAATCAGCCATACATTTACATTAGACCAGCCAAAGAATTGAGAATGGAAGAAGGGAAAATTTTTCTACCTCTGCACCTCTAGCTCTTAAGTACTACTCCTACCACCACCAAAACAGATGAGAAGATAATCCTCTGATATATTCCTTTACCTTTGTTAGAATTTGCTGTCAGGCATACCTAGGCCTGAGAGAGTGGCCATGCAGCACACGTTAACTTAATTTCATTAACTTCTATCAGATAAATTTCCAGAATGACTAGACAGGCACACCCTTGTTTTACTGTGTGGTGCTTTATTTGCACTCTGCAGACACTGTGGGTTTTGTTTTAAGTTGCTTTTTTTAACAAAGGTTCGTGGCAACCTGCTGTCAACCACATCTACTAACGTCATTTTTTCCAACAGCATTTGTTCACTTCATGTGTCTGTGTCACAGTATGGCAATTCTTGCAGCGTGTTAGACTTTCTTACTACTGTTTTATTTGTTATGGTGATCTGTGCTAAGTGATCTCTGATGTTACTATTGTTAATGTTTTGGGTTGCCACAATCCACACCCATATAGGATAGCGAACTAAACCAAGACATGTATGTGTTATGAATGCTCTGCCAACTGATCTTGTCTGTCTCTCTCCCTCCTCTCTGGCTTTCCTATTCCCTGAGACACAATAATACTGAAATTAGGCCAATTAGTAAACTTACAATGGCCTATAAGTGTTCAAGTAAAAGGAAGAGTCAAGTGATGGGGCACATTTTATTGCTATCTTATTTTAAGAAATTGCCACAGTCATCCCAACCTTCAGCAACCACCACTCTGATCAGTCAGCAGCCATCAACACTGAGGCAAGACTCTCCCACCAGCAAAAAGATTATAGCTTGCTGAAGGTGCACATGATGTTTAGCATGTTTTAACCATAAAGCATTCTTTAATTCAGGTATGTACGTTATTTAGATGTAATGCTATTGCACACTTACTAGACCACACTATAGTATACACAAAACTCTTACATGCACTGGAAAACCAAAGCTTGTGACTTGCTTTATTGCAATATTCACTTTAGCATGGTGATCTGAAACCAAATCCGCAATATCTCTGAGCTATGCCTGTATTCTTACCAACAACTGGGTGGGGAAAAAAGAGGTAGTATTAAAAAACATTTTGTCCTAGGTGCTTTTCATATGTTTAAAAGCTCTTTAATTCCCTTTCCTGCTCTGTGGATCCACACTCCATTCAAGTCTAGTTTTAAAAAGGAAGGAGAAAGAAAGGCCTATTT
Source organism: Bison bison bison (assembly GCF_000754665.1). Lineage (NCBI taxonomy): Eukaryota > Metazoa > Chordata > Mammalia > Artiodactyla > Bovidae > Bison > Bison bison. The sequence continues at coordinate 11,220,892 of NW_011494735.1, read as the reverse complement.
CTGAAAGCACAAGGTCAACAGCTTACATGTATTACAAAACATCTTATGAAAACATGTACGCATAACACTTTATGGAAAAACCTGAACAAACTGTTTGATGAACTCAAATAATTTGGGTTGAGTAGGTGATAAAATATATCACTGTTTTAAAAGGCTCAACCATGTACCGGGACTAGCACTGGGAAGTTAAAAAACTAAACAGTGCTGGAATATGGTATGTTTTCTACAGAACACCTTATTTATTTTGTTCTTCACAATACACTACATCTCCCATAAATACACTCTCCCATTTATACCCAATGAGATCCGAAATGACACCCTTGAGGAAGAAAAGAAAGAAAAGCTCCCATTCAGACTGCCAGTAACTTTCCTTCTGGAAACTTTCTGTTATTATCACCAAGTAGTAAAACGGGATGGGTGGAATTCGAGGGTCTAGATCCCTAGAGTTATTAATCAGCAGTCTAAAAATCAATCTGAAGGTTCTGCATTTTAAGAATTAGGGAAGTCAGTGCATATCCCGCTCAGAGGCTGAAAAACAAGCTTAACAGCTCCTATTAACCAAATAAAGCTAATAGCCTCAAGCCCTAATACCAATAGCTCTATGATCTCAGGCTTACTCCTTTTTGTTCACTTTTATTATTATTGCTACTCTGCAAATATATCAAGCAACCCAAGGTCTCTTGCTATTATTCTGCTCTGAACTCTCTATCCCTATCTGTCCACATGGCTCATTCCTGGCTTTGCTCATTTCTATTTAGCAAAAATGCCTCCACAGCCACTCTTCATGGCACTCTGCCTTATATGCTCTGCTATACTATCTTTCAGTGCACTTATCACATATATTTCCCAACTAGAGTGTAAACTGGAGAAGGAAATGGCAACCCACTCCAGTATTCCTGCCTGGAGAATCCCAGCGAAAGGGGAGCCTGGTAGGCTGCTGTCTATGGGGTTGCACAGAGTCAGACATGACTGAAGTGACTTGCAGCAGCAGCAGCAGAGTGTAAACACCATAAAGACAAGGATTTTGTTTCTTTTCTTGGGCTACCACCAGCATCTAGAACAGCACATGGCCCAAAGAAGGTTCTCAAATATTTGTGGAACAAATCAGTTTAGATTATGATAGACCACTGAAGATCTAAATCATGAATGAGGCGAGAGCCCAGTCCCTGTCCTCATGGAGAATACACTCTCATATGAGAAACAGACTAGTAAGCTGTAAGCTTTGCAATAGAACTCAGGTCTTCTGAACCAGGTAGCTCTTTCCATACCAATAGCTGAGGGAAGACATTATCAAATATGACAAAAGAGGCTGTAAAAGCCAAGGTGGTTGCCTTTTTCCATCATGTATCTTCAACACTTTTATGGTTTTCCAGAGATCCATTCCCTGGGTTAGGAAGATCCCCTAAAGGAGGGCGTGAAAAACCACTCCAGCATTCGAGCCTGTAGGATCTCCATGGACAGAGGAGCCTGGCAGGCTACAGGGGTGCAAAGAGCTGGACAAGGCTGAACAACTAAGCACACAGCACACTCAGCTTAGAGGCAACAAAAGAGAAAGTAGCTGTGAGAACTCTTCACAGACTGTTATTATTCTAAAGAGCGTTTTCAGTTATGTTTCTCATACATGGGATAGCATTTAAGTTTTAAATAAATTATCACCATAGTCATTTAATCGATGTGCATACATTTACACATATACATAATCACATGTATGGTTTAACAAGGGGTACAAGAACTGACAATTTGGAATTGTTTCTATGATTATATAACTTGTCCCCATTAAGTCAGGATGCTTATTTTCTAACAGAATCAAAGCAATATCCACCAAGTCTTGTTAGAATTGTGATGGTGTTCTACTACCAAGCAAGTTAGAACACACAGCTGCTGTCCACATTCACTGGGGTAAGAATAAACATCGTATTTTATATTATAAGCCAGACTCTCCTTGACTAAACTTGAGGAAAGTGAAAGGAACTGAAGTTTAAAACACTGTCCTAGAATTTAATTTAGAGAGATGGAGAAGGTGAAAGTTGCTTTGAATGTGAAGTTGGGCTGATTATGCGATTTACCCTCTAGAAGCCACAGTTCATTCGTGTTGATGGACAATGCTGTCTGACACCAAAGAAATCCAATCAAGGAGACGAGCTGCTGCACTGAGAGCTTAAGGACTCAGACCTCAACACTGGATAGCAATACTGGATTTATTTTGATTTGTATATTATATCCTAAATATGGATAAACAAAAGAAAATAAAAGTATTTTGCAAATAATTTCCACTAGAAGTTTATTTTATCCTTTATACACTTTATCTTCTGGAAATCATCAAGGACAAAGTATTAAGCAACAGTCTTTAGTCCTAAACTCTTAGGGGAGAAAAACAAAGTTCTTTATTTTATACTGTCTATCATCATGAAATACACTGAATTGTTATGATAATTCTGTATGGTAATTTTTTAATTTGCCTATTTGTATATTTCATTTTTAACCTTTATTGGCATATACTTGATTCACAATGTATGTTACTTTCTGTTATATAGCCAAGTGAACCAGTTATACATATACATATACCAACACTTCTTTTAGATTCTTTCCCCACATAGGTCACTACAGAGTATGGAGTAGAGTTCCCTGTGTTATACAATAGGTCCTTATTAGTTATATATTTTATACTTTAGTATATCTAAAATGTTATCAGTTCAACATGTAATTAATATGAAAATTAGTAAGGTATTTTATATTTTTAATTGCATCAAATAAAAATAAATGGTGCTACTGTATAGTATGAAAAAAGTGCATGTGTCTGTGTAGTTGGTCAATAGTAATGAAATCACAAATGTAATTCAATCTTCAGTATGTGGTATTTATTCAAGCAGAAATAAAATACAGTCCTTACAAAAAGAAGGCTCTTTTGAAACAACTCAATATACATGTATTAGAAATTCTCACTTTCCTCTTCTTCATGGCTGTTTCTCTCAGATGTTAGGATCAGGGTATGTATAAGAGAGATAATTTTTTTTTATTCCAAGAAATATATTTATAAGTGTATAAGAGTCAAAAGCACACCAGTTCTCTTATGTTTGAAAACTAAAATCATTCAAATTTCGAAGAATTACATAAAAATCTGATATTATATAAATCAGCCTTGATAAAAGTCAAACCAAGGAGAAGACAAGCAAAGCTTCTATGTCAGAGGCTCACATTCCTCAGCACTAAAGCCACCACCTGATAAAACGAATTCTCTTGGTCAAGAAAAAGAGCTGCAGCAAACCCACATCTTGGGGAATTATTTAAAACAGAAGACACTAATTATTTTCTCTAAGAATCTCATCTGAGATAGCTGAGTTTCCTCCTCCAAATATAAGCAAAGTCATTAAAATCATAATTTTGTTATAGTTTTTAAGCATCCAGTTTTATAAATGAGGAGGATAAAAATAACTTTGTGTTCTTTTCAAAATTCACAGAACAAGCTTGCAGTACAGTTTTCAGAATCTTAGTGCAGCAAGCTCCATGACTCATAAATCATAATGTGCTTCCTCTTGGCATCCTTTTCACATGTGGCTGAATTAAAAAACCAATAAGGAGTGGTGAGCAATAGTACTGCTAGTTTCTGTTAGAATGAGCACTTTATCTACAGATCTCTGCTTTCTCTTCAAGCCAGTAACCCATTTAGGTCCAGGACAAAGGAATACATGGTTGTGGCCAACTCATCACCGAGCAAATGTACAAATGCACTTCTCTCAGGATCTAGGGGCCATTACTGCACAGCCTGAGTATCATGCCTAATTTGTGTCTTGCCATATTCAAAATGCACACTGCCTTTGTTAGAAACGGAGAGTAAATAGTATTCCCCTGCGAGCTCCCAAACTAAAGAGAGTCCAAAAAAGTCTGCACCCATCCCAAAGACAGTTAACCTGTTGAAAACTGTACTTTTGAGAATAATACCTAAACCCCAAATAAATTAAATTATTCAGGCTGCTCCTTCACCTAAAGGAAATTCTCAAGATCTGCAAATAAAATAATAAGTAGCATCTCACAAAAGCTCTCTTTGGTGGAAGGAAGTCAATAGACACAGAAACATTGCCCCAAAACAGAGTGTGCTCAGGAAGCGCAGGGAGGGAAATCTAATGGTTCTTATAAATACCTCAACATAAATCAAGGCTTGCAGCAATGTTTGCTGAAGCCTATTAAAGTCAATAAATTCTCCTAAGGCTTAAATCATATAAAATAAATTAAAAATGATAAATCATCATCACAGTGAAACCTTCTTTCAGTTAGTATTCTTCTACAGTGGATGAATTGGTGCTTCGGACAGGTATGTGGGGTACAGTCAGGTTGGAGGGTTGCCCTGGAAATGCACAGGTTTTGAGGGATTATTTCTTGGGCCATGCATGTGTGCTAAGTTGCTTGTCATGTCCAACTCTGTGTGACCCTATGGACTATAGCCTGCCAGGCTCCTCTGTCCATGGGATTCTCCAGGCAAGTATACTAAAGTGGGTTGCCATGCCCTTTGCCAGGGGATCTTCCCGACCCAAGGATCGAACCTGCAACTCTTATGTCTCCTGCATTGGCAGGAGGGTTCTTTACCACTAGTGTCACCTGAGCCACCACAGCCCATCGTGAATTTCAGATTGAGCTAAACTCCCTCCTTTACAAGTCTCAGTGGAAATCTCTCTTTCTCCTGAGGAAGCACTTTGGGGAAAATTATTTTTTGTTGGCTTCTTTTTCATATATCTTATATGGCCGCCTCATTCCCCAATAAGACTTGAAGCATTTCAGGCAACAGAGAGCGAAATAAACTAAATGTATTCTGAAATGCTCCAAGATTTAGAGTCTAGAGAGTTTTTTATAATATTAAGATACATAAAACAGCTGAGTTAAAAATTAAAATGGATCAGAAGCCATTTAGGAAGTAATGAAATCAAAAGTATGTGAGCCCATATGGAAACAAAAACTCTGCTAGTAATAAACTCATGGAGGAGTTTTCCACTTGATCCTTCCTGCACAGAACCTTAAGAAGCAGAGTACAGAATGTCTTCAATTCATTCATTAATTCAACAACTGTTTATTGGCAGCAATTGCCGTGTGCACTGCAATTCTGATGAAGAACAATTCTTCAAATAGAGCTGTTTCTTAACTTGCCCTTTGTTCAAAGCCAATGATATAATATTTAATTATATTCCACCAGTAAAACTCAAAACAAAAACTCAGAAAAACTACTCAACCAATGTATTCTACTAGAAAACCAAGGTTTTAGCTAAGATGTGTTGTCTTCCGGTGATGTAGTTTGGCCCCTGCAACAGAATTGAGAGACTATTCAGTTCTCATTGAACAGCGTGTCTCTTGAACTGTTTCTCAAAATACCATTTCAAACCTCTTTGGGGAGGAGGCTGTACATGCAAGCTTGGGCTTTCTGCTAAGAGATGTATGAAGTAGGAGTCTACACTTCTAATTGATGTCACAGAAGCAAAAGTAGTCATCTTATGCTGACACTTAGGAATTCAACTTTCCTCATTGTTTCAGAAAACAGTCTCATCATGATATAGAGATAGATACAGAGGTATCTGTGAACAGGAACAGTTTTTTTCTCAAAAATAAAGATTTTTCGCTCAAATGCTTCTTACATGATTCAGATACCTCTGACCATGAAAAAAAAAAAAATTAAGACAGATATTTGTTGATAGCATGCTATATTGATCATACCTGTTTAAGATGACACATTTAAAGTAGCACTGCCTCGTGACACTCACCACCAAGAAGAGTTAGCTGGAAGAGGGTCCTATGCTTACTAGTTTGGGGCAGAAGCATGGAATTCTATAACAGAGCTGCCTGTATCCTTTCATCAAGATGTGGGAGGATGCTTGGCAATCCATAGAGGAGATGGACAATAGTAACAACTACCTCATATCACACACACACACAACGGTTATCCACTGCTCCCCAAAAGGCTCATGTCAAAGACATATTGAAAAGCTGGGTCCTCCCATTAAAGTTCCCCTCAAAGTAAAACTTTGACAATTGTACCTGACTTGGCCAAATTGCCCATCACACTCCAACAGTTTCTAGGCTATGTGAAATCATTCCTGGCTAACCAAGAGTATAAAAACATGTGCTCCCCACTCTAACTGCTTACCAAAGCCCTCAATACCACCACTGCAACTGCCGTCCTCATCCAGAAAGAATGTCACTGCCCACCTTTTAGAGGAGAAAAGCCAAAGCCAATTCACAACTTATATTCATAGATGGGTGTTAGAACCTGTACCTCTTCACCCACCTCCAGAATAGAAGTATTTCAAGCGCGGCATCTGGCAGAGCTCATCATCTGAAGCAAATGTATAGAAGTGCACAAAACAGGATGCCAAAAACCTATTGCCCTCAGAGCCTGTTAAAAATGACTTGGAGAGAGGGATATGAAGAGGACATTGATTATCCGGGCTGGAGTGTGCCCATGTCAGAACAATTAATGCACCCTAAACGTGTAAATAATCACCTTCACTATTTTAATGATTTCAGTAACTGAGAATCATCTTTTCTTCATCCGTTTCACCTCCCAAACAGCCCTCCCTACGATTCAGTCTCTATTAGCAATCTGCTGAGACATTAATTAAATATTGACCCAAAGAAATGTCTGCTACCTGTGATATCATGGCAATTCTCCAATCGAAAACCAGCTCTCAATTTGAGATACAGCACATAAAGAATTCTATCTCACCACTTTGATTATATTTTACCTGCTAGTACTTGGAAGCCAAAGGATTTCATTTAAAAATAAAGATTAAAAAATTCATGACAACTGCAATATAATGGGAACATCCCTGGATTAACAGTCAGGAGTCTCAGTTTTCTATGATGGCACTGTTCTTCCAAGCTCTATGACTAAAACCATGGACCATTTGTTCATTCAATTTTTTTTTTTTATTCAACTAAGTGTCTATTCTGAGCTAAGCACTGTGTCACTATCTCTGACTCTTCATTTGTTTAAATGGCAATGAATCTTAAAGGGCAATATTTATATCTATTCTGACAAACATACCAGGTAGTTACAAGTATTAAATAAAATTGTTTATGTGGGTAGTTCTCGGTAAACAATACAGCACTATGCAATTATGAAATGGCTATTACTAAAAACATTTTAAGCTGATTCTGCATTTGACCCTCACATCAAGGGGTGAATATGTATAGAAAGAGAATTTGTGGGTACATGATTTGTAAATTATGCACAGTGATGTGCATATTATAATATATGTGAGCTATAACAAATGAAATAAAATTTGTAGAATTAATAGAAATGGTGAGACAGAATATTTAAGTGAGGAACACAGTAAATTTTTTTAGATATTCATGAAATAACTATAAATGGGGCCAAATGAAATTTATAAATTATAAGACAATACATGGAGAGAAGCAACAGAACATGCTACTTTACACTGTGTTCCAGAACTGGATTGTCTAGGTGCAATTATTAGCTTTACCACTTTCATCTACTGCCTAGGAAAAGCTGCTTACTTTCTGGGTCTCAGTTTCCTCTTCTATAAAATGTGGTCAATTATAGTATCCATCTTCTGGATTTGATAGGAGGATTCAGTGGACTAGCATATTAGAGTTCAAGTTCTACAGCACTTCCCACCAAAGGATGAATTGTGTGTTTACAATGCAAAGACTTTCCCAATTTTTATATTTAATGGGGTAAAAAGCATAATGATGCCTATAAATCAATTTGCTGAATTTTACTGAAGGCACATATAGATTTTATGTCACTTCTCTATTCAAGTTCCTATAAAGGTTTCATGTTGCCTACAACATGGTCTCAAGTTCTTCATTGGCTTTTTTTTTTTTTAACTTTACAATATTGTATTGGTTTTGCCATATATCAACATGAATCCGCCACAGGTATACATGTGTTCCCCATCCTGAACTCCTCCCTCCTCCCTCCCCATACCACCCCTCTGGGTCGTCCCAGTTCATTGGCTTTTAAAGTCTAATATTATCATCTACTATCCAAATATTTCTCACATCCTTGAACATGAATTTTACAGTTCAGTTATATCAATTGCCCCATTATTGGCTCTTTTCCATTAGCATAAATTAATGCTACGTCTCTCCTGTTTAAAAAAGCTTTGTTGATCTTCCTTATTTCATGTCTTTGCTTCTTCTTACAGCAAAACTTTCTAAAAGAATTATCTATACTTGCTGTCTGAATATCCTGATGCATTCTCTCCTGAACCTATTCTAACTTAGTTAATTTCCTGCTAGTTTTCCAAAAACAGCTCCAGTCAAGGTCAGTAATCAACACTGTCAAACCCAACTGCTACTGCTCAGGGCTTTTCTCACTCATCTATTAAAAACTGACTTCACTGATCACTCCCTGTCTTTTGAAACAGCCTCTACATTTTGGCTTCTAAAACACTACTCTTTCAATCCTTCTCTTACATTATTTCTCAGTCTTCTTTGCTGATGGTTCCTTTTCATCTTCCTGACCTCTAAGCACTGATCTAACTCAGGACTCAATCCTTAGATCTCTTGTCTTCTTACACCAACTCCCTAGTTCATCTCACCTAGTTATATGACTTTTTAAAAATATCTAAGTGCAAATTTCTCTCAAATTTGTATTTTAGGCCCTCCCTCTCTCCTGAAATTCAGACAAACTTCCAAACTCTATTAGTTAATTCTATATGGAAACCTAAAAAAGAGCCTCAGTTTGTATGTCCTGCAGAAATCTTGATCATTCCACACATGGCTGCTACTATTCTATCTCCCTAATTTTAGTATATGGAGACTACATTCGGAAGAAATATTTCTTGATCACCCTCTTTCTCTCATACTCCACATTCCATCCATCTACAAATCCTGCCAACTATTTATTGAAAATATAGGCAACAACTAATCAGATCTCATAGCTTCCACTGCTTTCTAACCCAAGGGCCCCTTTGCCTTTCAGCTGGACTTTTCACAAGAGCCATTCACTGTGCTTTCACCCTCGTCTCCCTATAGCCTGTTGCTGCACAGCAGCCAGGGTGAGCCTTTAACATATGTGTATCACCACTGCCCTCAAATATCTAGATGGTTTCACATTTCAATCTGTCAAATCCACTGTCTCTACCACAGACCCTGATGGTGCCTTCGCTAAGGTCCTATATGATCTGACCACCGCTTCATCTCTGACAGCCTTCACTCCTCACCAGCTCCTTCATCCACCTTTTTCTGCTTCACCTACACTACTCTTCCTTTTCTTTCAATATACATCCCTCCACAAGATTATAAGTTCTATGAGAGTGGAAACTTGGGCATTTTATAAACCGCTGCATCCCTGGAACCAAGAACAGTGCGGAGCACATTTATATACTCTCTGAAAGAATAGACTGAATGAATGATGATCCTTTCTCTCTCTGTTGTTCCATAAATAATAGCTCCTACACATTCAGTGTCAAGCCCAATGCCTACAGTATGTCACATCTTCATGAGAACTCTGAAGGCAAGCATCATTATCCCTATTATGCAGATGAGGAAGCTGAATCCCAGGAAGGTTATATTTCACATCCTAAATCACAAAGCTGGAGAGCAGCAGCAGTAAGGTTTTTTAACTAGAGTCTCTATTCATTTCACCAGGTCTCTCTGCTCATTAAATATTCCACCATCATTTCCATTCCTTAAACTGGTGTTCTTACTATATCCAGAATGCCTTCTTACAATCCTAAATCTCAGATTTCCACTATGAATCAGCGCTTCTCTTAGTAATTTCCTTTTTCAGCATCCCATTCATCCATATGAATCATTCCAATTCATATCAGTGTCTCCATTCTCAGAATTAAAGTGCTTAAAGCTTGTGAGGTACCACGGTCCTCTCAAGTATACATGTTTTCCATCATTTTCTAATCTGTATGTGTGCTAATCTTATCTGCCAAACAGATATCATTCAGGGCTTTATTTGGAACCCATTTTATTAAAATGTCTTTCTGCCTCATATCTTGGTCATCATGTTCCTAATAGGTGTTAAGTGATGGGTTGACCAGAAGATACACAAATATGTATAAGAATACAACGTACCTAGATGTCAGAAGCTACAAACCTCATCATTGCCAAATAGTCCTATCATTGGACAGACACAGAAGTTCAGAGTGTAGAGATCCATTTGCTTAGATGAACCCAAGTTTCATATATCAGGATTTTTCTTTCTAGTCCTGCTAACCCTCAGTTCTCACATTCATAAATTGAGGACACTCAACAAATGGTCACGGTTGGGTGTAGATGCTGAAATAGATGCTTAATCATTTTCTAACACAGAAACTAAAGTGTGTGTGTTAACAAGATCCTTATCTGCCTCAAGTTTTTGCATTTCATTCCCCTCCAATTTAGACTGAAAGCAGATGAAAGATTCATGTTCCTTAAATACCATATCCCTCAAAGTTCTTGCTATCTTATGAAACTCTGCACAGCTCTCTACATAGAATGAAGTCTAGATTCATCTCTGACTCACACCAAAAACTGCTCAACATCAGATCCCACTCTACAAACTGGCCTGCAACTTTGTAACTAGTAATCCAGCCAATAAATTTGCTCATTTTAAGTAATTCAATGAGATGTCATATGCACATAATACTGATAAACATATTTCCTGCCATATTGGTAAACAAGGATTCCACAGTCATCAGTACTTGCAGCCGCCACGGATGGTGAGCTGGTAAGCCCTGAGGGAACTCGGGATGTGAAAAACACAGGACACTGGCGCCACATAGCTGAGCTGCACGTCAAAGGAATGATTTCAATGAGCCCAGACTCTTGTATCTTCCCATACGTAGCAAAGCACTCAATTCCTTAAGATATCTGGTTTCTTTAACAGTAAACTTTCAGCATTCAGACTACCTACTCTTTGTTGCAAAATTCCTATACATCTTAGCACCTCCCCTTGCCTTCTCTGAGCAGTTTCTCAGAGCTATTTGAAGTGCTGTCTCTGAGGCTTCAGTCCTCATTTTGCCCCAAATAAAACTTAACGTGCAAGTCTCAGGTTCTGCAAATATTTTTTAACAATACATCTACCCTATCCTTTGTCCCTTGCCCAGGTAGGTTCACCTGTACAGTGTACCTTTTCCACCCTCAGTTTAGGCTCCACGGACACTCTCCCCTTCTTCAGAGTCCAGACATCTCCACTGAGAAAAAAGAAGCCATCAAAGTGGAATTCTGTCACCAGCACAAACTTTAACAAACCTATCTGTTTGTGCTGGCTCTGTCTTCTTCCCTCTGATTACAATGAAGAAAATTCACTATTCTTATTAAAAGCCAATGCCTCCAGTCATATCATACTCAATCTCCTATCCTATGGTCTTCTCAAGACCTCTCACCTGAATCTTAAGCCTCTCTGTCTCAAACCCTCTCCAGAGTAATTTTCACTAATATTCAAATGTGTTTCAATATGCCCCAACTGGAGGGAGGAAAAAAACATCCCACCAATTCACTTACCCCCCAACTTGTTTCTCTACTCTCCTTAATAGTCTACACAGACTACCTCTACCTTTTCATGTGCATTCCCATTTTGGTCCATCTAATCACATTTCTCAGAGAAGGCAATGGCACCCCACTCCAGTACTCTTGCCTGGAAAATCCCATGGATGGAGGAGCCTGGTGGGCTGCAGTCCATGGGGTCGCTAAGAGTCGGGCATGACAGAGCGACTTCACTTTCACTTTTCACTTTCATGCATTGGAGAAGGAAATGGCAACCCACTCCAGTGTTCTTGCCTGGAGAATCCCAGGGACGGGGGAGCCTGGTGGGCTGCCGTCTATGGGGTCGCACAGAGTCGGACACGACTGAAGTGACTTAGCAGCAGCAGCAGCAACCACATTTCTACCCATCTTTCCATCAATATTGTTTTCCTCAAAGTTGTCAATGACCTCTGTTTTGCCAAAGGTAATGGACTCTTCCTTGTTCCTCTTTTTTGACATCCTCATAGCCTCTGATGAGTTGCCCACTCTATCATCCTTGGTTTCTACATCTTTAAAATCTCAGCTTTCTTCTTACTTGCCTGAAGACTTTTCTCTGTCTCCTTTTTCATTATCTCATCTCTAAACATTTGTTCAGAATCTGGGTCTGGGTCATATTCTCTATGCTCTACAATATATTTTGAACATGTTCACTCCTCTGCATCTCCATTGAAATCAACCCTTCACAGGCCATCATCCTTGCTAGCCTAGACCACTGAAACTGCCTCCTCATTGGTTCATTTATCTTGTATCTCTTCCATTTGCCATTCAACAAGAATGATCCTATTAAACACAAGTCAGTTCACTTCACTCTCCTATGCAATACCCTCAGTAGCCTCTCATACAAAGAGAGTAAACTCCAGCCTCTTAAACTGATCTCTGAGGCCTTGCATCATCTACTCCCCACACCCCTACCCTGTCCCAGAAGGACTTGAGTGCACAGTCTTGCACCCCTGTCACTGTTAGCTCACTGTGCTTCACCCACAATGGTTCAGTTTCTCAAATAAGCTAAGTTTCTGCTCATGGCATGGCGTTTACACATGCTGCTCTCTCTTCTCAAAATATCCTTCTATCGTCATATGATCAGTTTCTTCAAGTTCCACAAAAATGTCACCTGCTTAGAAAGTGTTTGCTCATGACCTCACAATTCCATCAAAATGTCTTTGCCATCATCACTTTTCTCTGTTTGTATACTATGTCTTCAATATAGCACATATCTAATTGTTTTATGTAGTTGTTTAGATTTGTTGTTTTGTTTGTTTCTGCTTCCTCTAATAAAGTATAGCCTGGGACCTGGTCTGCTTTTTTCCAACGTCACGTTCCCCCATGCCTAGCATAGTACCTGGCTCATAGTAGATAGTTAAATAATTCAGGTTCAATGAATATGTGCAAGATTTAAGAGTGTATCTGCTAGTATATTTATGATTCCGTTTATATAAAATATCCAGAATATGCATATCAAAAGAAACAGAAAGTAGGTGAGTCACTGTCTATGGCTGGGGATAGCTGAGAAGAAAGAAATGACTGCTAAACACTAGTATGGGAATTCTTTCTGAAGCAATAAATATGTTCTAAAATGGATTGCAGTAATGGCTTCACAAACTCTCAAATACACAAAAATCACTAAATTGTATACTTATAAATAGGTAAGTTGTATAAGTATGTAAATTGCATAACAATAATGCTGTTCACACCCCCCCAAAAGAGTACAGTTAACTAATCCATGGGTTGATTGGGTCTATATGTTTGTTTTTTACATTTCATTGACAAAAGATGTACACTAACCTAGAGATTCTTTGTTTTATAATACTTAAGGTTACTATCCAAAAGTAAATGAATATGGGATAATGCTAGCAAGACAATCAAGTAGTAAAGAAGTATTTCTCCAACTCCTACTATATATCATGTGAGATATTGAAGGAAACCAAAATGAAAAAGGCCCCTAACCTGCCCTTAAAGAGTATGAAGAATCATTTTAATCCAGTTTAAGATGCGTAAGAGGGAAACAGTGAAGATTACTGCATCAGAAAACTCTTGTTGGAACTTCCCTGCCATTTCAGTGGTTAAGACTCTGTGCTTCCAGTGCAAGGAGCATGAGTTCAATCCCTGACTGGGGAGCTAAGATCTCAATCACACATGCCACGCAGCCAGGAAAACATAAAAAAGAAACCTCTTGTTACCCATCTGTCATCCTCCTCCCTCCCTTTTTTACTCTAACTGGTACTTCAGTAACCAGCTGTGTGCAGGTGTAACCTAACAGCCCCTCACCTCAGCTTTCTACCAGGGGCCCCCACTGCAACCACAGGGACACTGCAGAAATGCCCATCAACTCCAGTTGACCCCATGGACTGCAGCACGCTAGTTGACCACATCAACTGTTCTTAATTTTAAAATATCTATACTCTCTGGAGGTTATATTCTAGTGGAAAGCAAAAAGTAACAAACAAATATATATCAGCTAGTGATAGATGGAAAATTAAAAATAATAGGATAGTGATAATGAGTGATGAGAAGAGGTTGTGACAAGAGAAGGATTCTTTGAAAGAGTGGTATCTGAGCAGAGATCTGAATGAAGTGAGAAGGGAACCAGGAGAAGAGGGCAAGGCACAACTTTGGCCATAGGATAGGACAAAAACTGGCTGGAACCAACTAGGTCAAACATGAAGGAAGATTTGACTTCCAATAGGCCTTAAGCCTCATTATACACTCATTGTAATACATTAGCAAGTGCTAAATGACATGCCCGCCAGTACCACGACAGTTGAAGTGAACCATAAAAGGTCAAAAAGCTGGTGGTGACTCAGTCCTAGAAATCTATACCCCTTCCCCCAAACAACTGGAATAACCCTCCCATTAGCCTATGAAATTACCCAGCTCATAAAAACTAACTATGCCAGATTTCAAGGCTCTTTCATCTTCTGCGATGGCCCACAATCTTCTGTGTGGAATCTGTTTCACTTTAAATAAATCCACTTCTTTGGAAAAGACCCTGATGCTGGGGAAAGATCAATGGCAATAGGAGAAGTGAGCAGAAGAGGAGGGTTAGATAGCATTACTGACTCAATGGACATGAATTTGAGCAAAATCTGGCAGATAGTGAAGGACAGGGAAGCCTGGCGTGCTGCAGTCCCTGGGATTGCAAAGAGTCAGACACAAATTAGGGACTACAATGAACAAAATCCACTTTTTACCTATCACTTCATCTCCAATTCTTTTGCAAGAAGCAAGAACCTCAAATTCACCAGGAAGGCAAAGGCCTCTGCAGTTGGAATGAACTCGGTCTGTTCAAAGAAGAGCAAGAAGGCAGGAGAGCTGGAGTTGAAGGAGCGCGAGAATGGCAGGAAAGAGGCAGCATAATTCTTGAAGGAAGTTAGAGGAAAGCAAGAGGTGGCCACAGGGGAGTTTTGAAATGTGACTGAATTTACATTTCTATAGGATCTTTCTGACTGCTACGTGGGGAAGCCTTTTTGGAAGGGCTGAAGTGGAAGATCCAGGGACCAACACAAAGGTTTAACAGTGGTCCCTAGGGAGAGAAGAGTAGATAAAGATGCAGGGAGGAAGAAAGCATTCAAATGACATAAGCATCTAAAAGAAAAGTGAACACGTTAATCCTCTCAAACAGTAAGTTTTTCTTGCAAATGAATATTTTGACCCAAAGCTAAATTCACATTAAAACAAAATTTTAAATGGAATTTTTAAGTAAGAAAGTACAAACAACAGTTCATACTACTGACAAAGAGAAGTCTTATTTTTAAGCATTTATGCTAAGGAGAGAACTTAGATCAGCTTCCTCAGTCACAATCCACAGGAAATCAAAGGTCAAATGTAAATTATACAAGTCTGAAGGGAAAAGAAAATCCTAGGCTCACAGGTGGAAAGATGAGAAAATTAAAGGGAATTTAATGAATACATTTAGTGAAGGAATTTGGGGAATAAACTAGGACAGGTAAAAGAAGAGTAGAGGTTTTCCTAAAAAGTATGATTGCTAATTCCTGTCACTCAGAACATCAGTATGAGGGGAAATATGAGGTTTCATTGAAATGATGATTTCAGATCTACACATTTTTTTAAGATAAATGTTTTGCTGTTGTTTAGTCACTAAGTCATGTCCTACTCTTTGCCACTGAGTGACTGTAGTTCACCAGGCTGCTCTGTCTTTTAGGGGAAGCACACTGACT
Organism: Bison bison bison; assembly: GCF_000754665.1. Lineage (NCBI taxonomy): Eukaryota > Metazoa > Chordata > Mammalia > Artiodactyla > Bovidae > Bison > Bison bison. Next base: position 11,205,248 of record NW_011494735.1, on the reverse strand, counting down.
GAAACCGCCCACCCTGGCCAGGCACCACAGTAACCATTTGCACGAGATGTTTTAAGACAGGAGGTCCTGGTAAGGAACACAGAACTGATAAGCCACCACCAACCAGAAGAGTCCGGGAAAGGTCAAAAGGAGACACCACATGTCCTACTACCTCCCAGAATCCTTATCTCTGGCATCCATCTTGGCTGAACAAGGCATGCACCACCAGGAAGGACTCTCAGTCAGAATGATTGGCTAAAGACAACCGGAAAACTAATCCCATCACCATAAAACATGAGACTGCAAGCCATGCGGCAGAGCTGTTCTCCTGGGTTCTCTTACCCTCCTTTTCATACTGTTCATGGGGTTCTCAAGGCAAGAATACTGAAGTGGTTTGCCATTCCTTTCTCCAGTGGACCACATTCCGTCAGACCTCTCCACCATGACCTGCCCATCTTGGGTGGCCCCACACGTCATGGCTTAGTTTCATTGAGTTAGACAAGGCTGTGGTCTGTGTGATTAGATTGACTAGTTTTCTGTGATTATGGTTTGCGTGTCTGCCCTCTGATGCCTCTCGCAATACCTACCGTCTTCATGACCAAGATAATTACGATGGTGTGATCACTCACCTAGAGCCAGACATCCTGGAATGTGAAGTCAAGTGGGCCTTAGAAAGCATCACTATGAACAAAGCTAGTGGAGGTGATGGAATTCCAGTTGAGCTCTTTCAAATCCTGGAAGATGATGCTGTGAAAGTGCTACACTCAATATGCCAGCAAATTTGGAAAACTCAGCAGTGGCCACAGAACTGGAAAAGGTCAGTTTTCATTCCAATCCCAAACAAAGGCAATGCCAAAGAATGCTCAAACTACCGCACAAATGCACTCATCTCACACACTAGTAAAGTAATGCTCAAAATTCTCCAAGCCAGGCTTCAGCAATACGTGAACTGTGAACTTCCAGATATTCAAGCTGGTTTTAGAAAAGGCAGAGGAACCAGAGATCAAATTACCAACATCTGCTAGATCATCAAAAAAGCAAGAGAGTTCCAGAAAAACATCTATTTCTGCTTTATTGACTGTGCCAAAACTTTGACTGTGTGGATCACAATCAACTGTGGAAAATTCTGAAAGAGATGGGAAAATGCAGGTCAGGAAGCAACAGTTAGAACTGGACATGGAACAACAGACTGGTTCCAAATAGGAAAAGGAGTACGTCAAGGCTGTATGTTGTCACCCTGCTTATTTAACTTCTATGCAGAGTACATCATGAGAAACGCTGGACTGGAAGAAACACAAGCTGGAATCAAGATTGCCAGGAGAAATATCAATAACCTCAGATATGCAGATGACATCACCCTTATGGCAGAAAGTGAAGAGGAACTAAAAAGCCTCTTGATGAAAGTGAAAGAGGGGAGTGAAAAAGTTGGCTTAAAGCTCAACATTCAGAAAATGAAGATCATGGCATCTGGTCCCATCACTTCATAGGAAATAGATGGGGAAACAGTAGAAACAGTGTCAGACTTTATTTTGGGGGGCTCCAAAATCACTGCAGATGGTGATTGCAGCCATGAAATTAAAAGACGCTTACTACTTGGAAGGAAAGTTATGACCAACCTAGATAGCGTATTAAAAAGTAGAGACATTACTTTGCCAACAAAGGTCCGTCTAGTCAAGGCTATGGTTTTTCCAGTGGTCATGTATGGATGTGAGAGTTGGATTGTTAAAAAAGCTGAGCACTGAAGAATTGATGCTTTTGAACTGTGGTGCTGGAGAAGACTCGAGAGCCCCTTGGACTGCAAGGAGATCCAACCAGTCCATCCTAAGGGAGATCAGTCCTGGGTGTTCATTGGAAGGACTAATACTGAGGCTGAAACTCCAATACTTTGGCCACCTCATGTGAAGAGTTGACTCACTGGAAAAGACCCTGATGCTGGGAGGGACTGGGGGTAGGAGGAGAAGGGGACGATAGAGGATGAGATGGCTGGATGGCATCACTGACTCGATACACATGAGTTTGGGTGAACTCCGAGAGTTGATGATGGACAGGGAGGCCTGGCGTGCTGTGATTCATGGGGTCGCAAAGAGTCAAACATGACTGAGCAACTGAACTGAACTGACTAATATGCTAAACATTTTCCTTTGTGTGTTTCTAGGACTTTCTTCCAGGCATAGCAGTCAAGCGCTAACCTGCTCTATAATAATACCAGGGCATTATGCTAAAGAGGTCGGGTTTTTACTCAGCTGGGTGAATAAGACCTAGTTTCAAATACTAGGCTTTGTCACTTCTTTCCTCTAGAGATTTCATTTAAGACTGAAAAATACCCTTGCCATAAGAGGATATCAATATGTGAGGGTTTTTTTTTCCTCTTCCAACATAACTGAATGAAAAATTCAAAATCCTAGTCTACCAAAGCATGCCTCATTCTTCAAAGTGGCCTTAAGACTCTCATGAAATTTTCCCAGACATTACCAAACAATTCATGCCATAGCCTCAACATATGAATACAATTAGGCTTTCATTTTAAAGTATTTAAACTTAAGCTCATAAAAATCCAACTTGGAAGATCCTCAGGTATTAGTATCTGCATTTGCCAAATAAAGAAGTTAAAGGACAGAGACCTTAAATGTCTTACATAGAAGCATATAACTTTGTACAGTATGGAGACGATATATGTATGGATACAGCTTCATAAAGTGATGATCAGCCCCTTGATCATCCATTGATGGTGGGTTAATCCTTTAGCTGTCTGATTGATTAGCCTGTCATGTGCCCAGTTCCATGCTAATCAACACAATTTCATAGAGAGTAATTCAAAAGCTCTAACCAAATTCCTTAATCACCAGTACCTGCTTATTTATCTATATAATGACATTAATACTAGTACCTATATCCCAGAAAATATTTTGAAGATTAATCAAGGTTATGTATGTGAGCACAAAGGTTTTTTAATGAACTTAAAGGAAAAATTTGGCAATGAAAACTAATAATAATTGAGCTCCTCCCATCAGAAGGGTGGAAAGGTGACCTGGATGACATATGTCAGAAATGATGGATAAAGACTTTTCCCAAACCTGTGAGATTGTGTAAAGAGGTAACATAGTGGCTAATATAAATTCTTTTTACCTCTCTTTTCTGACATAGGTGCACTTTCTCAGAAATATTCATATATTTACAGAGAAAAATCTTACAAAAAATTAATATGGGTTTCAGAGACATTCCAAAATAAATTGATCAAATGTTTGTTTGAATTAACCAACTCATTTATTTTTCCATTAAGATTTCTGCCACTTTCTGTTTCTTGTACATTTTTAAAAGAAAACAAATATAGCAAACAAAATTAAATTATAAAAGATAATAAATGCAGCTTTTAGCCTAACCCTCTAATTTATCATTTTGCCTGTGTCATTCTTTACTTTCTTCATATGTTTTAGCTATTCCAACTATGTTAGGAGAAGCTTGAGATAAACCACACCATATACTTTCTTTTTACTCCCTGCAACACTTGCTATAATTTCTAATACATAACAGATGGTCAGGACCTTGATATCATGAGAGTTGTGAACTAGATTCCATATCAGGTAGTACCAACAGCATGGAGCACATGGAACTCTCATGCATTCCAAGAGGGAGGTCAGAATTGGTACAAACACTTTGGAAAAATGTTTGGCGGTATTTATGAAAATTGAACATATACATTCTGGGAAAGATTGAGGGCAGGAGGAGAGGGGACAGCAGAGGATGAGATAATTGGATAGTATCACCAAGTCAATGGACAAGAGTTTGGGCAGACTTTGGGAGAGAGTGTAGGACAGGGAAGCCTGGCATGCTGCAGTCCATGGGGTCACAAAGAGTCAGACATGTGATTTAGTGACTGAATGACAACGATGAACATATACATACCCTATGACCCAGTAATTCCACTACTCGTACATATTCAGCATGTATGTATAAATGTGTACCCTCAAAATCATCAGAGATGTTCAAAACAGTAGTAAATGGAATATCCACAAACCGAAACAATCTATATGTTCTTTCAGGACAGAGAATAAAGGAATTATTGCAATACAATTATAGAATACTGTGCAGCAATGAAATAAAACAAACCATCTCCTCTCATATCAATAATGGTGACTTGTACAAACAGAATGTGAAGCAAAAGAAACTAGACCCAAAGAGGTTCATATTCTATGAATCAATTTACATAAGGTCAAAAACAGGTAGAATGAATGTATAAAGACAGAAATCTGAATAGCGATTGCCTTTGGGAAAGGGACATAAGAGGGACTCTTGGCACACTGGGGAAAAAAAAACATGTCTCTGTAAGCAAAAAGCTTGAGGATCAGCATTATTATGCTCCACCACTGCCTTCCCCCCTTCCTAATGATATCACTGTAATTTATGAATATTTTACAGGAATTCTAAAAGGCAGGGGGAAGAGCATCAGAGCAAGAACATTGGTCTGTAAGACATTTTTGAAGTTCAATTGCTTCCTTGACAGCTCTGCAAGTCAGTTAAGCTGCTAAACTTCACTGTGTGCCCACATCTGAAAAACGCATGAATTGAACTGACATCTTTTATTCTAGGCAACACAATATATAGTGATTCAATTGTACATAAAAAGTAAAACAAAAATACACTATGATTACAATTAATTAAAAACTAAACATCAGAAGAAACTAGGGGAACTACAATTATAACTGCTCTTAAATGATGATGTTGTCAAACAGTTATAATACAAATGAAACTTGGAATCAAACGATCCCATAATGGTACAAATAGAAGTGTTACCAGAAAAATAAGATCCAGATGGTTTTATCAGCAGCCCAAAGATCCCTCAGCCCTCTGGACTCTCCTTGTTGTATGAACCACACCAAGTGTCCTTTCGTCCATCCAATGGAAAAAAATCTTCAGGGACAGGCAATGACATGATATGATCGGGCAGGTCACAGCCAGTGAATCTTACAGAGGCTCCTGCTTCATTGTGTTTGCATGGACCATAAACTATAGTACTCTACATATTGCTGCTAAGTCACTTCAGTCGTGTCCGACTCTGTGTCACCCCACAGACAGCAGCCCACCAGGCCCCGCCGTCCCTGGGATTCTCCAGGCAGGAACACTGGAGTGGGTTGCCATTTCCTTCTCCAATGCATGAAAGTGAAAAGTGAAAGTGAAGTCGCTCAGTCGTGTCCAACTCCTAGCGACCCCATGGACTGCAGCCTACCAGGCTCCTCCACCCATTGGATTTTCCAGGCAAGAGTACTGGAGTGGGGTGCCATTGCCTTCTCTGACTCTACATATTACAGGTATTCAATAAGTATTGGTAGATTTGATTCCTTGAGATAAAAGTGTTCTGTGAGGCATACACTTCAATCATAAAAGGCATTTCTTGGTTTCTCCTTTTAATGGGAATGTAGCCATCTTGTCATCTTCACCTTCTTCCTCTAACAGAAATTCTGGCTCCTCCTTTAGCAGCCTGCTTCCCTTGAGTCTCAGGACTCGGGCTTCCTTTCCTGCAGCCGGGCCTTGGAGTGAGGTAGGCACCCTCGTTTCTCACTGCAGTGTCTCTCTCTGGTTACATTCTCATATTACAACACATTCTTCTCATTACATTCTCCTTCTCTCCTCCATATAAAATCCTAGCTTGGAGTCTCATCAGATTTAATCACCCCAAGCCCACAATGTTGATGCCATCTTCTCTTGACAGTTTTAGCTCCTTGTGTACTATGACTCTCTAAAGCCCAACTCCTTTCTTCGTATTTTGGCTATTTCAATTTATACATAAATAGGTCTTCTAAGAGCCTGGCCTCTCCCCAAATTTCTTTCCTCCAGTAATCATGTCCTATGCCCTCCTCTAGCCATTCACTCCCAAGTCACATTCCTCACCTTGATATTATCTATAAATCCTCCAAAAATTTATATTTCATGCATCCCGTTTCCTAATCACGTCCCATTTTCAGGTGCATGCCTCCTCTTGTACCTCAGATCACTCTGACAATGCTTAGACCCCATAGGAACTTGCAGAGCATTGATCCTACTAATTTTCACTGTCCTTTACCCTCCTGATATGTCTCCACCCTCCTACATAGATTTAAATTCCATGAAAAATTATTATAACCACTTCCTTGCAGTTATTCTTAAATCCTTTCCTCTGTCACCATCATCATCTCACATTAAGTCTCCTAACATGTCCTCCAGCTTCCAATTTCATCTACCAACAACCTACTGACAACAGAACGCTCAGAAGGATCCTTTAAAAAAAGTAAGTCTGATCATGTAATTTTCCTATTCAGTACCCTCCACTGACTCCCATCTCAGAGTAAAATCCAAAGTCTAACCATTGGCTTACAAGCCCAGTCATGATCCATGCCCTTCATATCTGATTTCCCCTTCTCCTACTACTCTCTGTTCACTCACTGTAGACAGCAACAGATCCCTTCAATGAGCCTCAAACCCACCAGAGATGCCATGCATCAGGGTCTTTGCACCGTCTCCTCTGCCTGGAATGCTCTTATCTTAGGTATGTCCCCATGAGTTTCTCCTTCGTCTTCAAATTTTGCTAAATGAGGCTTACCTTGAAATCCTATTTAAAACTGTAACCCATTCACCCCAGACTAGCACTCCCAACCCTCCACACTCCGCACTATTTTTCTTACTAGTATTGCTCTTTTATCCATCCACTATACTGTAAAATTTATTTATTATGTTAATTGTTTTCCCTTGCTCCTCCACTATTAGAATTCAGACTCTATGAGTGACAAAGGTCTTGATCTGTCTTGTTTAATTATATATCCTGAGTACCTAAAACAATGCCTACTACATAGTAGATATACAATAAATATATTTAAAGAAATTAAACATAAGTATGTTTTTGTGTGTGACTTGGCTGGATTTCAAAAGAACCAAAGGCAGATTGTAGTAAAACCTTTCAGATTCCTTGTATACAATCTTTCTGCAAAAAGTGTGTTAAAAAAGATTAGAAAGTTCCTAATGACCCATATATTAAAGTCTAAAAGCTGATTTCTGTATTTTTCCCTAAAAGTAACAAATGTCCTAATTGTAGATCCACAACTAAGTCTATAAAAGTATGATTAATTTATATTTATCTAAAATACCATATATTATAAATGGAAAACAGTGAATGAAACCATCTCAATATCAAGCAATTAATGAAAAACCCAAGGAGGGACTTCCCCAGTGGTTCAGGGGATAAGACTCTGCCGGAACCTGAGTTCAATCCCTGGTCAGGGCACTAAGATCTTACATACTGCAGCTAAGCCCATGTGCTACAACTAGAGAAGCCCACATGCCACAGAGAAGACCTAGCACAGCCAAAATGAATTTTTAAAAACTGAAAAACACAAAGTTTTGAAGGTGATGGATATGTCACCTGTGGTTACGGTATTGTGGTTGTGTACATGTGTGCAAGCTCACCAAATTATATACATTAAATATGTGCAGTTTTCTTGCATGTAAATTTCCCCCAGTAAAGTTGTTCCCTTTTTCAAAAGCAAAACAACTAATAAAAGTCTTATTTTATGAATACCAGCACTTAAGAGCAGCCATATTTAATTAGAGTGAAAATGAGAAGGAAGACAGAAATTTTATATCAGTTCTGAAGGGCACTCTAAGGCCCTTTTAAGGTTATTAGAAATGGGGCCTTTGTTATATCTATTTTCACCTCAAAGCTTATCCCTGTTACAAATAGATTACCAGCACTGCTGTTCAACTTCCAGTCCACATTCAGGTTCTTTTGAGCTCATCTAAATGAAATAAAAAGAGAGTTGGAAAGGGTAAAGGAGAGCAGGTATATTTGAGATCACTAAGCAACAGCTGGAAGGGGGTGCGAAAAGGTGTTAAAAAAAAAGAAAAATTACTTGAGCTAAAAATAGCTGTATAGTAGAAAAGGAAAAAAAAACATCTCATCTCTGCTCTGACATGAGGAGAGAAAAAGAAAAAAACAGTATCTCCACATTTGGCAGAAAATGTGACAACGCATAAACTGCCTTTAATACAAGGAAGACAATATAAATGTTCAATTGGGAATCAGTGAATAAAATAATCAGTGAATGAAATAATAAGCTGTATTATTATATATATTATATATATGTTTGTAACTTGAGGGTTGCTTTCATTCTGGGAAGAAAGACGCCTAGCAAGAAGTGTCATATCTTGATGACCAGTCATTCTGATTACCTTTTAAGGGTGCTATTTTTATTCATATTGCCTTCACTTTAGCTTTGCTTCTTTCTCTCTTTCCAATCAGATTTTAAATACTGATCCACTGTGGCTTCAGAGTACAGATATGCTCTTGGAAACTCACATACAACATAATTTAATTTTAAAATATTGGTGAAATGCATGCCTTATTATTCAATTACATTTATATAGCACTTTCCATATTACTAGCCATTTTAAGCTAAGATTTTAGTACAAAAGTGCTTTCAGGGACCACGTACCACCTGTAGTTACTCTAGTCCAGACTGTTCATTTTGAAAGCAGGAAAATGAGGTCCAACAAGGTTCAATTGTCTAGAGTCAGAAAGTTGGCCTATAATGCAGGTCCTCTCTCTGTACCTCCTGCTTTCTCTCCAGTAACCGACACAAATAAGCCAGGCAAGCCTTACTACATGCATTTTACAAAGAAGGAAATTGACGAGGAGACAGGTCATATACTCTAAGCTGTGCAAACAGTGAGTGCCCAGCTCAAGTCTGATGCTCTTTCTGATATGCGTACCTGTCAAAGGAAAGTCACAGTTGGAAAGAAACAACTGCAAAGCAAGTAAACCTTGGATAATCTACACCCAAATCATCTATTTATTACAATTTGCTTTGCATTATTTTCATATCAAGCTCTACTGAGGCAAAACAAATCTGTTTTCTCTTTTTTTAATACCAGTAAGGCTCATAGCAAGGATTTATTATTGTATTTTTCTTCTCTCAATTAAGAGAAACAACTTTTAATCTCTCTTGGATGACATGAAACTATAAAATATGGCATGATAATAGGAGTATTGACTAGATCCTAAGTTCCCTTCCATTGGATACTTTTTTTTTTGTAAACTGTGTACAGAGGATTTAAAAGTTCATCATTTTGGAAAGGTTTTGTTCTTTTTTTAAACCTTTCTTTCTAATTCATCTGTGCTTGTTATTGACCAAAGAAAACAGGGTTGTGAAGTCTGCCCTCTGCTGGTAAAAAGAAGAAAATATGAGTTATGTGAATATCTGATATTATCTAAAGATCTGAAATATACTACACTACAAATGATTGATTTTTAAGATAACCATCATGTTGTAGTATAGGCACTCAAAGTTGGAAAGAAAAATAGATTTATGAGACATAGAAACTGAAATTGAATGATAGGATTTATATTTATTTCAACATTTTACATTTGTTTTACCACTAACTGAAGTCGAACAACGAGCTATGGCTAGGAAGCTGTCACTAGGAAAAGAATGTTAAATCTGCCTCAGATAGATGGAGCCACTACAATTTTTCAACATATTTTGCCAAGCAGATTGTCACCTGCTTATCAATTGGAAAATAGCAACTGCAAGCACCGACACTGTCATTTAAATGGAAGTCACCAAATTCTGTGACCAACACATCCTCTCTCCACCCATTTTCTATCACCGCTCTTGAGTAATTCCCCATCGATCTTTTTAATACGTGCTTGCAAGACAAAAGAGAGACAATCCCCAGTTCACCTCAGATGTTCATTACAAGTCTGTGCTTTGGACTCAAGCAAGTTACATAAACTATATATATATATATATATAAAATAGGGTATAAAATTAGGACAACATTTCTTACATTATAGGGTTGTTTGTGGACTAAAGGGACAATCCATGTCCCTTATTACGTTGGGTTAAGTAACAGATCCTGCCTTGAAGCATGATCGATACGCTGTGATGATGATCTGTGCATGTTATCTGTCCCCTGGTCAGCTCTCCTACCATTTTACCCCTGCTTCAGCCATAGTGACCCCATGTTAAGCACACCATGCCCCTGGGCCTTTGCACATGCTGACCCTAAGACTGTATACAGCTTAGAACCTGTTCTCAGTTCATTTAGGGCTCTGCACCATGTCAAAGCGGAGAAGGCAATGGCACCCCACTCCAGTACTCTTGCCTGGAAAATCCCATGGATGGAGGAGCCTGGTAGGCTGCAGTCCATGGGGTCGCTGAGTCAGACACGACTGAGTGATTTCACTTTCACTTTTCATTTTCATGCATTGGAGAAGGAAATGGCAACCCACTCCAGTGTTCTTGCCTGGAGAATCCCAGGGATGGCGGAGCCTGGTGGGCTGCTGTCTATGGGATCGCACAGAGTCAGACACGACTGAAGTGACTTAGCAGCAGCAACCATGTCAAAGGGCTCTTCCCTGATCTCCCTATATAAAATAATACCCTTTATGCTGACTTTCTTCCTAGCACTTATCATTTCCTGTTATTATAGTGATTTTCCAGTCCACATCTTCCCACTAGGAAGCAAATTCTGTGAGGCAGGGGGTTTATTTATTTGGTTCACTGCTTTTTCACAATGAGTAGAAGAGGATCTGGTTCATAGTAGGTAATCAATTACTAAGCTTCCCAGGTGGCTCAATGGTAAAGAATCCACCTGCCAATGCAGGAGATCAGGAAATATGGATTTAATCCCTCAGTTGGGAATCCCTTAGAGGAGGAAATGGCAAGCCACTCTAGTATTCTTGCCTAGAAAATCCCATGAACAGGGAAGCCTGGCAAGTTACAGTTCATGGGGTTACAAAGAGCTGAACACGATCTAGCCCAACATCAGTTCAGTTTAGTCGCTCAGTCGTGTCCGACTCTTTGCCACCCCATGAACTGCAGTACACCAGGCTTCCCTGTACATCACCAACTCCCAAAGCTTGCTCAAACTCATGCCCATGATTCCTTAGGATGGACTGGTTTGATCTCCTTGCAGTCCAAGGGACTCTTAGGAGTCTTCTCCAACACCACAGATCAAAAGCATCAATTCTTCAGCACTCATATGCATGTGTTAATCAGATAATATTTTTATTGAATGAATGAATGAACTTAGGAGGTATATCATAGAGTTTGTTGCTGCGGTTAGTCACTAAGTTATGCCTAACTCTTTTGCGACCCCATAGACTAGAGTCTGCCAGGCTCCTCTGTCCATGGGATTTCCCAGACAAGAATACTTGAATGGGTTGCCATTTCGTTTTCCAGGGAATCTTCTTGACCCAGTGATCAAACCCATGTCTCCTGCATTGGCAGGTGGATTCTTTACTGCTGAGCCACTGGGAAAGCCCAACACAGAGATAATTTCAGCTCTTAATGGGAGAATAAACTAATGACTTATAGAGCCCCATTCTGTGATTTTATAAATAAAAATCATTGTGAATAAAGAGACCCCCATCCTCTTCCCATTGATTATTAAGAAAGTACTTTCAGAAGTCTTCATAACCAGGACTTATAAGTCCTTTCTTAGTCCTTTTATTGCAAAGACAAAAATTATAAACAAATTAACCAAATAAATTTTGCAGACACCATGAAAAAAGATTGATCGGATATTTAAATAATTGAATGCACTACTATGTAAAATATTTTTTTCTTCTGAATTCCAGTAGTCTCCCCTTATCCTCATTTTCACTTTCCATAGTCACAGTTACTTGCCATCAACTGTGGCTTGAAAACATTAAATGAGAAATTCCAGAAATAATTCACAAGTTTTAAATTGCACACCATTCTGAGTAGCATGATGCAGTCTCACACCATTCCACTCAATTCTACCCAGGATCCCCAACCATTCACACAATCTGTTCCTGACATCTGACCATCCTTCATGGCCCGATGATCCACGATCACCTGAAGCAGATGCTGTTCCTGACATATCATATAGAAGGTCAATACAAGACCTTTTACGTAGATCCCATTTAGTTTTGTTTTCACATTCATTACTCTGGAAAGTGGGTCCAAGAGGGCCTTGCTGTGATTTATATCAAAGACTATTCTTTCTGTGCTTTCCTCTAAGAGTTTTATAGTTTCTGGCCTTATGTTTAAGCTTTTTAGTTTATTTTTGTGTATGGTGTTAGGAAGTGTTCTAAATTTCATTCTTTTACACATAGCTGTTCAGTTTTCCCAGTACCACTTATTGAAAAGGCTGTCTTTTCTGCATTGTATACTCTTGCCTCCTTAGTCAAAGATAAGGTGCCTATAGGAGCATGGGTTTATCTCTGGGCTTTCTATCTGATTACATTGTTCTATATGTCTGTTTCTGTGCCAGTACCATACTGACTTGATTATGGTAGCATCATAGTATAGTCTGAAGTCAGGAAGATTGATTCCTCCAACTCCATTTTTCTTTCTCAAGATTGCTTTGGCTATTCGGGGTGTTTTGTGTTTTCATACAAATTGTACTTGTGCACATAGTAGGGGAAGGAGAAGGTGGGGCGAACTGAGAAAGAGACATTGACATATATACACTACTATGCATAACAGATAGCTAACGGGAAGCTGCCATATAACAGCCTGGTGCTCTGCAATGACCTAGAAAGGTGGGTTGGGATGAGGGGATGGAGGCTCATGAGGGAGGGATACCCACACACACATACACATATACATGCAATTATGACTAATTTGCATTGTTGAATGGCAGAAACCAACACGGACATTTATCTGTAAAACAATTACCTTCCAATTAAAAAAAATAAGTAACAAATAACTTAAGTCTTTAAAAAAAAAGGAGTCAATGGTAGCCTAATGGTACATCACAATGCCTTTCATTCACCTCATTTCATCTCATCATGTGGGCATTTTATCATCTCACATTATCACAAGAAGGCTGAGTAAAGATATGTAGAGAGAGAGACCACTTTCACATAACTTTATTAAATTATAATGTTATAATCATTCTATTATTATTGCTGTTATCTCTTATTGGGCCTAATTTATAAATTATTCGTAAGTATTTATGTATAGGAAAAAAACATAGTATATAGGGTTCTGCTGCTGCTGCTGCTGCTAAGTCGCTTCAGTCGTGTCCGACTCTGTGCGACCCCATAGATGGCAGCCCACCAGGCTCCCCCATCCCTGGGGTTCTCCAGGCAAGAAAACTGGAGTGGGTTGCCATTTCCTTCTCCAATGTATGATAGTGAAAAGTGAAAGTGAAGTCGCTCAGTTGTGTCCGACTCCCAGCAACCCCATGGACTGCAGCCCACCAGGCTCCTCCATCCATGGAATATACGTTCAAGTATCCACTGGGGGTCACGGAATGTATTCCCCAAGGATAGGGGGTGGAATACTGTATTGTCTTTTCCTTTTGATCAATCATTTTAAGACAAATAAAATATAGCAACAAAAAACAACTATAAAAATATCACATTCCTGGAAGTAGTTAAGTGGTTAAATGTTAAATATTTCACATAGTTCTTGTTCTTTTAAAAATAAAGCTTTTAAGAGAATAATGCTTCTCGAGAAAGAAAAAGGGAAAGTGGTGACATAGAAAAAAATATACATTTTAAATGTGTGAACATATGCTAGTACCTATTGCTTTTTTTTGTTATGACACTGTCAACACTTGTTAAAATAGAAGCATTTCAACATATGATCACACACTGTGACATCTTCTAAGTTTGATCCAAAGATGATATGCCTAGAATTCATCTAAAAGAAATATTAGACTGTGTTAAAAATACTATAAAAGTCCAACTTTATGAAGGACAGATTTTAAGTATACTTGTAATCACTAAGGAATAAGCAAAGTGATGGAATTGTTAACATATCCAAATATTTCTAGTTAGCTTTCTGCTATTACCATATATCTAGATGTACCAGGATTACACAGAAGAAAAATGATTGCAGTCATTTGGTGTTTAGAAAAATACCTGACACTATCCATTTTATTGCCAACATTTAGGCCCCATATTATACACGATGGGAGAAATGACCTTTGAAGAAAATTGTGGGGTCAAATAGAGAAAAATCAAAAAGAAATTGACAGAAAGGACTTTTGTTGTGATCATACTTGCATCTCCTTCTCAAATGACCAAATCCTCGAAACCAGTAAAATTTGTTATGCTTCTGAATGAAAATTTCCATCCAAATACACATGAGGGCTTCCCTGGTAGCTAAGCTGGTAAAGAATCCCCCTGCAATGCAGGAGACCCCAGTTGATTCCTGGCTCAGGAAGATCCTCAGGAGAAGGACAGGCTACCCATTCCAGTACTCCTGGGCTTCCCTGGTGGCTCAGCTGGTAAAGAATCCACCTGCAATGCAGGAGACCTGGGTCCAATTCATGGGTTGAGACAATCCCCCGGAGAAGGGAAAAGCTACCCACTCCAGTATTCTGGCCTGGAGAATTCCATGGACTGTATAGTCCATGGGGTCACAAAGAGTCAGACACAACTGAGCAACTATCATTTTCACTTTCAAGTACAAATTACAAGAAAGGAAATCTGGTAGCATGTATAACCAGCTTTTTGAAAAAAGACAAAGGCATGAGAACTTCTGTATCTAGCCATTTGTAGAATCATCATCTTGAATGCATAACTTCTGATCTTCATAACATTTTGCAAAGTAGTAAACTATTTAAAATCAATTAAATGAATTTGGGGAATATCATAAGAGCAAAAGGTGGAGAAGGAAATCATCATATTCCCTGGTACCCATCCTTTTTTACAGAGATATCAAAAAGCAGGTGAGAAAACTCAAGATCCCAAAACCATGTGCCTAGTATATGTCAGGAACTAGCAGCTGCTGAGAATATAAAGATGATATATAGTTTGAACCCCTTTAGATCTGACAGAATTAATAACATAGCAAACAGGACTTCTGCATGCATGCATGCTAGTTAAGTTACTTCAGTCATGTCTGACTTTTTGTGACCCTATGGACCATAGCCTGCCAGGCTCCTCTGTCCATGGGATTACCCAGGCAAGAATATCGAAGTGGGTTGCCATTCTCTCCTGCAAGAGATCTTCCCGAGCCAGGGATCAAACCTGCATCTCTTAAGCATCTCTTACACTGGCAGGCAGATTCTTTACCACAAGCACCACCTGGGAAGATTTGGTGGATAACATTACCACCATGGAATAAGTCAAAAAGAAACAGTATTAGATATGGAGCAATTTAGACACATTCATTTGGCCATTTCAGATATAAAAATTTTATGTAAAAGTTTGATATTATTTCAAATGACTAAGCCGTTGCAAGCAATACATTATGTCATTCCATCCTTTTATCACCCCTAGAAAGTACTAAGATGCTTCCCTGATAGCTCAGTTGGTAAAGAATTCACCTGCAATGCAGGAGGCCCCGGTTCAATTCCTGGGTCGGGAAGATCCGCTGGAGAAAGGAAAGGCTATCCACTCCAGTATTCTTGCCTGGAGAATTCCAGGTCGCAAAGAGTTGGACACAACTGAGTATTTCTCACTTTCACTTTCAGAAAGTACTAAGAGAATTACATTCCTTGTTTTGCATATAAGAAAACCAATGTTCTGAAAATTTTATGACACCTACAAGGTGGAAAAAATAAGATTTTAGATCTGAACTCTGTTCTGCTAGCATCTAAGTCTATGGTTTTTCTGTTTATAACAATTTATCTTACCATAAAGAATAAATGCATCTTCCTTTTGTTTCCCTCTTCAGACTCTGATGGGAATGCCTTAGTGCAATTGCACTGTATGTCAAAATAATTCAGTGTACTTTGAAAAAGGCCTCCAAACAGCTTTTCCATTACCATAAAAGCATAAAGGGAAGTGGCCTATAGAAGTAGCCTTCTTAGAGGTAGCCTTATTATTAATATCATATTTAGATGTGATTAAGAAACACACCAGTCTCCACTAATTTTTATATCTTCTTACTATATTTTGCAGCATTAAAACATCCCTACAAAACCATTAATTTGAAACTGTAGTATAAGATACTCAACGAGCTCCAGGTCTTGCATTAAGTACACCAGCATCTCAGCAACTCCACTAAGCTCTTCTGGAAACCTCAGTTTTCCTCACCTGTATAACAGAGCTAGTACTGACCACCACATTTGTGAAATGCTTGGTTGAGCTCTCAAGACATAAATGCTAAATAAATCATACTGCTACTGCTGCTGCTAAGTCGCTTCAGTCGTGTCTGACTCTATGCGACCCCAGAGACAGTAGCCCACCAGGCTCCCCCGTCCCTGGGATTCTCCAGGCAAGAACACTGGAGTGGGTTGCCATTTCCTTCTCCAGTGCATGAAAGTAAAAAATGAAAGTGAAGTTGCTTAGTCGTGTCCGACTCTTCGCAACCCCATGGACTGCAGCCTACCAGGCTCCTCCATCCATGGATTTTCCAGGCAAGAGTACTAGAGTGGGGTGCCATTGCCTTCTCCGAAATAAATCGTACATTTGTATGTAATTTTCAAATGTTCTTAAGTCATTTTTATAATGAACGTGCAACATTACAGATAGAATCTATAGAAATCTAGAATCTCTAAGGTCTAATTTTTTTAGTCATATCCAGTAGATGCTGAGTACATAAAAGTGATTTAGCAATGACACTAAAAATTCAGACCACCTGATATAATCTAGTGCCTAGAGAATTATCAATAAATATTATCTGTTACACTATTAAAAGTGATAACTCTGTATTTCTCCTAAGGTAAATATAAAAAACAAAATATCTGGTCTGTAACAAAACTTATTTGAATTACTTTTATTTTCTTAATATATCACGTTGAAACTAATGAAAAGCACACACACCATATTCTCCATTTCCCAGCATTTCTAACAAACTGCTGGTTTATAACAGTGTTGCTGCTGTTGTTGTTTTAATAACAGTGTTGCTGTTGTTGTTGTTTTAATAACAGTGTTGCTGTTGTTGTTTTAACTTCTTGCAGATGTTTTGTGGTAGCACAGAGGTGCCTATGGTCAGAAAGTATTTCCCATTTTTCTTAGTACTTTCAAAGTTTCATTGCTTATACTCTTATTCAATTGTCTAAACACACAAGTAGAAAAATCTCTGCAAGAGTGATATTGTGTCCGAATTATTTCATCTCAGACTTTATCCTATTCCTAAAATTATACTACAAAAACAAATATGTGGAACTTTAATGGCTAGGAATCCCATATATAACATAGTACTTGAAATTTAATCTCACCAATAACAATAGAGAATCAATATGTTTTAGACACAATAATACCGCCAAATACTCCACAATAAAATGCACTCACAGAAGAAAAAAATTAAATTCTCTTTTCTCAATTATTGCAAGGTTGGAAAAAAATCACTTAAATATAAATACTGGAGGAAAATGTAGCTTACAGAAAATAATGTAAGTGCATTCACGCTGCAAACAAACAAAATTTGCCCAGTTAACGAAAAGTTTAGGGCCTCAGTGCACACTTACACACCCTTCTTATTAAAATGCTGGAAATTAATTCCTTGCCTAAGAGGCATTCATGGTTCCATATTTAAAATCACACAGGTTCACAGGGAGAACATTTAGATTATCTCCAGATGCTGTCATGCAAATTTAGCCTATTACAGAGCATTTGCAGTTCACAGACAAAGAATCAGTAAATTCAGTGGGATAGGCTATGTGAGAAGGATTAGGTTACCAGATTATAAATGAGGAAGAATTTTACTACATGGAAATCAGTGAGGTAAATTCAAGCTTTGCAGCTTATAAATTCGTGGTATTTACGGTAAGGGCAACACAATAGAAATCAATGCCTGCCTCTACCCACCCACAAATCTCTAATCATAGTATGTTAACAGACTTGAACTAATATAGGATTAAGTAGAACACAATTTTCCTGGTTAACATACTTTAAAAAAATTGTTAAGAGTGTTTATTAAGAAACACAACAAGAAAAAGGAAAGAAGACTTCCTGTTGCTACTAGGTACCATTTGAGACTTAAATACATAATAAATCTATAATTCCAATATCTAGTTTTTCAGGCAAACAATACACCCAGATATTTACCACCACAAACATCATCATCACACAGCATGGTGACTCTGCTGGACTTAATCTATTATAAAAAAGCACCCTTATTACTACTATTCCAATACCACAGTGTGAGTAATAAACCACATTGTGAGGTGCACAGTAGTACTTAATGAACTGCAATAATGTGAAACTGTTTTTCAATAGAATGTGTAGAAACCAGGTCATTCCACTGGATAACCTATCTTATTCACTCAGCTACTTTAGTCTTTAAATCTTGACCATTTACAGTTAGGCACTATGAGAGATTCAACATGTAAATATGATAAATTAGATGTAAGTTAAGCCATCATGTAAGTGAAGTGACATCGCTCAGTCGTGTCCGACTCTTTGTGACCCTGTGGACTGTAGCCCACCAGGCTCCTCAGTCGGTGGGATTCTCCAGGCAAGAATACTGGAGTGGGTTGCCATTTCCTTCTCCAGGGGATCTTCCCGACCCAAGGATTGAACCCAGGTCTCCCTCATTGCAGGCAGACGCTTTAACCTTTAAGCCACCATGTAAGGTTCCCTTCAAATATAGCATAGTCAAAAGCCAAAACACCATTACACTTTTACAAAAGTTGATATAGCAGCAACAAGTTTCATTTCTCAAGCTATACCCAGCTGGTCTCATCAATATATGCAGAGAAGAAATGACCAACTTTTTAGATACACTTTTCACAAATAGTGCGTAGGACACAAGAGATGATCCAGAAATACTAGATAGCTGATTGTTGACAGATACCTTTTGTGAGCTACTGTGAAACAAATTCACCAAATTTTTACAATACACATTATTCCACTGGGTTCTATAACATACATTAAGTTGAAAGGCCTTACTGATATCACTAATCTTGATTCTATATTAGGCACCAAAAAGCAAGTAATTAAAAGCTACGTCCTCAAGGTTACTGTGTACATTTAGAATATTAGTGAGTCAAATTTGGCACAAGATACCAATATGCAGACCTAATCAAACGGTATATTAACCAGTGCTGCTGAGTAATTAATTTTGTGTTTGCGAGCTGGAAAGAATTTAAAACCATTTTCAGCTACTTCTCATCTTGGCTGCCATCATTGTATATACCCAAAAAGCAACTCAAAGTCAGATTCAGGTAGCACGTATTAAGCAGAACTATTAAATATCAATCAATGGACTGAACCTTCCTACATAAATTGATGATTCTGATATTCAACCAGGTTTCAAAACCAACCTGCCAGTGTTTGAGTATAATATCTCCACAAAGTCACGTTTAACTACCTTCAGCAGTGAGACAAACAATCTGGAAAAGGCCATGCATTTTATTTTTGAAGCATGCAT
The DNA here is from genome assembly GCF_000754665.1 of Bison bison bison. NCBI lineage: Eukaryota > Metazoa > Chordata > Mammalia > Artiodactyla > Bovidae > Bison > Bison bison. Next base: position 11,185,998 of record NW_011494735.1, on the reverse strand, counting down.
GCACACATGCACAAGAATGTTTATCCTACAACCTCTTGAATCTTTCAAACAAGCCCTCTTGCTGTCCTACACGAGAGCATAGCTCATCACAAACATGAAAACAGTTATCACTTCTCCACTTCCTTCAATTTAACGTGGTCTGTCCATCATCGATCTTTTTGATAGCATCACATCTTTTTCTTTCACATAATTTACAATGAATGTATCAGCTGTGTGTTCACTTTTTACCTCCTGTGCTCTCCACTAGGGCTCTGAGTTCAAGGATCAAGGCCATTTGTGCACCATTGCACAGCCAGCACCTAAGGCACAGCAGTACTTAGCAGACGGAGACAGCATACAGCAGTACCCAGGTGATGGATATTCAGGCGATGGATGAATAAGCAAATGATTTGGAGGCTGCTGCTGCTGCTGCTAAGTCGTTTCAGTCGTGTCCGACTCTGTGCGACCCCAGAGACGGCAGCCCACCAGGCTCCCCCATCCCTGGGATTCTCCAAGCAAGAACACTGGAGTGGGTTGCCATTTCCTTCTCCAATGCGTGAAAGTGAAAAGTGAAAGTGAAGTCGCTCAGTCGTGTCCGACTCTTAGCGACCCCATGGACTGCAGCCTACGAGGCTTCTCTGTCCATGGGATTTTCCAGGCAAGAGTACTGGAGTGGGGTGCCATTGCCTTCTCCGTGATTTGGAGGGCATCAGCCCAAATTCAACTTTGTTAATTCTTAAAAACTTAGAGAAGTTATCACAGAAAGAGGAAGTACCTGATTTAACTGGTCTCCTACATAGTAGAAAAGTCCAGTAAAATATTTTTTAATGTTTTTTAAATAAACAAACTTGTCCAATAATGAAAGTCAGCAGTATCTTTATTCTATACATATTTACTGTTGCTCCACAATGTACAACAATGCCTCAAACACTGGTAACAGAACAGATAACAGGTCTTCCCCTCAGGATGTGATAACAAGATTTAAGAGTTTACTATACAAAGAAGTAAAGTAGAATATTTACTGCATTAAGTTCACAAGTTCACTGCAAAGATATAGCAGTGGAACGTCAATCTCAGTAATTGGATAATAACCATTATAAGAAAAAGTGGGAAAATGTAGGCCTCAGTTTAAACCAATAAATTATGGAGTTATAAAACTAAAACAAGCAGTCAAATTTAGAGACAGAAAGCAGAATGGTGGTCATGAAGGGCTGAGGAGAGAGGAGAATGGGGAGTTAGTGTTTTACGGGCACGGAATTTCATTTGGGGAGGATGGAAAACTGTGGAGATGGATGGTAGTGATGGTTGCAGGGCAATTTGAATGTACTTAATGCCACTGAACTGTACACTTAATCAGAATGATCAATTTTATGTTATGCATTTCTTCCACAATGAAAAAAAAAAAAAAAAACGGAGTTACACAAGCTGATTATACCTTCTGAGAGTATGATCGTCGTTTAGCACCTCCACGTACAGAAGGGCTGGTGCTGAGTTTGTTACTGACTTCCACGTGCTCAAGGATGGAGAAACACCCCCAGTATCAGGATCTTCACATAAAGAAAGACAGCTGCATTTGACAAATGATGCCTCATTATATGACTAGCAAGGAACCTCAAGGACACTTGACAGCTCATTTTTTACTCAGATTCCCTTTGAGGAAAGTTCTCCAGGGCTACGAGATCCAGTGTTTTGTTTTTTTTAATTCTCTCACCTTCAAAACACAGAGAAAGTTTTACCTCTCAAGTAAAAAAAAAAAAGTCTAACTCTGAAAAATCCTAAGACATAACCGTCAGAAATGACTTCAGGATGCAATTGACAAAGCTCACTGGAAAATGTTACCACCACCTGAATACTGTGTCTGTTCTCAGTCCCTTCTTCATACCACTACCAAGGGAAACAAAATTTAGAATCAGAATGCAGGTGGCATATTATTGGGGGAGGGGGACTTTTTTGGATATAAAATGCAAGGCATACTGTGACAACACTCCTTTGAGTCCTTCTCAGAATTAAGCAATCTACCAACCATTCGTATGGAAAACAAAACCATAAACTGTCACTGTCAAGCCAGTCAACAACATTTATGATCATGTGTTCAGGGTACTAGTAGATAAAACAAAAGAAAGACTTATCATTTGCCCTACAGGAGCTCGAAACAGGAAGGAAGATGATTTGTACTCTGTATTTAGGGTTGAAAATCGGAACACAATGATGAAGAGTGTGGGCTCTGAAGTGAGACTAACTGTGATGCAGTTGCAACTCACAATTTGTTAGCTACACATCGTTAATAGTAACAAACGGCTTAGCACACACCAGGAAGTTTGGTCTATAATCCATCCCAGTTAATCCTCACAAACCCTATAAAGTACATACCACTCTTATTTTACACATAAACTCAGGTTATTTAAATTCCCTGAGGCTCAGTTTCTCTGGGAGGGGGAAAGGATTAATACCAACTCATACCATTGTTTTGCAAGTTAAATGAGTTAATGTGTAAAAAAAAAATTAAAATAGGATACTGTAGGCTCTCAATGAATGAAAGCTGATGCCATGGTTTAATTACTACACATTTATGGAAATAGCACATATTTGGAAAAGTTATTCTCAGGGAACATTTCAGAGACTGCTACTTTTTCTACACACTGAACTGTTTATAAATACAATTCAGCAAATGTGTGTGTTCCTGTTATATGCAAAACCCTGTACCAGACACTACAATGTACACAAAGACATATGATTAAATTTCTATCATTAAGGTGTTTAAACCTTAATGAATGAATTTACAAGAAAATACATACTATCTTAAATTAAGACAGCTGACCAATGGACCAAGGATTGGGGTTTTGTGTAAAATATCCCTGGTCTGTGTATTCTGTTACATTCAGCATCATTCTTCCATCCCATAAATGCGATTTGACATTTTTTCCTCTATGAAATATGACTTCCTACAAGTTAAATACTAGGTAAGTTCACCCAAGCATGGTTTCTCTTTTCTCCACATTGATATGGCGTATATTTTATAAACACCTGTACCAATTGAATACATGCTGATTTCCAATCACTGGTATGCAATTGTCTCAATAAAAGAAGATAAGCAGCCTGCATTCAGACATTCTATTTATAATGACAACCTAAGTTACCACACTCACTACTATTTTCTCTGATTAGAATGAATGAAAATAAATTATCAATAATGAAAAAGCTTCTTATTCTTCTCACATGGTGATGTGCTTTCAATTCCTACTGAGATTTCCAAATGTATTTGTGGTGAAATCTACCCAGAACACTGATCTCAATTGGAAATCTTATAGTTTGGGAGAATGCAGGAAATTTCCCCAAGGAAATAGAGAGATATATGATATAAGGTACTGGATAGTCTCACAGTAAATAAGTATTGAGCATATATAAGATGCCTGAGAGAATTTATAATGGAATATCTGACACTATAACTAAGATATGTTATAAAATATCTCCTATCTCTTCTAGGCAAACCCCATCAAAGTAAACTTTTGAAAGCAGTTAACTTGCTGAAATAACATAATAATTAGTCAAAATCCTTTACATTTCACCATGAAATCTCTAATACAACCAGTTTCCCTTATCTTTCCAGGAAAGAATAGCAATATATACATGTAATTAAATAGTGTTGCTAAGCAAAGACTTAAGACAGTATTTTTTTAAATATATCTACAGATTTTAGCGGAGCACCAAAGAATTGATGCTTTTGAACTGTGGTATTGGAAAAGACTCCTGAGAGTCTTTTGGACTACAAGGAGGTCCAACCAGTCCATTCTAAAGGAGATCAGTCCTGGGTGTTCTTTGGACGAACTGATACTAAAGCTGAAACTCCAATACTCTGGGCACCTCATGCGAAGAGTTGACTCATTGGAAAAGACCCTGATGCTGGGAAGGATTGGGGGCAGGAGGAGAAGGGTTTGACAGAGGGTGAGATGGCTGGATGGCATCACTGACTCGATGGACATGAGTTTGAGTGAACTCCGGGAGTTGGTGATGGACAGGGAGGCCTGGCGTGATACGATTCATGGGGTCGCAAAGAGTTGGACACAACTGAGAAACCGAACTGAACTGAAGCTTAAATGAAATTAGAAAGCTGATGTTTTATATCACACACAAAGCTTTTACTTCCTGAGCTTCCAATTTAATTGTTTTTCATTTTTTAGTGATACTTAACATGTTTAGTCAAGTTCAGTTGTATTTATTTCAGTGTTAGACACCAAAGTTACCTCATTATCAATAATGAAAGACAGTCTCATCATTATAGATTAGACTGATGCCAAGCAGTCTCAACAGAATATTGAGAATTCTCATAAAAATATTTCATTGTTACTAAATGACTATCGATGTCATATCCTATACTGGTACTAGGCATATAGTATAACTTCAGGAAATGATAGAAAAGAGCAACACAAGCAAAGATAATTAAAATACAGTATGAAAAGTGCTACAGTAATGGGATATATAATATTAATACAAAGCTCCATAGAAGCACAGATGGATACGGACTCGTCAAAGACCCCATCTCCTTTTTCACCCGGAGGAGAGCTGAATTCTATTTTGGAAAGCTGATCCTCTATCTTAAAGAACAAATACTAGCTCACTAGGCAGAAAATTAAAACGAGCAAACAAAAACAAGAAAGGACATTCTCAGTAAAGAAAGAGACAAGGCTCATGGCCTACAGGTAGAAACAGACATGCTGTTTTTAGAGAACGTCAATTCCCTGTGTCAGTGAGCTGCCATGCACACTCAAATGCACCGGCTGAGCACTATTCTCATGCCAGGCATTTTGCTAGACTAGGGAGCAGCAAACAGCACACAGACCAAATTTTTCCTGCTGCCTGATTTTGTATGGCCTGCAAACTAAGAACAATTTTTGTATTTTTAAGTGGATGAAAAAAAATCAAGAGAAGAATAGCATTTCAAGGTACATGAAAACTGTACAAAATTCCAATTTTAGTGTCCATAAATAAAGTTGTCCACAGGGATACTCCAGGCAAGAATACTGGAGTAGGTTGCATGACCCTCTCCAGGGAATCTTCCCAACCCAGAACTTGAACCCAGGTCTCCTGCCTTACTGGCAGATTCTTTCTTTACTGTCTGAGCCACCAGAGAAACCCAAAGATACTGAAGTGGATAGCCTATTCCTTCTCCAGGGGAACTTCCCAACCCAGGAATTGAACGGGGGTCTCCTGCATTGCAGGTGGATTCTTTACAGCTGAACTACCAGGGAAGCCCCAATAGTAATAGCTAGTACTTATTGTAACTACTCACTAGGCAGTTGCTAAAAGTTTTACATATGTTAACTGTGCAAGTAATTCTTACTCAACTGGGGACATATATACAATAACATGATTGGATTTAACCCTTTTCTTGGAAGAAAATATTTTTAGTGTTCAAATCACATGATTTTTTTCAATCCTAGGTGAATATATTGGAATTCCCTTGTAGCTCAGTCAGTAAAGAATCTGCCTGCAATGCAGGAGACCCGAGTTCAATTCCTGGGTGGGAAAGATCCTCTGAAGAAGGAAATGGCAACCCACTCCAGTATTCTTGCCTGGAGAACCCCATGGACAGAGGAGTCTGGCAGGCTACAGTCCATGGGGTCACAAGAGATGGACATGACTTAGTGACTAAAGCACCACCAGCTGAAAATATTGAACACCTGAGCGACTTCACTTTCATTTCACTTTCATGCATTGGAGAAGGAAATGGCAACCCACTCCAGTGTTCTTGCCTGGAGAATCCCAGGGACGGTGGAGCCTGGTGGGCTGCCGTCTATGGGGTCGCACAGAGTCGGACACAACTGAAGCGACTTAGCAGCAGCAGCAGCAGCATAACCTTAACTCCTTTTATCAAGCAAGACAGGTAGCTGAGCCATCATTCATTCATCCTCATTCATCACTCCCTACAATCAGGTACTAAGTGTCTCTCACGTGTCAGGAAGCAAAGTGAAGAGGCCAGGGTATAAAACTGCAAGTGGTTTTTTCTGTTCCCAGGAGTTCCAACAGTTAAATACGAAAAGTAAACACACCACCAATCTCAGACCTGAAACCCAGTCACTGATCATTCCATCACATAACACAGCATTATCCTGTTGGATATACCTAATCCTTGAAAACTTTCTTCTTAAAGTTTTCACTTCTAAATAGTTTTGTGGATGTGTGTTACAGTAAAGATGATAGAAAGATGGAAAGAGAATTAACAAGTATTGGTAATGAGAATGAAGCCAAAAAAGACAGAAGTCAGTGCTTCACACATGGTACTTTGGGCCTGTTTCCCAAAAACAAAGCTAATAACAAGGGATTGTTACTTGGCATGATTAGCTTAGAAATAAGGGAAAAGGGCATAGGGGACAGGAGGTGGACCCACCAAGGTTAAGGACAAGAGGTGCGCTTGCCTTCATTTATTCTAGAAAGTATTTCACACCTCTAAGTATTTTGCTTATATTAAATCGATTTGTTTTTAAGTTTAGATCTACATTTAGCAATTACATGTACATCTAGGATATCAGTGTCTTATGGTGTATTTCCTAGGCTTAATCACTTCATTGGAAAATTAAATAATATCAAATGACAAAGAAGAAAGTTACCATTGTGTTAGAGTATTGCCCACACACTAAAAGATTTACAAACCCAAGACTTAAGGACCACAAATTAGAAACTATGATTTTGTGATTAGAAAGATGTTAAAGTGTGTCTGGAATTCCCTGCAGACTTCTTACAGTAGCAATATGCCTTTGAGACTCACTAGAAAACAGCCCCAAGAGGGAAAGACAGCATCCTGTGCCTCTGTATGTTTTTCAATGCACCTGAGATGGGTAGCTTTACCACTGTACTTTCACTCTTCATATTCTAAACTTGACACCCTGACAAATGGGATTTTGAAAGGCAAAGAGAAAAAAAATAGGTAGGGAAAACCACAGGTCTCTTCCCAAAACTTCCTACCAACATTTACCTCTCAATTTTTTTTCTTTACTGCAAATTATCATCCTTATTGTGGTAACTAACCTAAGTTACCTAATTAGAAAGTTTAAAGAAGAGATAAATAGACATTTGTTAAGCCTGTCGTGTCAGAAGTGCAGATTTGTTCTAAAGTACTTTTCTGTGTCTGACTTAATTAAAAGTTTTCCAACCTCAGGCTCAACTGTCTTCCCTCTACTGCTTGAAGAGATTCTGCTTCTACTCCTCTTACTTGCCTTGGATGTGGAGACATTCTCTGCATCATTTGGACCCCTTCCCCATCTGACCACACCATAATTTGGTACAATCACCCTTAGCTACACTAGAAAAGTCAATGAACAGCTCCATGATCTCAGCATTCATTCTCCTTAGCTCTCTGTACAGACTTGATACATACTACCGAAAAGATAACTTTCCAAAATCTACAGCCTAAGTAACCTAACCATATTATGTGGGCTGAATAGTCATGGAGAGTTTGATAAATTGGGCCTAGCAACAGATAAGGGCTTCCCTGGTGGCTCAGATGGGAAAGAATCTGTGTGCAATGCAAGAGACCCAGGTTCAAACCCTGGGTTGGGAAGACCCCTTGGAGAAGGGAATGGTTACCCACTCCAGTATTCTTGCCTGGAGAATCCCCTGAACAGAGGAGCCTGGTGGGCTACAGTGCTTCTCACAGGCATAGCTTCTTCTAAAATGATTCTGTGACAGTGTTCAAGGTGCCTACTGACTAACTTGAACACAGCCTCTGCAGACTGTTTCTACTTTGTAGATAGATGAAACTCCTGTTCCACCTGAGAAATCATTCTGATTCCTACATAATGACGATCTATTATTTGATGCTTTTTCTCAGTAGGACAGAGATCAAAAAAATGTTATTGTGGACTGTTTCAACTCACAGTGAAGAGTTTCTACAGAAAACATATCTATATTTCAGGCAGACCAGGTGAAAATTAGCAAGAACATCTTACTGCTATTTTGCTAATGCCAGTGTAAAAAAATATATATATATATATATATATGCTTTAACTTGCTTTGCATCACACTTAGTAAAGCATAATAAGCATGCATTTTAAAGGCATTTAATAAAGCATGTCTCAGAGATACTGCAGTTTCAGTTCCAGATCACTACAATACAATACACTGCAATACAGGTAAAAAGTCCCATGAATTTTTTGGTTTCCCAATGCCTATATGTTTACACTACATTGTAGCCATTAAGTGTGCAAGAGCATTGTCTAAATAATGTACACACCTTTATTAAAATATTTTATTGCTAAGACATGCTAGCTATCATCTGAGTCTTCAGCTAGTCCTGAGTATTTTGCTGCTGGAAGGTCTTGCCTTGATCTTGATGGCTACTGACTGATCAGAATGGTGGCTGCTGAAGGACTGAGGGGGCTGTGGCAATTTCTTTAAAAAAAAAAAAAAAAGACAATGATGAAATGTGCTGCATCAGTTGACCTTTCCTTTCACCAACAATTTCTTTATAGTATGCAATGCTGTTTGATAGCATTTTACCCACAGCAGAACTTCTTTGAAGATTGGAATCAATCCTCTCAAACTGTGCTTCTGCTTTATTAACTTATGTACTATTCTAAATCTTTTATTGTCATCTCAACAATCTTTTGAGCATCTTTACCAGGAGTAGATTGCATCTCAATAAATCACTTATTTGCACACCATAAGAAGCAACTTCTCATTTGCTAAAATTTTATCATGAGATTGCAACAATTCAGTCACATCTTCAGGCTCTACTTCTGATTCTAATTCTCTCGGTATTTCCACCACATCTGCAGATGCTTCCTGGTCCACTTAAGTGTGGAAGCTCTCAAAGTCATCCAGGATGGCTGGAATCAGCTTCTTCCAAACTACTGTTACTGTTGATATTTTGACTTCTTCCCATGAATAACAAACATCCTCAATGGCATCTAGAATGGTGACTCCTTTCCAGGTTTTCAATTTACAGTTGACCCTTGAACAATGAGGGAGTTCAGGATGCCAACCCTCAATACAGTTCAAAACTGCAAGTAACTTACAATTGGACTTCAGCATCCACAGTTCAATCATAAATCATGTAGTACTTCAATATTCACTATTGAAAATAATCTGCATAGAAGACGACCCACGAAGTTCAAATTGCATTATTCAAGGGTCAACTGTACTTTGCCCAGATCCATCAGAGGAGTCATTATCTATATCAGCCATAGCCTACCTAGAGAAAAACTCTAATAAAAAATATTGAGCACCTACTATGTGCACTGTACAGAAAGCCAAGATGAGTAAGTAGTCTAGACTCTAAAATAACTTAACATATATTAACATGGCAAACAATCAACCTTGTTTCATTTTTTTATACCATATATATTTTAGCACTTTTGGAAACCAAATCAATGAGGACCACTAATATTTTATATCTTAAGGGATTAAAAAAATCTAATAATACAGTCATTAGAAGGGGCATTCACATCATGCTTTTTAGATAAACAAACACTAACCATGAAAAAGATTAATCAGAATTAGTCAACTGCCTTTCTCTAGCCCTCTGACAAATCTCTCGTGAAATGGGAAGGTTGGTTAGGTGTTCCCCTTGTGTGATTTCCATTGCTCACACATTCCATGTGTCAGGAAGGTTGACCTTAGCAGATGGATGTAGCCAATGTGAGAAGTCACACAAAGAAGAGAGAGGAGCACATGATCCCCTCTCTGCCAGGTCTCCCCACAATTTGCACTGAGATGAACCCATGATGGATTTGCTTCCTTCTGGCTAATGGGAACCTCCAGTCTCTTGGCAAAGCCTGGAAACATCCCTTGTCACTATGACAGGTTCATCTGCTTGCTAATCTGCTTTTCTCTTTTCAGCTCCAGCCCAACTTGACCTTTCGTGCAGCATATTCTGTCTTTTTTCTCACAAACAGCTCTGATTCCTCTATCAGCTGGCAGACAGGGGTCACTCTGTCCAATTTTGTTTTGGTTTGCAGAGCCTGGGCAATGGCCTGTTTTGAATTTGCTGATTAATGCTATTATTTGGCTTATTCTCTGTATCTCCTATTTTTATCAAAGGTTTCCATTTCAGAAAGAAATCAAAATTGTGGTAAATCTTTTGGGGATTCCAAGCTTAAACAAAATGCCTTCAACAAAGGAGAGCACTTAGAATTATAAATTTGCATTTAAATGCTTGACCATGCTGGCATCACTTATGTAGCAATATCAAACAGCATGAGATAAATCAGAACACAGCATGAAATTATAGTCCTAACTTATCCGATTTCATAATAATTTTAGGGTCTTTCCTTTAAAAACCAATAGCTCAAAGACTTACATTTTTCCACAAAATATTCTTCTGTTTTGCATAATAGCTCTCCCATGGTTCATAGAATGACATATTAAAAAGCACTATTTCTACAATAATTAATCCTAATTTTCAAATTTAGCTAAATGACATCTGCCACATATTTATAACTATGAAATTAGACAAAATTATTGAACTAAAAGACTAACTTAAAATATGTAAACGAAAATTTTCTAGGCTGGACCAAGAAAATTACTTGGTAAGTTACTATTTTGATTGCATTTTATGTGATTGCAAGACAAAGAATCAACAAGCCATATTCAGCTTTTGCACATGGCCCTAGACATAAGGTATGGACTAAGAGGATAATATTTACAATCAAATAAATTAATGTTGTTCATGGGACAATAGAGTAAGGATAAAAAAAGTTACTAGGTAAAATTATTCTTAAGATAAGTTACATAAATTTTTTTTTAAGAAAATGAAATTCATTGTAACAAGCAAAGCAAGAAAAGATTCATAGTTTCTCTTTGCTAGTGTTATGATTGATAATACTTATATTTGTATAGCATTTTCATATAAGAAACCCAAAACAATCTGGTGATTTTTTTTTCCTTGCATAGTACATCAACATTATCCTACTTTGTAGAGAGTAAATTTAACTCCTGCTCCAGGGGAAAAAAAAAAAAAGATCTTCATATGTGGCACTTTGCCATATGCCAGCCCCAGTTTGAACTCTATCTTTGTAACCTAAATCTTCTATGCAGTTATTCCCATTTTAGAGATAAAGAAATTGAAGAACACAGGGTTTAATTAATTACCTTTGACAAATTCACCCATTTGTCAAAGGTAAAAAATGATCAAGCAGAGATTCTAATCCAGGTATCTGTACCACTCACAGGCTTCATCAGCCTGTTCTAATGCTTTTCCATCACCAGACTGATTCAGATCTTATGTAATTCAGATTACATAAGAAAAAAGCTCAGGAGTTCTGAGGTGCAGTGGCTAAAAATCTCCTGTCTCCATGTTATCCAAATCAGTCATCCTTTTTTCTGTGTGAAAGGATTCTGACGCTTCAGTCTTGATGTTTACTTCCTGACTCATCAGAGCTATAGAGGCAGGCTCTGTTATCAAGCTGGCTGGGTTCAAATCCCAGGAAGCCATGTCATGGATGTGTTCTTATTTTCCAAAGAGAGAAAATTCCCCAAATATTTTTCTACTACTCTAGTGCCATATCAAGTTCTCAAGGAATGTATACAAAGCTCATGTTCATACTCATTTTCTATGATAAGTCTGAGCTTGAGGACCTAGTCTGTCTACCAAGAGCTGGACCAGGAAGGGAAAGGAAGACTGATGTTCATTCGCCCCTCCACAGTGAGCCTCTCCTCTCTCTCCCCATCTTTAACTTCTGAACCTCAACCTCTTTTGTCTGCAGGGTAAGAAATCAGTAGGTCTTAGAAAAAAACCACTTCTATCTAAGGCTCAAGCAAAGACATTTACGAAATAATTCTCAGCTGCCAGCAACTCAGTACTCACAATGTGGCCAACAATAGAAGCCCCAGTGGTCAAACATGTCAACATGGCACAAAAGAAAAGCATCACATGAGTACCTAGAATCCATCTCAGATTACAAGAAAGTTTAAACAGATTGTGTAAACTCAGTTAGTTTTCCTAAGTTTCTCGTAAACTATTGCTTTAATCATAACAGAAGGTTCTCAAAGCCCCTGACAGCCAGCAGTTGCAAAGTTGACACCAGGTTGATGGGCCACCTGTTGTAAGGTAGGAGCCAAGAACAAATGTGAGCAAAATCAGCTTTGTTTATTAAGCAGCAAAAGGGACATCTGTCATAACAGCCAGTACAAACACCCCAAAGGACAAAATGTAGACCAAACTATTCAGTTCTTGTTTGCTTCCGTCAACCCCTTCTTCACATCTAATACATATCTAAGAGGGATCTCTGGCACTTATTATCTGTACTGTGATAACAATAACATGCCACAAAAACCATAATTATTTTCACTCTTCATACATGGGCTAAATGTGTATTTAATGTATAATTAATAGATACACATTAGAAAATTTATAAAGATGGATATTTTAAATGAACAATATGGTAAATATTGAAAATGCAAAATGTTGTCGATGTATTTAATTTTTAATTAAAAATTAGGTAACATTTTAACTCATATAATTGGTTTTAAACAGCTTTTATATTTTTATCCCAAGTGAAAACAGGCCAGCTATTCTGAACCACTGAGTTGGACACATAATCTACAAGGGAGACACTCAGTGGCAGTACTGTCGGGGTCGATTGATATGCAAAGAAGAAAGCCATTAAATTATGGAAGACCTAGCATGTGCCTGACATACTGGACACGTTGCCCTGTATGTTTCTTTTCAACACTAATATTATGCTTGTGAGGGAGGTATTATCATAGGCATTTTATAGATAACAAATTGGTATTATCGTAGTCATTTTATAGTAATTCAGAGATGTGACTCATCTAAGGTCATGCAGGTAAAAACCAGCATGTCTTCTGCTTGCAAAGTTACCAGCTCCAATAAACTATGCACTATAGTTTCTTTGTCCCGTGCCTGAAAAACTTAAATTCACATGAGAGAGTGCCTATCAGACAATATGGCAGGACATCCTCAGCTGATGAGACAAACAGTTCTTCCCCTATACCCATCCACAAAAAAAATGTCGACTATTAAGGCAAGAGAAAGTGCAATCACTCTATACTTCTATATCGCTTCACTAGTTAAAATAGAGGTCAAAGTCTCTCTAAAATGGCCAGAACAATAAACCCAGATGAGGAAAGTTGACTCTAGCTCTCATGATCATGGATACATAGATGGAATTACATAAGAGAAGAATTTCTCCTTCCTCTCTCTCTTTTTCTCTCTCATATTCTCACTCTCTCTCTCTAATTCATTCACACACACACACACACACACACACACACCCCACACAGGGCCTAGAGAAGTTTCTGGAGAATCAGGATGAACCTAGCAATAGCATCACACCAGTATATGGAACAAATGACCTCAGAATTAACACAGGGCACTGCTTTTAGAGTAAAGTACTTTTATTTCCCACTGAGATCTCTTCTGACTCCTTCACATAAATAGGCATCACAAGAATTCTTCCATGGTGTCACTCATGTATATTCTAGCAACATAAAAGTACACAATTTATCCTACAGGAGGAATTCACAATGGTCATTCCCACCACTCATTAATTTTCATCATTTCACTGTTCAGGAGGAGAAGCTCAGATAAGGTAAAAATACACCAGAATTCTTAGAAACCCACAGATGGTGGCAGAGTGAGGAGGTAGCTGGTTGGGGTTAGAAGATAATGGAGATGGAGACTCCTAGAAACTCAGAGACAAGGGTATGGTAAGGATCGCCTAAGTGTACATTTCAATGACCAAAAATTAAGATGGAGAGAGAGAGCCATGAGGGAAACTTTGGAGAAACAAAAAGAGAAGACCCAAGGGAGTTGGAGGCCAAAGAAATGAGTAAGAGCAGTTTAAAGGAGTTTAGGAGGAGGCCAGAGCATGGGCTGGAAACAGCAATGAGGAACGAGGAAAACCTGGATCCCATCACCAGGCCTGGGGCTAGAAAGCAGAGACACAGGAGGAGGATAGCCACTTCTTGCCAGGCTGGCCATGCAAACAGCAACCTCAGAGAAAATTAAACATCAGATGAAGTAAAAGGAATATACAGAGAAAAGTCTAAAACTATCACATATTTTTCTGATAACAGTCCATGGGCTCTAGAAAGCACCAGGAAGAGGTTTTAGGAGTCAGGGAGGAGTGTTGTAAGGGACAAGACAGCGTACAGAAGCTGAAATAATTGGGTATGGGACATGGTGGGGTGTGACATGGAAGACTGAAAGTTGGTATTGGGACTGACTGACATGAGGAAGACAAGGCGTGTCCCAGTCAATACATGAGAAGATCAAGAGGTGGGTCCAGTGCAAAAGCCAAGAACTTTCGACAACCAAGACAGGTGCTGACGAACCCACAGAATATTATAAAGAATACACATTGCTGTGCGTATTTATCTTGAGAACTTGGAGAACAGAAATTTAATAGTCATCTAGGCTATAAATTCCTCTTGCAATAAAAGCACAAATGTCTCCATGTTTCAAAATGGTGTCACTTCTGATCACCTATATTTTGTAGCATATGGAGCACAATTCAAATATTTATGGTGACCTACTGTATTACCAATCTTATTTAGTTTCAAGTGTGCTCTAATATTTTCCGAATGAATTTTCCAGACCAGTTTAATTTCTTATCTGGTAAAAAAATATATAGCTGATATAGGATAAGGAATATTGTGAAGAAACAGTAAATTATTCATAACAGCAAAGATTCTAATTAGGCCCTGCTTGCTTTCAATGATCAAACTGGGAAGATATGGTCCATAATGTAAATAACATTTAAAAGTTGGCTGGCAAGTGTACTTAAAAAGCAGTTACTGATGGCACAATACCAACCTGGAAATGCAAAGCAAGTGTTAGTCCAAGAGATCAGTGGTAAGTGATGAATTACGAACACCTCTGCTGCTAATTTTAACACAAAGAATAATGTTGAACATACAAAGCAGAAGGAGATGGTTATGACGAGGGAAAAACACACCAGAGAAACAGAACAGACAGAACTTCATTCAACAATATGACTCCTCTCAATACAATTCAACCCCAAATTTTTCTGATGGATCTGTTAGTAACCTTGACATTAATAGAACATGCACATTAAGACTGAATCAAACTTTGCCAATATCTGTGACAATTGTTCTGAGAATTGTTTTGAAAACACAAGTATGTAAAAGGGTTATAGGGAATACAAAGCATTATGCTTATAATTGTACCTGTAATAATAATAATAATTTTAGTTTTACTTCTAGTCTCACCACATGAAGTGTTTTCAGCCTTAAGAACCCCTGGCATGATAAAGGGATTGGCAATCATATCATTTTTCATCTTATTTTTAATTACGTTCCATAGTAATAATGGGTTTTGCTTGCTTTTCCTTCAAAAAAATCATCATATAAGACTTCTTGATGCATTAAAGAAAAATCTCCAGGTCTCTTCTAATAAGAAAAAACAACAAACATGCCTACAGCTACTTATATTTATGAGCATTAAGAGTGTTGTTAGTTTCTCCTGCTCAGTATTAATCAGGCAAGTGGAAAAGTATGTTGACGTTCCCATGTTCCTTTTTATCTAAAAAATAAAATCAGAAAAGGAAGCAGCATTCTCACCTAAGAATATTCTCCTCCTCAGCAATGATTCCCACTCTTCATGACTTTTTATCATTGTTGTTGCTGTTGTTATATCATCAAGGGATTTAAAGAGTAAATAAACACCTATGATCCAAACCTCTGTCTCTTCCTCTCCCCCAACTAAGGATCTTCCCTGCAAGGAAACACGTGCATGGATGGCTACCTCACTCCTTCAGCCATGTCACACTGGCACCTGGAAAGTTAGTTCAACTTCTACATGGAAAGCAATGAGCTAAGTAATTACCCTTGCTTTTCCAAGGCTGAAATTATGGTGAGTTACATCACTCTTTGGCAGAAATATCACCCTTCCTGTGTTTCCTGATGAAACATTACCATATGCCTACTCTCATCATGAGGTTTCTCATGAAACTGCATATACTTCCTGTGTGTTTGGAGATCTTAACATCCATGAGCAAAGGAATTCTTCAAATCCTAAGAGCAGGAAATAGATAATGACTAACAATGATCTCACTCATTGCAGATCACTGATACAGAATGTATCAGCACTTAGGAAAGATGTTTGCTTTTATTAGTTCTGCACATTTTTGCTACATTTCTTTAGATTTCAAAGATCCAGTTCTCTTGTGACCGAGGTTCCCATTAATGAGTTAATGCCTCAAGAAAAGGACCCATTGTGTG
The DNA here is from genome assembly GCF_000754665.1 of Bison bison bison. NCBI lineage: Eukaryota > Metazoa > Chordata > Mammalia > Artiodactyla > Bovidae > Bison > Bison bison. Next base: position 11,169,819 of record NW_011494735.1, on the reverse strand, counting down.
TGTATGTGTATACATATATATCTCACATCTTCATTATCCATTCATCCAATGGGCACTTAGGTTGTTTCAGTGTCTTGTCAATTAGGAAAAATGCTGCAATGAACATAGGGGTGTATGTATCTCGTCAAATTTGTGTTTTTGTATTACTCAGATAAATATAAAAAAAAAAAAAGATTCCAGCAACACTGACTTAATCATGTAAATTCTCTACCTATTCCTAATCACTGGTCCTAAACCAAAAAACTAGCAGAGAAATTTCTATCAATGATCCTGCCAAAATATGAAGAACTTTCTTACAGGTGTAATGATTTACGTCACCAATTTATGAATACATTGTGTATCAAATGTTCATATATAAGTTGAATTTTGTAGTTGACATGCATTTTCCTACAGAATCAATGGTTTAAAAAATGGCTAGGTTTCCTGGCTAACCTATGAAAATCTACTTGAACTATTATGTGCCTAAGCAAACAATACTATTTCAAATTTGTTTCACTATCACTTAGAACATTGTTTCTCTATGGAAAAAACAAATCTAAAGTTCATCAATTCACTCATTTATATTAAACCGAACCATATGAAAATGTCATATATGTAGGTCAAATAATAGCTGAATATCAACAACTTCATATGATTAAATCTGATATATTCATTCAAGAAAAATTAACTGTATAGCCCAAGAATAAAAGAGGCTGGGAACAAAGGTGGGTAAGTCAAAGTCCTGTATTTACAGATCATTACTCAGTTAACACACAAATGTGTGTAACAGGTACATGACATTATGGACAGCAATTTGATGTATTTTGACTCAAGGGCAGCTAAAAACAGATCACACATTTCTTCATTAGAAAGCAATGTAAGCAGTAGATGTCTTCACCTCTCTTGGACCCCAACTCCCTTTGCCAAGCCCACACCCTAAGAAGGGACAGGAGGATGTTTAGGCATTACTTGGAAGACAAATCACATGTACACACTCAAATGTTTACTAGACTTGCCTACAACAGGAAAGGTCAGAGCCAATTCATTCTCCACAAATTTATTCATATATAATGGCCTATAATTCAAGTTTTCTCATTATTCTCTTTAGCTGTAATGTTCATTCAGGTTTTTCCAGAATAATAGATTAATCAATATAATAAGGATATTCAGTCTGTTTTCTATTTGAAAAATCTAGAGGATGAACACCTCTGCTTTATGTAAGCTGCCTAATTATGTTAACTATATTTGACCAAGTATATATTAGACAGTGAGCCAAGCAGGATGTTTGGATCATAATATGATCTCTTATTCTCAACTCTAATGTACATAGTTAATCTTCAATTAAATTTCTCACCAATTTCCCCATAGCCATATTTTGTGCTATATTCTTGTTATTAAATTCCTATAAAATTATATCTTGGGGAATTGGATGAGACAATCCCAGAATCCAGTCCAATTCCAATAGAATTTTAAAATGTTACTCATCTTTCTGAATATAAAGTAATAGTCATTAATTTTTTAAAAAATCAAACAATGCAAAGATAAAGTAGAAATTGAGTGAAAGTGAAGTCGCTCAGTCGTGTCCGGCTCTTTGCGACCCCAGGGACTGTAGCCTACAGGCTCCTCCGTCCATGGGATTTTCCAGGCAAGAATACTGGATTGGGTTGCCATTTCCTTCTCCAGGATGTAAATGTAAATTCTCTACCTATTCCTAATCACTGGAAGATCTCCAGGAGATCTTCCCCACCCAGGGATCGAACCCAGGTCTCCCTCATTGTAGGCAGATGCTTTACCATCTGAGCCACCAGGGAAGTCAGTCAGATGTAATTGGAGTGAGAGAGAATAAGGACAGCAAGGAATGATGATTTTTAAAAAAAAAGGTGAGTGATTTTGGACTTGTAACAAAACTACCATACTCAAAAAAAGCCATGACCACAAGGGGGAAGGAGTAGTGGGATGGATTGGGAGATTGGGGACTTCCCTGGTGGCTCAGATGGTAAAGCCTCTGCCTGCAATGCAGGAGACCCGGGTTCAATCCCTGGGTTGGGAAGATCCCCTGGAGAAGGAAATGGCAGCCCACTCTGGTATTCTTGCCTGGAAAATCCCATGGACGGCGGAGCCTGGTAGGCTACTGTCCATGGGGTCGCAAAGAGTCGGACAGGACTGAGCAACTTCACTTCACTTCACTACTATGTATAAAATAGGTAACTAATGAGAATAGGTAACCAACTGAATAAGCACAGGGAACTCTACTCAATGCTCTGCTGCTGCTGCTGCTGCTGCTAAGTCGCTTCAGCCGTGCCCGACTCTTAGCGACCCCATGGATTGCAGCCTACCAGGCTCCTCAGTCCATGGGATTTTCCAGGCAAGAGTACTGGAGTAGGTTGCCATTGCCTTCTCCAACTCAATTCTCTCAGATGACCTAAATAGGAGGGAAATCTAAGGAAGAGGAGATATACATATACTATACTCCAATTTAAAAGAAAAAAAATTTTCTTTTAGAAAGTTAGATTTATCTGTATTTTCCATATTTTCCAGGACTGAACGCTTCAAATCCCCATAATTGATAAAAATATAGACTTCACAAATTTATCATGGGAACTCTCTAACAATAAAGATATGAAATTCTTTCAAACAAGCAAACCAAAAGCCACAACCAATATATCCTACTTTGTCTATAATTACTATACAAAACAGTATGTGATTAATAACTGATATGGTTTAAATTTGAAAATGCTCTATAGATTTAGAGGAGAGATGTCACTCCCAGCTAATGTGTCAAAAATAGCAGTAGGTCTACTCAACAAATCAATTTATAAATCACTTATTTGATCATTCATTCATTCGAGATATTTATTGAGTGACTACCAAGTGTAAAGCCCTATGAGAGTCCCAGGAGATCCAAAACTGAATTGGCCCTTCCCTGCTGCAGATTATATTCTCAGGAAGAAGGTAAGATGTGAACAACCGATTACACAATACACTCAGGGTGTTATTAAGGTCAAAGGCACAGGAATGCATGGTGCTCTAAGAGCATTTGCTGCTGTTGTCCGACTCTTTTGCGACCCCATAGACTGTAGCCTGCCAGACTCCTCTGTCTATGGGATTTCCTGGGCAAGAATACTGGAGTGAGTTGCCATTTCTTTCTCCAGGGGATCTTCCAGATAAGGCCACCTAACCTAGTGGGAGAGATATGGAATGTGTGCTTGAGGAGTGCTGGTAACTGAGCTTTAAAGGGTTCAGAGTGAATTCCTACCATTAAAGACAAATGAAAGAAGTAGAAATGGGGTCTGAATATGGAGAGTTTCAAATGCAAAAGCCTAAAAATAGAAAGGGACAGAAGTTATTCAAAGAACTGAAAGGAAACCAGCGTGCCTTGGAGTGCACAGTGCAATAAGAAGGTAGTCAGAGATTAGGCTGGTGAAACAGGCAGCGGCCAGATACCACAGGGCAAGGTTTCTTAATCGTAGTGCTACTGACATTTGCAGTCAATACTTCTTTATTGTGAGGACCTGCCCTGCACACTGGAAGATGTTCAACAGCATCTCTTGTGTCTACATGGTAGATGCCAGTGGCACTATTCCCTAATCCTCACATCCTAGGAGAATCAAAAATGTCTCCAGATTTTGCCATATGTGCCCTTGGACAAAACCATCCCCAGTTAAGAACCACTGCCATAAGGCCTTGTAGGTGATGTTAATACTGAGTCTGACCTTTATGCTTCAAGCAATGACATAATACTGAATACTATAAGGAAATGAGTGATTTTTCAAACAACCTGGGTAGGGCAAGAGGAAATTAAAGAGTGAAGTTCTACAGCTGTCAGAGAAACGATAGCTCTCCAAACCTACAGAAGAGAAGAGGGATCAGTTGGTCGACCCCTCCTGAGATGTTCTAAATGAGGTAAGCTGCCTCCTTGGCAGTGGACACAGGACCACTGGTTGTATATTTCCTCATTGTCCATTCACTT
>NW_011494735.1:11162559-11165770 GCF_000754665.1 Bison bison bison | reverse complement strand
ATTCACTTATCTGGATCATTTAGACTTCAGGCGCCTTTTGTGCATCTGTGTTCAACAGCCTAGGAGTAATGCTGTGGGAGTGGGATTTTGCTAAAACTTAGTATGGGAAATAAATTGTAAATGAGGATTATAAAATATAGAATATGTACCAATGATTGTGGGTTTCCCTGGTGGCTTAGTGGTAAAGGACCTACCTGCAATGCAGGACACTGGGGTTCGATCCCTGGATCAGAAAGATCTCCTGGAGAAGCGAATGACAACCCACTCTAGTATTCTTGCCTGGAAAACTCGATGGACAGAGGAGCCTGGTGGGTTACAGTCCATATAATTTATGCTCCTTTGAGTATGTCCTCATGTGTGTGTGTGTGTGTGTATATATATACACGAATATACTCTCATACTTTCATCACAAAACTAAAAAGATCAAATTTCAAAGCCAGAGCAAATATCAAATACTGAAAACGAAGACATCGTGTCACCAGAAGGAGTAATTCCTTTTTAAAGAAAAATCCCATGTACTAACTTGAGACCTTTATTGTTTAGAACAGAATGTCAGTCAACTGTTTTCACCCTTATTAACTCGGTTCCTTCTGCTTTAAGAAAAGCATGTAATTTGTCACTGAGGTTTCTTTTTACTTCAGTCCTGCTGCATTGTTAGTGATTTTTATATAGTGAGTGCTTGGTGGGTATTTATCATGTTATTTAGAGGCAATAAATGAAGTAAATCTGGATGAGCTTCTAAAAGACTTGATATGTACACCCTCATTAAGAACCATAAACAAATGCTTTCTGTCATAACACTGACCAGGTGAAAGTTAACTTTGTTTAGTGCCTCCACCTTCAGATTTTGTCTCTTTTTCTCTCTTGCTCCTTCCCATGTGTGGGCTGTGCCACTGAACTTTTTGTTCCTTCTCCATCTGTGCTCACAAACCATGGCCCATCTGTGCAGGATGAGTTTCATTCAAACCAGTAACCAAGAAGCAAGAACCAGTGTCCCTAAGCATCCAACTGGGATGGATAAACACTGCCAATTGAATCCCTTTGACCCAAGAGCCAGGTGAAGTCTCCAACAGCCAGTGCTGTCACTGAATTGCTCTCACTGAAATTCTGGCTCAAAGTTCCAGACAAATTCCTGTCTTCTGCAAAATGATATGATTGTTTTTCTTCACTTTTTAAAATTTATTTTTAATTGGAAGATTATTGCTTTACAGTGTTGTACTGGTTTTTTTTGTACAATAACATGAATCAGTCATAAGTATACGTATGTTCCCTCCCTCTTGAACTTCCCTCTCACCCCCACCACTTTTTTGAATTGGAGTGTAGTTGCTTTACAATGTCATATTAGTTTCTGCTGTACAACAAAGTGAAATAACTATATATACACACACATGTATCCCCTCCCTCTTGAGCGCCCCCCCTCTCCCAACCCACCTGTCTACGCCACCACAGAGAATCCAGTTGAGCTCCCTGTGCTTTATAGGCAGTTCCCACTATCCACTTTACACATGGTAGTGTGTATACGTCAATGCTACTGGACTTCCCTGGTGTCCAGTGGCTAAGACTGTGCTCCCAGTGCAGGGGGGCTGGGTTTGGTCCCTGGTCAGGGAATTAGATCCCACATGCCTCAACTAAGAGTTTGCATGCTACAGCTAAAAAAAAAACCATATGACTTTGAAACCATTCATGCCGTAAGTAAATAATGTATATCTGCTTCTAAGCACTTGTAGCAGGGGTTCAAGAGCTTTGGCTAGCATCGGAATTGTCTGCACTGCCTTTTACAAATATATATGCCCAGGTCCCACTACAGACTTATAGAATAAGATTAACCAGAGATAGAAGCTGACCACTTATACTTTTTTAAAAATCCACAAGAGATCCTGCATGCCAAATTCTGATGTGCACCAAAATCTGAGAGTCATTCCTATACTTTATAGAATAGAGCAATAATTAATAATTATTGCTGAAACAATTTATTAATTGGTCAAGAAAAAAGATAATTGACAACATAAATTTTCATACCTGATAATTTGACAGTTTCCTGTACTAGACTGAAATCTCTTTGGAGGAAACAAAATACCATAAACACCTTTGTACCCCATACTAGCCATATAGCAGATACTCAACAAATTTCAGAAAAATAAGTACTTATCTACATACATGAATATCAACTCTAATCAGTTTTCTTATTTCATTTGTATATAAGAAAAACTTCTAGACATACATAAAGCAAGAGGAAAAAATGGAATGCCAGGATCCTCATTTCATTTTATCACTTAGAGGTGCTATGCAAGAAAGTACAACATATCAGGTTCCCAGGAAGGAAATCCATGTTCCGTTCACCCATCTTTTCCACCATGAGTGTATTTTAAGTCTCAATTATTACAGGAAATTAAAATCAGCCATTTGTACATGATAGTCATCAAGCTCCCAGGAAGAAATTAGATTACTCCCGAGTTCCTCACCCAGTCATCTCCCATATGCCCATTCACCGACCTGACTGCTCTTCATGGCATTACTGTTTTGTAATATCTGCCTCAGAAGACGCCTGCATCTTTTCTAAAACAGTGTAATAGTTTCTGTCCTTGCCACAAGTGGCCCACAAAGGATATTCTAGATCCCACATTCGATTTGAGACATCAGCAGCTCAAATGCCGAGAAAATGCAGAACAGGAAATGCAGAATCAGAATTCCTAATATGCATGTACAAAATGCCACAGGTACACTGGATTGTGAGGATATACAAATTCATCTGATGTGTCAAACTCTATGCACCATATACTAGTTCTCTATTTTATTTATTCTGAACCCATCCAACAATGACAAATATTCTTCTACTTATAGAGCACTCCATGAAAAGCGCTGAGTAAGGACACTCTAATAGGTTCTCCGTTCCTAATAAATCACTATAATTTATGTTACACAGGTCCCCCTGGAGGGGATAATAAGAGGCTGATGTGCATAACATATTTCCTCAAAAAAAAAAAAGAAGAGAAACGCCTTTCACTGGATTCTTACTCTGGACAAGCAGTTGTAAAGCAGAAATTTGATGGTTGAGAGCAGGGCATTAAGCAGTGTCAAGAGAGATCTGTTGCCAAATGGAGCTTAGAATAAGACTTTTTAAAGTAACTCAGATGGGAGAGGGAGAGGGTGGGAAGATTTGGGAGAATGGCATTGAAACATGTAAAATACCATGTATGAAACGAGATGCCAG
>NW_011494735.1:11161657-11162459 GCF_000754665.1 Bison bison bison | reverse complement strand
CAGGCACGATACTGGATGCTTGGGGCTAGTGCACTGGGACGACCCAGAGGGATGGTATGAGGAGGGAGGAGGGAGGAGGGTTCAGGATGGGGAACACATGTATACCTGTGGCAGATTCATTTTGATATTTGGCAAAACTAATACAATTATGTAAAGTTTAAAAATAAAATTAAATTAAAAAAAAAAGAAACTGCTTATGTCTCATATAAATAAAATGAAAAGTTTTATATAATAAAAAAAATAAAGTAACTCAGATAAAATTAATGTTACACTGCCTCAGTATCAATGCCATATTTACCGTTAATATGCCTAGGATTGCTGCTAAGAACTCAAGAAAGGGGACCTCAAGGAGAGGCTGGCATCACCACCTGTTGCTTAGAAAATCCTGAGATGCATATATACTAGTGCCTGTACTAAGTTGCTTCAGTCTATTTTGTGACCCTATAGACCTTAGCCTGCCAGGCTCCTCTGCCAATGGGATACTCCAGGCAAGAATACTGGTGTGGGTTGCCATTTCCTTCTCCAGGGGATCTTCCTGACCTAGGGATCGAACCTGTGTCTCCTGTGTTTCCTGCACTGCAGGCAGATTCTTTACCACTGAGCCACTGGGGAAGCCCTAAGCCATAGCCCTAAGCCTTAAGCCACACATTTTCTAAGCCACAGCAGCCCTAGAAAACTAATACAAACATTCAGTTCAGTTCAGTTCAGTTCAGTCGCTTAGTCGTGTCCGACTCTTTGAGACCCCATGAATCGCAGCACGCCAGGCCTCCCTGTCCATCACCAACTCCCGGAGTTCACTGAG
>NW_011494735.1:11152438-11161274 GCF_000754665.1 Bison bison bison | reverse complement strand
ATATACACACACACACACAGGAACAGGAGGAAGTGCTAGCAAAGGAAGCTAAGAGATCATTGTTGGATAGAGAAAAGTGCTATATCATAGGACCAAAGGGGAAAGAGGTCAAACTGAATTTGGATTAAAGAGAAATATGTAAGAATTTCATAGAAATTACCTAAATACTTGCCTCCCCTTTAAAATGATCTTTCTGGTCAAGTGAGCAACTGGTCATGTGATAAGAAAATCTCAAAACATTTTTGAGACATCAGTTGTTAGCCGAAAAGAACTATAACAAATTCTTACAAGTCTATAGGACCTTACTATTCAAAACATTTTTATCACTGACTCTTAAAACAATCTGATGAGGTATACATAGCCTCCACTGCTTAATAGAGTTGAGAAGAAAACTGAACTTTAAGTGAAATTACAAAGTGCCAACATTATGTTAACTGTTTCTTTATTTAGTGTCTACAATTATCTTCTGAGGGAGTTGTTACCTTTCACAGCAGAAATATAGAAATGTTAGGCAAACTGTCCAGAATCAGAGAGCTGTAACTGGTTTTTGTTTTTTTTTTTTTTTTAAAGGCAGTCAAACTCATCTGTTGCCTCTAAAATTCATGTTCTTTCCACTACATGGTAACAGACCTCCATTGGGACTGCTGAACTCTGTGGAATAATTACTGAAATTAGTCAAGTACTGAAAATAGAACTATATATATTTTCCTTCTGACTTCCCTTCACCCATTTCTCCCATCTCCCACCCCCTGCCTCTGGCAACCACCACTCTGAATCTATTAGCTTAGTTGTTTTACTTGTTTTTTTTAAGATTCTATGTATAATAAACATCATACAATATTTGTCTTCCCCTGTCTTACTTATTTCACTTAACATAATGTCCTTGAGGTCCATCCAAGTTGTCATGGTTGAATAATATCCCATTTCATATATGTACCACAATTTCTTTATCCATTCATCCATCAATGGATCTTTACATTGCTTCCAATATTTTGGCTGTTGTAAACAGTGCTGAAACAAAGGGGTTCATATATCTTTTCCAAATAGTGTTTTTGTTTTCCTTGAATTAACACCCGAAAGTACTATTACTCTTGGTTTCATTAATCTTTCCCATTATTTTGGGGTGGGGGTCTCTACTGTAATTATTTCCCCACTGATCTTTATTATTCCCTTCCTTCTGCTGACTTTGGGCTTTGTTTTTTTCCTAATTTCTTTAGATTGTTGTGTATGTTGTTTATTTGAGGATATTCTGCTCATTTTTTAAATCAGGTTGTTTCTTGTCATTGAATTGTATGAGTTTTTATATATGTTTGGTATCAACCATTTGTGGGGTACATGATTTGCAAACATTTTCTCCCACTCAGTAGGTTGCGTTTTTATTTTCTTTTGATGAAGAAATGATGATTTCCTTTGCTGCGCAGAGGTCTTTTAGCTTGATACAGTCCTGCTTGTTTATTTTTGCTTTTGTTGCCTTTACTTTGGGTATGAGAGTCAAAAATTATTTCTAAGGTACATCAAGGAGCTTACATTCTATGTTTTCTTCTAGGAGATTTATGGTTTCAGGTCTTAAGTTTAAACTGTTTTTCTATTTTGAGTTATTTCTGTGTATGAGGTAAGATAGTCGTCCACTTTCTTTCTTTTGCATGTAGCTATCCAGTTCTCTCCTTAATTATTTTCCAGTAATTATTACCATGAGATAGGTACTAAAAGAAGATTAATGAAACTCTGTCTTCTTAACTTCACAGTAATAATTAAAAGATATTTCTCCTCTCCGAGAGAACTTTTGTGCACAGAGCAACTAAAGAAAATTCACAGAGAAGTACCTAGAATTTATTGCTGCCAAAAAGAAATATATTTCCTACCAATGTGTATTAATAAAATGGACTTTCTGGTCAGGTGGACAACTTTAACCGGCTATGTGGTTAGGAAATCTTGAGGTAGAATTTGGAGGTCATAATCAGAATCATGTGTATACTTATTTATTATTCTGCTTGATAAAGAGTAGAAAATCAACTTAGGACACAAACCATATGGCACATTACAATGTAAAATTTAAACATTTTAATAGCATCATGTTTTCTTACCACACTGAATATTAAATAAAGCTTTATGGTTTAATAAAGATTTCTCACAGGACCTAAAAGGTTTTTTTCAAATGCTAACCTAATTCATTTTAAGGTAATTTTTTGTGCATCTTTAAGTTCTAAAAGAAGATTACAATACTGATTAAAATCCAAGTATCCAGAAAAGCAAATGAGATAGCATTCTTTTATTATTTAATATTTATTTTTGGACTCAGTTATAAAGCTTATCCAAGAGGCATTTAACTTATCCATGTAGACTTAATACCTTACAGAAATGTATTTTAAATACTGATCATGATGGAAAGTCTCTTAGAGAGATGACCTCCACAATGCCAAATATTCCATACCTGAAGGGAATTCCCAGGAGAGAGGATAGTCCTCATCTGTCCCCAGGCTCTCTTCTTCCCATTATCAAAATTAACCTGAAGTCTCAACTGTGCCCCAGAGTTTAGGATCCTAATCTTATTAAAAACATTAATAAGATCATAAACAAAAACATGAGCAACTCCAACCCAAAATTTAGCATAAAATAGAATCAACATAAGTCTCCTTGGATGTTAGCTCAATCCTGGTGCTTATAACCAAATACTGATATTTAATTCTAGTTTCTGCACTCAAATCTTTGGTTCAGTAACATGTATGGTGCATGTTTTCCTCCAAAATTGAGACTTTGGCTTCATCTGGGCAGCCTTTCTTCTGGAATAGAGTCTTGCCCTACATGCCATTCTAGCGGCTGAGAACTTGCAATTAGTGGAATGTCTTCCCTGGTCCTACCAGCCTAAAGCTCTGCCTGGAGCCCTAAGTACTTACATTATATTATGTTAGCTTACCTGTCAAAACACTTATAACTCCATGAAGAGCCTTTATTTTGTTTGTTGCTATACTTTTTAACAACGGGCTCTGCATCTCATCAACCATATTAAACTGCATATATCATCTTACCATCTGTTCCGTTCCAGTGAGATGGCCTTTCAATATACTCTATCCTTCCAAGGTTAACTGTGCTACAGCCCAGGCCTGAGCACAACCTACCGTCTGATCACTTTTTGGATTCACCTAAATACCGAATTGTCATCACCTTGTCTTTCCTGCATCCTTTAGAGTCTTCTTCCTCAAAACTTCATAATTTCTACCAATCTCAATGGTTTTATAAAATTCAGAACCTCAAAAAAAAGAGCTAGAGATATCAGCCATAAATGATGAAGCAACAAATATTTATAAGTAGTATGTCTCATTTCTAAAAATAAAAAAGATGCCACTTCAATTAATATTTCAGTGTTTGGCTTAAATCCTACCTTATTTCAGAGGGATAAGTAATATTTGCACTTAATGAAAATTATACAGTAATTGAATCTCAAGAATTAGTCACAATAATCTTTAAATTTTACCTGTTGGTGTTTTGTTTTGCTTCAAATAATTTTGGAAATATGTCACATACTAAGTACCTTGCAAGGAGCCTATTCTTCAAAGGAAAGGCCTAAGTTGTCTAACATATAATATGTGATAATTCCATCTGATATTAAACCCATAAATCCCTATACATTGGTTGAAACCACGTGCTGGGGAATTTTATTAAGATTTATAAAAGCTTTACTGCCATCAGATTGAATGCTGCCTTAACAATTATGATAATCATTTTGGAAAAATAGACCAAACAAAGGAAAGCACTAAAAGATAACAAGTGGCACTTGTTCTAACATTCTAAAGCAAATATAATCCTCTTAAATTCAAAAATCTTCTATTAATTACTCATGAGACTTTAACTGTTCTTCACAGTTTCCAAACGTTTTCATCTTTGAAATGCATATTTTCAGATACATACAGAAGTACGTGAGAATCCATTAACAGTATGATCCTAAATTAACACCATTTTCCTTTGTGAAAGACAGGAGGCAGTGGGTACAGAGGATATTAAGGAGTTATGGATTGTTTTGCTTGTTTGTTTTCTAGGTACCAAAAAAACTCAGATTACAAAATCTTCCTTCCCTTTCATCTATACCCTGTTGTTTAAATGGACCAAAGCTTTCTAGTTTACGTTCTTAATATAAACACAACTAACAATAATCTAGGAATTTTAACACTTTCAGTTCAGTTCAGTTGCTCAGTCGTGTCTAACTCTTTGTGATCCCATGGACTGCAGCACACCAGGCCTCCCCATCCATCACCAACTCCCGGGGTTTACTCAAACTCATGTCCATTGAGTCGGTGATGCCATACAATCATCTCATTCTCTGTCGTCACCTTTTCCCCCCACTTTCAATCTTTCCCAGAATCAGTGTCTTTTCAAATGAGTCAGTTCTTCGCATCAGGTGGCCAAAGTATTGGAGTTTCAGCTTCAGCATCAGTCCTTCCAATGAATATTCAGGACTGATTTTCTTTATGATGGACAGGTTTGATTTCCTTGCAGTCCAAGGGACTCTTAAGAGTCTTTTCCAACACCACAGTTCAAAAGCATCAATTCTTCGGCACTCAGCTTTCTTTATGGTCCAACTCTCACATCCATACATGACTACTGGAAAAACCATAGCTTTGATTAGATGGACTTTTGTTGGCAAATTAATGTCACTGCTTTTTAACATGCTGCCTAGGTTTAACACTTTAAAGCTGCTATTATGTCTATGTAACTTAGAGTAACAAAATCTCTGTATCCACAGATAAAGTAGTGAAAGTTACAGATCATGAAGATACCAGGAATCCACACCTGGGAAAGGAGTTTCCAAAAGGTAGCAAAGGGCAACATATTCTGGGGATAAAACCAGACCAATCATGTGTATTTTCCATGAGCAGGGAAGTCTGAACAGCCTGTGTTGGCTTGCACCAGGCAGGCATCATCATGAAACGGCCAACAGACCAAGCATTAATAAACATGGAGGTGGAGTGATTTTTAGCTCAGACTCATCCTCCTTTGATCTGGCTCCACTGTCTGCTGCTTACATGCTGATAAATCAATAGTCTTTAGCAGACATTAGTCCTTATGCCAAACATCTTGGAGGCCAATCCTTTTTTGGAAGATTCCATGAGAATAGCGTCTTTTTAATTCTTTTGAAGTACCACTAGCCAAATGCTAGCTGAACGGCTGGGCTTAAAATCTCTCTCAGGTACGGAAAGCAAAGACAAGCAATTCATCTCCTTCAAGCTTCCAAACTATGTGAGAACAGAGCAAGACCTAGAATGGCTGGGCTGATTTCTGCTTCTCCTCTCATGTGGCACAAACCCGTCCCCATCTGTGTTTCTTGGGCCCTTTGAAAATCACTGTGCCTGATATTTTGAGCCCTTGAACACCAGAGATGGCAGAAAGAAAAACACCAATACAGTATACTAACGCATATATATGAAATTTAGAAAGATGGTAACAATAACCCTGTATACGATATAGCAAAAGAGACACTGATGTATAGAATAGTCTTTTGGACTCTGAGGGAGAGGGAGAGGGTGGGATGATTTGGGAGAATGGCATTGAAATATGTATAATATCATATATGAAACGAGTCACCAGTCCAGGTTCGATGCACGATACTGGATGCTTGGGGCTGGTGCACTGGGACGACCCAGAGGGATGGTATGGGGAGGGAGTATTCAGGGAGGAGGGTTCAGGATGGGGAATACATGTATACCTGTGGTGGATTCATTTTGATATATGGCAAAACCAATACAATATTGTAAAGTTAAAAAAATAAAATTAAATTTAAAAAAAAGAAAAAAAAATAAATGGAAAAACATACAACCATCCATTTAATATAGCAATGAGTTTGTTTATGGAGAAATGTAACTAGTCCATCTGACAGACATCTGAGACCTGGATATTCCTTACTTAATGTGGATATAGTCAAAGTGATAAGAAAGAAATAAGAATATAATTCTAAGGAAATATTATTCCCACAAATTAAATTGATTCCATTCATGCTCCAGTTGGGCTGTTCATTTCCAAAGTTTTTTATGCTGATAACCTCCTTGTCAATTTCTCTGCTCATGCTTTAGGCTCACACATTCTCTTAATCTGTTAATTATCTGTATTAGTTATTCATTGAATACTATGTGCTTTTGGTTGGAATCTGACCAAGCAATGAAGTTGCATGCTTTCCTATAAATAACTTATAACAGACAAATCTATATTTCATCATACAACACACATGCCATACTCCCCAGAGAGATGTTAGCATTAAAAGAACAGTCTTTTGGACTCTGTGGGAGAGGGAGAGGGTGGGATGATTTGGGAGAATGGCATTGAAACATGTATAATATCATATATGAAACAAGTCGCTAGTCCAGGTTCGATGCACGATACTGGATGCTTGGGGCTGGTGCACTGGGACGACCCAGAGGGATGGTATGGGGAGGGAGTATTCAGGGAGGAGGGTTCAGGATGGGGAATACATGTATACCTGTGGCGGATTCATTTTGATATTTGGCAAAACCAATACAATATTGTAAAGTTTAAAAATAAAATAAAATTTAAAAAAAAAAAAACAGGGATGCTTACTTTTTTCTTTCAAAGCAAAGTAACATGGATTCTAAAATTTGCAGTTAAAACTAAAATATTCAAAAGCAACAAATTATTTACAGGTAGAGATGTTATGCTTTCAACTTACACCCTACAAACTTTAGTCATGTCTTCTATTAAAAAAAAAAATGAACCTATATCTGGGGTGCCAGATATTACCTGGGGCTATTTGTAATGTTTATTTAAAAAACTGAAAAATATTACATATGAGAGAATCTAACATGACATTTTTCCTTTCCCCTTCCCCAAATCAATCTAATTACAATGGCTACCAGAACAATATGAGAGAAACCATTGTTCTCAACACACAGGTAACAAACCACAAGGAAACTTCTCAAACCACTATTGCCTACAGAGTCAACAAAAGACAAGGAAGATTACAGACTGCCTGCAGTATGAAAGACTAGAGCAAGGGAGCTGAGCACTAACAGAGAACTTAAGGATAAGAACATTGGAGGGAAAATCAGATGAAATGATGAAACTGGAAAGGAAGAAAAGCTAGAGAAATAAGGGACCCCCATTAGATAGGGATACAAAGGTCAGAGTAGCCCATGGCTATAATAAGGGATCCCAAAGGCAGCAATGCTATAATTTGCTTTTGAAAAACTACGACTGGATCCAAAAGATTAAAGTGTGTTTCTAATACTATTCGACCCTAAAATTCAATCTGCTCCCATGTTTGTTGTGTATCAGAGCTAGAAAAATGAGTTAAGATAAGTCAGTTCCTATGATTTATTGCTAACCAATTAGGGAGCTTCCGGCTCACTGATCAGAAACAAAGATTAAAGGAAAAAGATACTGTAAAGGCTACACTTTTGCAATCTTCTATCTCAATTGACTACACAAAAAGATATGCAGAATCTCATTTAATATGAGTTATAAATCACTGCAAGTGTTAAAGGGAAAAACAAATGTTAACACTTAAACATGTTTATTCTGAATTTTGGGTTACTGTTATCAAACTGAAAAAAAATATTTTAAAATGAAACTAAAAGTGCCCTTATTTTGACAGAGCAAATCTATCCAATATAAAAATATTTATATAAATTTAAAATATTTATACAAGTATAAAGTAAATTCTGGTACTATAATTGCTATTTGGCCCATTTCATTCTAACTGCCTATGCCATAATTAATCAGCAAAAACAATGGTCAGGATCAATACGTGAATAACTAAAACCATGTGGATTGAGGGATTTGTCTTGGTCTAACAGTTATTTAACAGATTACTGCTCTGTTCATTAGATGGAGTTAATACTTTAACATATTACTCGCAAAATCCCAAGAATTTACACTTTTACTTTTTATTCCTTAAGCTAACACACAGAGAAAATGCATGTAAGATATGAGCAAAGTAAGTCAACAGAGAAGGAGAAATATCATACGACATCCCTTATATGAGGGATCTAAAACAAATGATACAAATGAACTCACTAACAAAACAAAATAAGACTCACACACTTAGAAAGCGAACTTATGGTTGCGAAGGGGTATGGGGAAGGATGAGTGAGAGGGATAGTAAGGGAGTTTGGGATAGACATATACACACTGCTATATTCAAAATGGATAACCAATAAGAACATTCTGTAGAGCACATGGAACTCTGCTCAGTGTTACACGGCAGCCTGGATGGGAGGGGAATTTGGGGGAGATGGATAAATGTATGTCTGTGTATGTATACATATATATATATGGCTGAGTCCCTTTGCTGTTTATTGGCTATCAGATCAGATCAGATCAGTCACTCAGTCGTGTCCGACTCTTTGCAACCCCATGAATTGCAGCACGCCAGGCCTCCCTGTCCATCACCAACTCCCGGAGTTCACTCAGACTCACGTCCATTGAGTCAGTGATGCCATCCAGTCATCTCATCCTCTGTTGTCCCCTTCTCCTCCTGCCCCCAATCCCTCCTAGCATCAGAGTCTTTTCCAATGAGTCAACTCTTCGCATGAGGTGGCCAAAGTACTGGAGTTTCAGCTTTAGCATCAGTCCTTCCAAAGAAATCCCAGGGCTGATCTCCTTCAGAATGGACTGGTTGGATCTCCTTGCAGTCCAAGGGACTCTCAAGAGTCTTCTCCAACACTACAGTTCAAAAGCATCAATTATTTGGCGCTCAGCCTTCTTCACAGTCCAACTCTCACATCCATACATGATCACAGGAAAAACCATAGCCTTGACTAGACGAACCTTTGTTGGCAAAGTAATGTCTCTGCTTTTGAATATGCTACCTAGGTTGGTCATAACTTTCCTT
>NW_011494735.1:11143042-11152338 GCF_000754665.1 Bison bison bison | reverse complement strand
GATTTTGGAGCCCAGAAAAATAAAGTCTGACACTGTTTCCACTGTTTCCCCATTTATTTCCCATGAAGTGGTGGGACCAGATGCCATGATCTTTGTTTTCTGAATGTTGAGCTTTAAGCCAACTTTTTCACTCTTCACTTTCACTTTCATCAAGAGGCTCTTTAGTTCCTCTTCACTTTCTGCCATAAGGGTGGTGTCATCTGCATATCTGAGGTTATTGATATTTCTCCTGGCAATCTTGATTCCAGCTGGTGTTTCTTCCAGTCCAGCGTTTCTCATGATGTACTCTGCATATAAGTTAAATAAACAGGGTGACAATATACAGCCTTGACGAACTCCTTTTCCTATTTGGAACCAGTCTGTTGTTCCATGTCCAGTTCTAACTGTTGCTTCCTGACCTGCATACAAATTTCTCAAGAGGCAGATCAGGTGTTCTGGTATTCCCATCTCTTTCAGAATTTTCCACAGTTTATTGTGATCCACACAGTCAAAGGCTTTGGCATAGTCAATAAAGCAGAAATAGATGTTTTTCTGGAACTCTCTTGCTTTTTCCATGATCCAGTGGATGTTGGCAATTTGATCTCTGGTTCCTCTGCCTTTTCTAAAACCAGCTTGAACATCAGGAAGTTCAAGGTTCACATATTGCTGAAGCCTGGCTTGGAGAAGTTTGAGCATTACTTTACTAGCGTGTGAGATGAGTGCAATTGTGCAGTAGTTTGAACATTCTTTGGCACTGCCTTTCTTTGGGATTGGAATGAAAACTGACCTTTTCCAGTCCTGTGGCCACTGCTGAGTTTTCCAAATTTGCTGGCATATTGAGTGCAGCACTTTCACAGCATCATCTTTCAGGATTTGGAATAGCTCAACTGGAATTCCATCACCTCTACTAGCTTTGTTTGTAGTGATGCTTTCTAAGGCCTACTTGACTTCACATTCCAGGATGTCTGGCCCTAGGTGAGTGATCACACCATCGTGATTATCTGGGTCATGAAGATCTTTCTTGTACAGTTCTTCTGTGTATTCTTGCCATCTCTTCTTAATATCTTCTGCTTCTGTTAGCTCCATACCATTTCTGTCCTTTATCAAGCTCATCTTTGCATGAAATGTTCCTTTGGTATGTCTGATTTTTCTGAAGAGATCCCTAGTCTTTCCCCTTCTGTTGTTTTCCTCTATTTCTTTGCATTGATCCCTGAAGAAGGCTTTCTTATCTCTTCTTGCTACTCTTTGGAACTCTGCATTCAGATGTTTATATCTTTCCTTTTCTCCTTTGCTTTTCGCTTCTCTTCTTTTCACAGCTATTTGTAAGGCCTCCCCAGACAGCCATTTTGCTTTTTTGCATTTCTTTTCTATGGGAATGGTCTTGATCCCTGTCTCCTGTACAATGTCACGAACCTCATTCCATAGTTCCTCAGGCACTCTATCTATCAGATCTAGGCCCTAATCGGCTATACCCCAATACAAAATTAAAAGCTAAAAAAAAAAAAGAAAGAAAGAAAATACTTGCAAGAAGACTAAGATCCTAAAATTAGCTAAGTAAAATAGTAATAATACTAATTACATCAGGAACTGAAGCATCAACAAATGTGATTTATTAATATGTGATAAACATATTATCAGAGAAATTTTCATCACTTCTGATATCTCTGCAGCATCTCAGCAGTAGCAAGGTCTTTAGGACAGAAATAAGGTTAGGATAGAAGGAGAGAGAAATATGGAAGGCCAGGTGTCTGAATGCCTGAATTTTAGATCCCCAGTTGATAATTTGCATGACATCTAACAAGTCATAACCTCTCTAAACCACAATTCTTCCTTAATATATAAGCTCAGCTTGTGTCCCAGGAGCACTGTGATAACTAAATTAGATGGTGCAAGTGGCATTACTTTATAAATGATAAAGTCCAATATAATATAAATATATTACTACCACCAATGTTCAGCTCAACAGAGGAAACAATAAGAAATAATGAAGAATAAATTGGATTAGATGCTGAGTTTATTTGATCACAGAGTACTGTTAAGTTTCATTAATTCAATTTTCAATGCAGATTTTCAAACTTATTTATCCAAAGTGTTAGTTTGGCATTTTTAAATAAATACTTATTTGAGCATAAATCTTATTTAACTAATTAATAAATTATCTTCTTTCCTTGAAGTACACATAGCCAAAATGCAAAGCAACTGTCATTTTACTATCTTAGTGAGATTTTTTAAAAGTAAATAATAACCTTTTAGTTTCACTTCAGTCTACTAGCCTTCAAGAATGATCTAGTTCTGAATTTTCTGGAATACTAGGATATGCATAAACAGAGGCTAAAACAGAAAATGGGCAATTACTTTCTCAGTCAGAAAGTTTCTGAATGAAAACTCCTCACAAGTACTTTGTCTGACACTTTGCAGCCCCATGGACTGTAGGTCACCAAGCTCCTCTGTCCATGGAATTCTCCGGGCAAGAGTACTGGAGTGGGTAACCATTCCCTTCTCCAGGAGATCTTCCGGACCCAGGGACTGAACCCAGGTCTCCTGCATTGCAGACAGATTCTTTACTGTGTGAGCCACCAGGGAAGCCCTAAAACATCAGAGAGAGAGAAAAAAAAAGACAACTACATACATTCTTACTTTAAAGAAAACAATGTGTTATGATAAAGTGATCTCTGAAGTATATTTTTTCAAACAATTTTTTTTTGGTGATCAGCTTAAGATAGAGATTGCTTCCAATCAGGGAAATTCTCTCTCAACATCTACAGTGAATCGCTTAGGGAAAAGCAAATGTACGACTGTAACAACACTCTTGAGATACTAGAAATTAAAATCCTCACTTAGCAGTACACATTTTCCTAGTTACGATTCCCAGATTCCTGAATCTTCATTTGTTGTCAGTTACTATTCAACATTTTATCATAATGCTGTTTCATAAAATTCATTTACACTTATGCCCTCATAGTTTCATGTTATAATCACAGTGAAAGTGTTAGTCATTCAGTTGTGTCCCATTCTTTGAAACCCCATGGACAGTAGCCCACCAGGATCCTTGGTCCATGGAATTTTCCAGGCAAGAATACTGGAGTAGGTAGCCATTCCCTTCTCCAGAGGATCTTCCTGACTCAGGGATCAAACCCAGGTCTCCTGTATTGTGGACAGATAAGCTGTATTATGAGTAAACTCAATATACAAATTGCCCAAATCATAGAATTAATAAAATAGAGAACTAAATGGTTTTACATAATCCAAGGCCCAAACGTTCTTGAGTTATTTCATAGTAGATAACAGGACCCACTAGCAATATGTAAATATTTTAGCTGGAAACCACATACATAACGAACATACACCGAAGGAGAGGAATGTATCACCAATGATCTGATAATATAAGCAAGATATCTGTAGGCAGAGTCACATTAAGAAGCTGACTCGCCATGCAGTTGCTCATGTTATCAAGAAACCATCACTAGAAAATTGGAGAAAACTGTGCTGATACAAAGTTATCTCAAGGAGAGTCTGTATGAAAGAATAAGTCTCAAGACGAAGAGTATTTCCTCCAGTGGTATTTGTTCAAACAGCTCTGGTGATGTGCCTTCAAGGGAAGGACGTGGCATTCCCTGAGTGAGCCTCCAGAATCCTTCCTGTACCCACCACTCCCTCCATCGGCATCCCTCCAAAGAAATGTTAAAGGAAAATGGATACATACATAGGTATGGCTGAGTCCCTTCACTGTTCACCTGAAACTATCACATTATTGTTAATTGCGTATCAGTTCAGTTCAATTCAGCCGCTCAGTCATGTCCGACTCTTTGTGACCCCATGAATTGCAGCACTCCAGGCCTCCCTGTCCATCACCATCTCCCAGAGTTCACTCAGACTCATGTCCATCGAGTCAGTGATGCCATCCAGCCATCTCTTCCTCTGTCATCCCCTTCTCCTCCTGCCCCCAATCCCTCCCAGCATCAGAGTCTTTTCCAATGAGTCAACTCTTCCCATGAGGTGGCCAAAGTACTGGAGTTTCAGCTTTAGCATCATTCCTTCCAAAGAACACCCATACACCAATACAAAATGTTTTTGGTGTTAAAAAAAATTTTTTTTTAATAAAGAGAATTTTCCAGAAGGGGCATGAAACCACTGCTTAACCAGGGCAGCCAGATGTCACCTAACATGATCAGATTTTCCTTTAGATGGTGCACTCTGTGGCAGCACTGTGAGTTGGAGGGGGGACATGTAAGGTCACAGAGATATGAGCAGACAAGCACACTGACCCTGTAAGAAGTGTCTGGCATGTAACCCAGGGGCTGTGAGGATGAAAAGGAAGCAGGTGAACCCAGGCATGAGTTTGGAGGAAGTCATACAGGGAACTGGAGAAGGCAATGGCAACCCACTCCAGTACTCTTGCCTGGAAAATCCCATGGACGGAGGAGCCTGGCAGGCTGCAATCCATGGGATCGTGAAGAGTCGGACATGACTGAAGCAACTTTTCACTTTCATGCATTGGAGAAGGAAATAGCAACCCACTCCAGTGTTCTTTCCTGGAGAATCCCAGGGATGGCAGAGCCTGGTGGGCTGCCATTTATGGGGTTGCACAGAGTCGGACCCGCCTGAAGCGACTTAGCAGCAGCAGCAGCATACAGGAAACAAGCCAACAAGGAGAAGAACAGAGTGTCCTTAACTAAAATATTTTCAGTTGAATAATGGGTGCACGCTCAGTAGTACTCAACTGTTTGTGACCCAATGGACTGTAGCCCACCAGGCTCCTCTGTCCATGGGATCCTTCAGGCAAGAATACTAAAGTGGGCTGCCAGTTCCTCCTCCATGAATAATGGGTGAAAGAAGCTAAACAACATTGAATTCAGGAAGAAATGAATGAATGAAAAAAAATATATAAACCCTTTCTCCAAGAAGACTGACTATGAAGGGGTGTTTCCAATCATCTTTAACATTTTAATAGCATTAGAAGAAAGTCAACATATATGGGAAAAATAGAAGGAGATGAAAACCAGGTTGCCAGGTGAAGTCAGTTTACATATATTATATAAGATGCTATTAGATTTATTGAGTGACATATTTACAACATAAAAAGTAAATTAGAGTCTTACCAAGAAAACCCTCTGCACCTCACACACAAACAGCATTGACAAGGTTCTGCAGGGAAGCATTGTTAGCAGTTACCTGTAAAAGAGCAGCTTTGAAAAATTTCCAAGCTGCCACCTGAATATCACAAATGAATAATTTAGCTAAGTGTGAATTACCTTCAGACAATGTGTAGATTCACAAGTATAAAATCAGACCAATGCTGGCCAGAGCAATGGCACAGCGCCAGCTTGTTTGGGTATACAGCAAAGCCATCTCTCCCTGGTACCTTTGAGAAAGCCGATTTTTTTTGGAAAGACAATTGCAAGATGCCTCTACTTGGCTCAGTGGTAAAAAATCTACCTGCCAGTGCAAGAGACACAGAAGACATGAGTTTGAGCCCTGGGTCAGGAAGATCCCCTGGAGGGGGAAATGGCAACCTGCTACACTATTTTTTGCCTGGAGAATCCCACGGACAGAGGAGCCTGGTGGGCTACAGTCCACGGGGTCACAAAAAGCGACACACAACTGAGCATGCCCGCATGCTGCTGCTATTACCATTTCTGAAGGGCAAACAAAACACTTGAGACCAGCCCTCTGGTCTACAGACACACACATTTTAAAAGTTACAATTGCATCTCTTGCCAAGATGTCACAAAGATAAAAAAAAAATAAAAACTGCAATTCCACATTCACTCATGTATGTAAAACAAATAGTATCCATACTTATTAGTTAACAACATGGAACACCTCCATATAACTCCTGGTAACCTGGCAGGAAATCCCTAAAAGCAAAAGTTAAAGTGATTTGAAACCAGCTGTGTGCTATAGCCGGCTAGCACTAGCTAAGGAGAATCAGTTATGTATGGTACTTCTTCCCAACTCCTTGTTCAGTGAGGTCAAGTCAATAACTTAACAGCCATAGTGGGAGTATTTATACCAAAGAAACTGGAAAACACTGCGAATCAGAGTTGTGTCCCCTGCTAGAGAGGAGTTGTTAAACGTTTACCAGCCTACTGTGACTCTAAGCATCCTTGTGTCAGATCTATAAAAGGCAAACTTGGATCCCTTCCTATCTCTCAGTCTGGAAGAGTGCTCCAGGATTTCCAAAGGACCAACATTTTCAAGTCTGAAAGTTCACTCTCTCCAAGGGAGCACACCTTAACAGCATCCTTAGTGTTGCTAAATTACACCAGAGGAAGACTTTTTTTTTTTTTTTTTAACTAAATCAGCTTTTGGTATTACTCTAATATTTCAGTTTCATGCTTCCTGACAGCTAGGAATCTAATTACTACTCTGCCATTCATTCATTCAGCAATCCTTGACTACTCAGACCTTTAACCCAGTGAGGCGTACACATTTACTCCTTATTCCTCCTCCTCTTGCCTGCTTCATGCAAAAAGACTTCATCCAGATGCACAAACAAATGCCCCTTCTTTGTGATGAGGAATGGCACTCATATTACTCATCACCTTGCTTTGCAAGCATGTGCTCCTTGTTCTGTGCCAGGCACTGGCAATGAAAAAACGAATCAAGCACAGTCCCTCCTTATGAAGGGTTATAAGATCAAGCCGGCAGACAGACATCTAAACAACTGCTTCCTTGTGTATTTTCAGAGTAGAAACAGCAAGAATATTTTGTAACAATAAAAATAGGAACAGCAAGAATAATTTGGAGTCCAGGAGAATTTCAAAAATAAATAATTTCTCATTACACAAATACTTCAATGCAATTCATATTTAGTGACTACAAAGAGCCAGGCACTGTGCATACCTCTTCTGTCCACAATGATATAGAAACACAGTGAGAGAAACAGACATGCAACCAGTAAAGTTATACTAAAGTATGAGCTGTATGTAGGATGCCACTCAGCAGTAAGGCACACTCTAGTCCTCAAAACCATATCCTATTTGGTCAGAAAAACTGTTGAATTAAATAAAACCAAAACATATACCAGCTGGCATTCTTTCTAAAATAATTCTCTGCTCCATTCAAAGAAAGAACCAATTATACTAAAGGAACCCTTCTCTTTAACCACTAAATGCATTTTATAATATTAATGGTTGTCATATAACATGAAACTTATGTGCATCACACATTAATGTCATAGATTGCTACCAAGCCTAAGAAATATTCAACTGATATTTTGTCATTTATAAATAACTAAAATCTTTTATAAATGAGAAAATTAACATATACTAATTTCCATTAGTATCTAATATCTAATGCAATAAACAAAGTAAAAACTAAACATAGTTTACCCCATATTAACAAACTCGAACAACAAATATTCCAATTTTGTTACAACATGATCAAAATATATAATTGCTAAGAATTAAATCTCCATGCAAAAATTTATTTCATCCAAAGGAACACAAAACAACCTGTTCCTAAAGCAGTTGTATTCTAAAAATTTTTTTTAAACATTTTTCCAAAGATAGCTCCTGAATATATCTCTTTATATCATTAAACAATTTAATAATTATTCCATGTGGCAGTCTTAAAAGATCACAGTACTCTAGCTGCATGATATTACATCAACTTACATGTATATATATAATATCTTAAAAGAAACTTAAGATAATTTTCATATAAATTTATACAAGTAGTCAGCAAGTATTTTTTACAATGCGCCAGATAACAATTTTAGGTTTTACAGTCCACATGGTTTCTGTTGCAATGACTAACTCTGCCTTTGTACTATGAAAGCATCTATAGCTAATATATATACTGACAAGCATGCCAAGTTCCAATAAAACTTTGTTTACAAAAACAGGCAGTGGGCCACAAGTGGCCTACAGACCATAGTATGCTAATTCAATAGCATGCCAATTTCATAGTATGCTAATATCAATTTCAAGTTTAAAAACTGAGCCAATTCAAACATCTTCTAATCCTTGCTACTATCTCCTCCTTGTTTTACCTTCTCTTCATATCAGGAAGACTGTCCTAATGTCTGCTCTAAGCAACTAGTGATTATATACTTTCATATAATAATATTTTACTTTAAACAGTTCTCTGCCTATGCACCCTCTACCAGTCTCTTAACACCTATAATGAACAGGCATTAATACATAGCAGCCCCTCAGAAAAGGCAATTGGTTTCAGCAGTTCCATTAAAATGATGGAAGCTGCTCTGCCTAAATTCTAATTGTTCTAGAACTTCAGGATCGGACCTAGCACATAAAAGTAGAATTTAAGACAATCTGAGGATATTGTGAATATATTAGCGGCAAATGAAGATTACACCCAAGCACTGATATTTATTGTTTGCTAAACAGAGCCCACGGATGGAGGAGCCTGGTGGGCTGCAGTCCAGGGGGTCGCTAAGAGTCAGACACGACTGAGTGACTTCACTTTCACTTTTCACTTTCATGCATTGGAGAAGGAAATGGCAACCCACTCCAGTGTTCTTGCCTGGAGAATCCCAGGGACGGGGGAGCCTGGTGGGCTGCCATCTATGGGGTTGCACAGAGTTGGACATGACTGAAGCGACTTAGCAGCAGCAGCAGCAAACAGAGAGTACAAATTTTAAACTGATAATTTTTTTAAGGTTCATTATTTGAGTATTACTTGAAAGTTTACTGAGAAGTTTATGGTTCACTCTTTCTTCATAAATTAAGTAAACTAACATTGGCTCATTAAAAGAAGTGAAAGATTATGGAGAGAAAAAGTTGAGAGTTTAGTGTTTCTTTTTATTACATAGAATTTTCTGAATGGACCATTAAGCTAAAACAGTGCAGAAATACAAAATTTAATCTCCTGGGAGCAATTACTGATGGTCCCATAAGACTTCTAAAATCAAAGTTAATTTCATTCATTGTCATCCAAATCAAAATCATGAAAACACATAAAAAGTGAACAGTACATTTTCCCCAAGCAGCAATGTTTCCTTCCTTCAAGTGTCTTGTGTATATCATTACAACTCAGATTAATATTTACTCAGTAATTGATTTTTACTTGTTTGGTCAATATAAGATGCTGCTCTGAATACACATTTAATCTTCTGGTATATGTTTAAAACTATTCTCACTGATTTTTTCATTGTGAGTTTGAAAGAATATCTTTTAGAGAAATTAACATGAAGAGTATTTAAGACTGTTATATGACTCTAAGAAATGGATCACTTCATGGGAAATAGATGGGGAAACAGTGGAAACAATGTCAGACTTTATTTTGGGGGGCTCCAAAATCACTGCAGATGGTGACTGCAGCCATGAAATTAAAAGACGCTTACTCCTTGG
>NW_011494735.1:11130857-11142942 GCF_000754665.1 Bison bison bison | reverse complement strand
TTTGGGGGGCTCCAAAATCACTGCAGATGGTGACTGCAGCATGAAATTAAAAGACGCTTACTCCTTGGAAGGAAAGTTATGACCAACCTAGATAGCATATTCAAAAGCAGAGACATTACTTTGCCAACAAAGGTTCGTCTAGTCAAGGCTATGATTTTTCCTGTGGTCATGTATGGATGTGAGAGTTGGACTGTGAAGAAGGCTGAGCGCTGAAGAATTGATGCTTTTGAACTGTGGTGTTGGAGAAGGCTCTTGAGAGTCCCTTGGACTGCAAGAAGATCCAACCAGTCCATTCTGAAGGAGATCAGCCCTGGGATTTCTTTGGAAGGACTGATGCTAAAGCTGAAACTCCAATACTTTAGCCACCTCATGCAAAGAGTTGACTCATTGGAAAAGACTCTGATGCTAGGAGGGATTGGGGGCAGGAGGAGAAGGGGACGACAGAGGATGAGATGGCTGGATGGCATCACCGACATCATGGACATGAGTTTGGGTGAACTCCAGGAGTTGGTGATGGACAGGGAGGCCTGGCGTGTTATGACTGAGCCACTGAACTGAACTGAAATGAAGAAATGGATAATTTACTAACTTTGAAATAAAATTAATAAATAGGCTAAAATCTTTGTAACTTTATTATGATCCTATCAGAAATATTTATTTTAACTAAAAAATAATAATTTTAACATAAAGCATTTATAATGCAACAAAAAAGGCCTCAATTTATCAGGAAAATGTTGGGGGGACGCTACCCTTTTTCACTCCTTTGCAAGTTGAGAAGCTATCTCACACAGCAGAATTAAATTCTACTAACGCCAATTCTGCCTCAGTTGCTTAGTAACTGAGCGACTTTGGTCAAGTTAATGTCTCTCTGGGTCTCAGTTTGTTCCCATGTAAAATAGAAATAATATTAGAACCTATTTTGTCATGTTGAAAGCGAAGTGAAAGGAAAGTTGCTCGGTCCTTTCTGACTCTTTGCTACACCATGGACTACACAGTCCATGGAGTTCTCCAGGCCAGAATACTGCAGTGGGTAGCCCTTCCCTTCCCAACCCAGGGACCAACACACTGCAAGGGGATTCTTTACCAGCTGAGCCACAAGGGAAGCCCTTTGTCATGTTGATATGAGACTGTGTGAGAAAATACTTGTAATCTGCAAATAAACAGAGCTTAGTACATAGAAAATGTTGAATAAATGTTAGCCATCAAATACATTCGTTTTTCTTGGTTTTATGTCATTTTATTTACTACAGGTTGACCTTGAACTGCAAACAAGAGACTATAGCTACATATAGAAAGGATAATTGGGGTCTTTTAGTTTGGACAAGAGGACACCCCAGTACATAGGATACAAGTGTGAACTTCTAATGACCAGTAACAGCTGTAAGGCCAGTCTAGTGCAGGGGTCACCAACCCCTGGTACCAGTTCCTGCTAGGAACCAGACCACACAGCAGGAGATAAATGGCAGGTGAGCAAAGCTTCGTCTGTATTTGCAGCCATTCCTCATTTCTCACATTACCTTCTGAACTCTGGCTCCTGTTAAATCAGCAGCAACAAAATAAATGTCATCTGTTTGAATCATCCTAAAACCATCCCACCCTCCATCGGTCCGTGGAACAACTCTCTTCCACGAAATCAGTCCCTGGTACCAAAAAGGTTGGGGAACACTGGTCTAGACAGAGCACTGCAGGCAGGATGACAAAGCAATGCTTTCAGCCAGCAACACCAAGCTGACCAAAAAACCAAAAAGCAAAAGTAACAGATTCGACAGTTAACACCTCTAACTCAAAATATGGAAAGCGTGTCTGCATGTCGACAAACTCAAATGTACACATGATATTAAAAGGTTTATACTTTGCCTTTTCAGGCCTTTTCATCATTAGTGCCTTAGATTGAGTATAAAGACTTGCCCATTATGCTGCCAACAAAGAAACATTTCAAAAATAAAGTTCCAGAACACTTAAATTGAAGTCTCAAATGAGGCAAAAATCTGAATTCACCTCAATGTCTTCAGCCCGAAGAAGATGGAAACCAGTTACAAGACATCTTAAGCTGTAGCCCACTGAAACTTATTAAATAAGAAAGGGAAGGTGTATTTTACTTTGAATTGTACTTTAAAGTAAAGGCAATATAATGGTACTTCTGGAATCTCATAAACTTTGAATAAAAATGGAGCAGTTCACAGTTAATGCTGTGTTTCATAAAACTCTTCCAGATACTTGAAGTGTGAAAGCTACTACTTTACATAAAACAACATTCTAATCTGTAAAGCTGTGTTCTAAATACATAACACATGGGTACATTTCATGGCATTTTAAAATGCTTTGTTTTCTGGACCTGCATTTATTGGTGATATCAGAACTAAAGAATTATAAATGTGTCCCAGTTTAAAGTATGGGAACACTGTGATTTCAACAGTTTTATTTTTAAAACAGTATTCTTATCTTCTAAATATAATAAAGAGCAAAATTTATTCTCAAATATATAATAGGCTTTCCTGGACCACTATAATAGTTAATATTTA
Source organism: Bison bison bison (assembly GCF_000754665.1). Lineage (NCBI taxonomy): Eukaryota > Metazoa > Chordata > Mammalia > Artiodactyla > Bovidae > Bison > Bison bison. Next base: position 11,140,420 of record NW_011494735.1, on the reverse strand, counting down.
GCCCATTTAGTCCAGAGTGTTTTTAAAAAATATGTGCAACAGAAAAAAGCCTCGTCTGTTGCTCCATGATGACCTAGAGGAATGGGATGAAGTAGGGAGTGGGAGGGAGACTCAAGAGGGAAGGGATATATGTATATGTGGCTGATTCACATTGTTATATAGCAGAAACCAACACAATATTGTAAAGCAATTATCCTCTAATTAAAAATAAATACGCACATACGAAAAAAAAGAAATGACTCTCTTGAGAGGGAATTGGATGAAAGTGGTAAAAAGCTACAACTTGCAGTTTTGAGATAAATAAATACTAGGGATGTAATGTACAACAATGATTAATATAATCAAGCTCGATGTATGCTACATATGAAAGTTGTTAAGGGAGTAAGTTCTAAGAGTTCTCATTACAAGGGAAAATTTTTTTCTTTTTGTATCTGTATGAATGATTAATACTCATTAAACTTACTGTGGTAATTATTTCATGAAGTATGTAAGTCAAATCATTATGCTGTACATTTTAAACATATACAGGGCTGTATATAAATTATATCTCAATAAAGCCGGAAAAAAAATAAAAGCCTCCACATCTGATTTTCCACAAGCCATTTAGTCAACTTATTACAGTAAGTATAGGTATTTCCATATTCAGTAACCAGTCATTCATTTAGACCTTCAGCAGCAGAAGTAAACTTATCAAAGCTGATTATGTGCTATGAAGGTCACAATTACCATGCTGCCACCATTCCAAGGACAAACTCCAAGTGAAACCTGGCAGGACCCTGAGGTCCTGAGGGCCCTTCCAGGTGCAAAAGCCCCTCCATGTCTCTTGTCTCCTTCTTGTAGAAACACAATAGTCTCCCAGGCCTTCCCCTGAGTCACAAAAGAGCAGGCTTATATAGTTAATGATTAGGAAAATAAAGTCACAAAATCTTTAGTTCCTCCCTGAAGGATATAGATCATTCAGGTATGACCTAAATCAAATCCCTTATGATTATACAGGTGGAAGTGACAAATAAATTCAAGGGATTCGATCTGATAGAGTACCTGAAGAACTATGGACAGAGGTTCCTGACATGGTATAGGAGGCGGTGATCAAGACCATCCCCCAAAAAAAGAAATGCAAAAAGACAAAATGGTTGTCTGAGAAGGCCTTACAAATAGCTGAGAAAAGAAGATAAGCTAAAGGCAAAGGTGAAAAGGAAAGATATAAGCATTTGAATGCAGAGTTTCAAAGAACAGCAAGAGACATAAGAAAGCCTTCCTCAGTGATCAGTGCAAAGAAATAGAGGAAAACAATAGAATAGGAAGGGCTAGAGATCTCTTCAAGAAAATTAGATATACCAAAGGAATATTTCATGCAATGATGGACACAATAAAGGACAGAAATGGTATGGACCTAACAGAAGCAGAAGGCAAGAAGACACAGAAAAACTATACAAAAAAGATCTTCATGACCCAGATAACCACGATGGTGTGATCACTGGACTAGAGCCAAATATCCTGGAATGCAAAGTCAAGTAGGCATTAGGAAGCATCACTATGAACAAAGCTAGTGGAGGTGATGGAATTCCAGTTGAGCTATTTCAAATCCTGAAAGATGATGGTGTGAAAGTGCTGCACTCAATATGCCAGCAAATTTGGAATACTCAGCAGTGGCCCCAGGAATGGAAAAGGTAAGTTTTCATTCCAATCCCAAAGAAAGGCAATGCCAAAGAATGCTCAAACTACCACACAATTGTACTTATCTCACACGCTAGCAAAGTAACACTCAAAATTCTCCAAGTCAGGCTTCAATAGTACATGAACCATGAACTTCCACATCTTTGCACTGGATTTTCAAAAAAGCAGAGGAACCAGAGATCAAATTGCCAACATCCATTGGATCATCGAAAAAGCAAGAGAGTTCCAGAAAAACTTCTGTTTTATTGACTATGCCAAAGCCTTTGACTGTGTGGATGACAGCAAACTGTGGAAAATTCTGAAAGAGATGGGAATACCAGACCACCTGACCTGCCTCCTGAGAAATCTGTAAGCAAGTCAAGAAGCAACAATTAGAATTGGACATGGAACAACAGACTGGTTCCAAATCAGAAAAGTAGTATGTCAAGGCTGTATATTGTCACCCTGCTTACTTAACTTATATGCAGAGTACATTATGCAAAATGCCAGGCTGGATGAAGCACAAGCTGGAATCAAGATTGCCCGGAGAAATATCAGTAACCTCAAATATGCAGATGACACCACACTTATGGCAGACAACAAAGAAGAACTAAAGAGCCTCTTGATGAAAGTGAAAGAGGAGAGTGAAAATGTTGGCTTAAAACTCAACATTCAGAAAACTAAGATTATGGCATCTGGTCCCATCACTTCATGGCAAATAGACGAGGAAACAATGGAAACAGTGAGAGACTTTATTTTCTTGGGCTCCAAAATCACTGCAGAGGTGACTTCAGCCATGAAATCAAAAGACACTTGCTCCTTGGAAGAAAAGCTATAACCAAACTAGACAACATATTAAAAAGAAGAGACATTACTTTGCCAACAAAGGTCCATCTAGTCAAAGCTATGGTTTTTCCAGTAGTCATGTATGGATGTGCGAGTTGGATTATAAAGAAAGCTGAGTAGGGAAGAATTGATGCTTTTGAACTGTGGTGTTGGAGAAGAGTCTTGAGAGTCCCTTGGACTGCAAGGACACCAGTCCATCCTAAAGGAAATCAGTCCTGAATGTTCATTGGATGGACTGATGCTGAAACTGAAACTCCAATACTTTGGCCACCTGATGTGAAGAACTGACTCATTGGAAAAGACCCTGATACTGGGCAGGATTGAAAGCAGGAGGAGAAGGGGACGACAGAGGATGAGAAGTTGGATGGCATCACCAATTCAATGGACATGAGTTTGAGCAGGCTACAGGAGTTGCTGATGGACAGGGAAGCCCGGCCTGCTGCAGTCCATGGGGTCACAAAGACGTGGACATGACTGAGCAGCTGAACTGAAGGATACAGATGACAGTCTATACACATTCCTGAGGTGCTTTGCAGATACTGTAATTGCTACCAGAGGGAAAAATCTAACTGCATGATGACCAGACTGCAGCCATGACATAAATTGCTGCATCTTTTTTTTTTCAAGTATAGTTGATTTATAGCATTTATAATATTCTGCCAATCTCTACTATACAGGAAAGTGACTCAGTTATACACATATAAATTTTTCCCATTATGGTTTATCATAGGTTATTGAACATAGTTCCCTGGTTTTTTCCCATACTAAAGGTAATAGTTTGCATCTACCAACCCAAATATCCCAGTCCATCCCTCTTCATTTCCCCCTCTCCCTTGGCAACCACAAATCTGTTCTCTTTGTCTATGAGTCTGCTTCTATCTTGTAGATAGGTTCTTTTGCCCCATATTTTAGATTCAACGTATAAGTCTTATCACATGGTATTGGTCTTTCTCTTTCTGACTTACTTCACTTAGCAAGATAATGTCTAGTTGCATCCATATGATTCAGCAATCCAACTGATGGTAATTGTTGTTTGGTCACTAAGTCATGTCTGACTCTTTGCAACCCCACATATTGCAGCAAGCCAGGCTCCCCTGTCCTTCATTCTCTCCCAGAGTTTGCTCAAATTCTTGTCCATTGAGTCAGTGATTCTATCTAACCAACCATCTCATTCTCTGCTTCCCTCTTCTCCTTTTGCCTTCAATCTTCGCCAGCATCAGGGTCTTTTGCAATGAGTCAACTTTTCACATCTGTTGGCCAAAGTATTGGAGCTTCAGTGTCAGTCCTTCCAATGAATATTTTGGGTTGATTTCCTTTAGGATTTACTGGTTTGTTCTACTTGCAGTCCAAGGGACTCTCACAAGTCTTCTCCAGCACCACAGTTTGAAAGCATCAATTCTCTAGCACTCATCCTTCATTACAGTCCAACTCTCACATCCATAAATGACTACTGGAAAAAAACCATAGCTTTGACTAGAAAGGTCTACAGACCTTTGTCGGCAAAGTGATGTCTTTAAAATGCTATCTAGGTTTGTCACAGCTTTCCATCCAAGGAGCAAGCATCTTTTAATCTCAAGGCTGCAGTCACTGTCTGCAGTGATTTTGGAGCCCCCCCCCAAAAAAATCTGTCACCGCTTCTACTTTTTCCTCCTCCTATTTGCCATGAAATGATGGGACCAGATGCCATGATCTTTACTTTTTGAATGTCAGATTTAAGCCAGCTTTTGCACTCTCTTCTTTTACTCTCATCAAGAGGCTCTTTAGTTCCTCTTCACTTTCTGCCATTAGAGTGGTATCATCTGTACATCTGAGGTTGTTAATATTTCTTCTATCAATCTTGATTACAGCTTAAGATGCATTCAACCTGGCATTCTGAATGATGTACTCTGCATATAAGTTAAATAAGCAGGGTGACTGTATACAGCCATGTGTGTATGTGTGTGTGTGTGTGTGTGTGTGTATACACTCCTGGGAATATATGCGGACAAAACTATAATTTAAAAAGATATATGCACCACTATGTTCACTGCAGCACTGTTCACAAGAGCCAAAACATGGAAACAACCTAAATGTCCATTGACAGATGAATGGGTAAGGAAGATGTGGCACATATATTAAATGGGATACTATTCAGCCATAGAAAAGAATGGAATAATGCCTGTGTAGCAACATAAATGCAACCTAGTTGCTACAACTAGATCAGTACTGAAACTATGGCTTGCACAATTCCAGGAACTGGCCTCAAGAGATGGGGGGAAAAAACAGTCCTGGAGTTGAAGATTAACTGCACTTAAAACAGGAGAAGGCAAGGGCAACCCACTCCAGTACTCTTGCCTGGAAAATCCCATGGATGGAGGAGCCTGGTAGGCTACAGTCCATGGGGTCTCCAAGAGTCAGACACAACTGAACGACTTCACTTTCACTTCTCACTTTCATGCATTGGAGAAGGAAATGGCAGCCCACTGCAGTGTTCTTGCCTGGAGAATCCCAGGGACGGGGGAGCCTGTTGGGCTGCAGTCTATGGAGTCACACAGAGTCGGACACAACTGAAGTGACTTAGCAGCAGCAGCAGCAGCATTTAAAACAATCAGTATGATTTGACCAAACCACCACATGACCAGTTTCAAGATGATTGTCAGAGTTGACTGTGCTGTTCTGCACATAGTTCATGCCTGCTGCTCTTACATAAATACCTCCTCACAGCGTGAGACTAGCTTGAGACTAGTATTAAAAAGATTAGACAACTGGCTACCTGGCGCCAACAGACTTTAGACCACCATACTCCCCTATTTCAGGGAGGGTGGGATTGGTTTACTAACTTATTCTCTTGGATTCCCTCTGGAATTAGGTGAATGGTTGAAGGAATCCTTACATTGGAACTAACTCTTTTACTGTGGGATTTTCTTTTCTAGTGAAGGAGGTCATGGGGCTTCCCTGGCAGCTCACTGGTAAAGAATCCACCTGCCAAGGCAGGAGATGCAAGTTCAATTCCTGGGTTGGGAAGACTCCCTGGAGAAGGAAATGGCAACCCACTTCAGTATCCTTACCTGGGAAATCCTATGGACAGAGCAACCTGGCAGGCTACAGTCCATGGGGTTCCAAAAAAGTCTGACACAACTTAGCAACTAAAAACCAATAAAAAAGGAGATCGTAACTAGCATAATGACTCTTTGCAAAATAATTACTAAAAAGGTTAGGATGCCTCTTCTGGGACCTCAGCAGGCACCTAAGGGAACCAGACTATTTTCTACACTACATCAGATCCTTCCACTCTAAGAATCCTTGGTTGCCCATGTTCAGCTTTAAGAAGTCACAGAAGACAATTCTTTATCCTCTTCCATAGAAATAGAAAACCTGACAGTGGGGATTGTAACTGAGGCAGTGAGACACTAACCAGGGGCTCTCGGTTCCTTGGCATTATTCTAACTCTGTTTCTTAGTAATGATGTGGCTGTGATCTTATGTTTACTATGCCTGACTTCTACCCTAGTTCAACATTAACTACGCTTAGCTTATTGCTGGTTGAGAAAGCTGTTGATGTACTGAGATTGAAGATTAGTTGTTTTATAAGCTTCACCCTGTTCCTTATTCTCCAGGAATAGCTAACCAAAGATTTACAGCTCAGATAGTGTTCCACCTGCAGGCAACACCTGATGGCTACTTACAACTACCTGATTAAGACAATCATCTCTAAAAACAGTTTACCCCTTTCCAATACATAGTCCTTTCCTCTTCTCCCTATATAACTTCTGAGCAAAACCTGGGGAGTTGGCTTGGTTTCTTTGGAACATGCTAGCTTCCTTCTTAAAATTGCCAGCTTCCTCAATAAAGCTCTTTCATTCCACCCAACACTTGTCTCTCAGTATTGGATTCTTGAGCAACTGAACCTGAGTTTGGTAACACAAGGACTGAAAAAAATTTTTGAAGTGCTATTCATAAATAATATTCAATAAAAGAGATCAATAGTCAACTAAAGCAACATTATCAATCTAATTATATTTTACATAGTACAAACTGGAGGTTGTAATCTATTAATATGTCACAAAATCAATTTAGTGGTTCACAATGTGTATTTGTTAGTTAAATGATAGAATATTAAATTATATCATATGTAATGAGTATCTTTTCATATAATGTCTTTTCAGTTATGTATTTTTATGCATATTAGGTTATAATTAAAACCTATTTATTATTATAGGTAACTGTCAAAAATCTTTGAAAGTCAATAGAGAACTATTATGCATAAATTTAAGTATAAAAGTAAAATGTAAAACTCTTGACTCTTGCTTACAATTTATCTCTGTAGTTCAAACCCAAGAATTTAATACACTTCCACAACATCTAAAATTCTAGCAAATATAGAAATAAATGATTCCTTGCATTAAAGCTCAAATTTTCATTCCTGATGTTATGATCTACATTTTTAAAAACTGGAAGTAAAACTTTTCTCTTTATATTGCTCCATCCACCTCTTCTAACTCCTTTTGTGGAGGAGGTTGATATCTGAAGTTGGGAAGCACAAGACGGCCCACACATTAGAGTGCTAGCTTCCTAGAAGTGTCAAACATTCCAATCTTCACTTCAACAATATGCTATTGTAGCTCCAGTACTCTTGCCTGGAAAATCCTATGGACAGAGGAGCCTGGTCGGCTGCAGTCCATGGGGTCGCTAGGAGTCGGACACGGCTGAGCAACTTCACTTTCACTTTTCATTTTCCTGCATTGGAGAAGGCAATGGCAACCCACTCCAGTGTTCTTGCCTGGAGAATCCCAGGGACGGCGGAGCCTGGTGGGCTGCCGTCTCTGGGGTCGCACAGAGTCGGACACAACTGAAGTGAAGCAGCAGCAGCAGCAGCAGCAGCAGTAACCAATACGCCCTCTGATTTTCAAAAATGTATATAGAACATCATGCTATAAAAGTAACTAACCAGAATGTCTAAACTTGGAAAAGTTAGTAATGTATATAATCAGTGTCGCATATAATAATTAGACTGAACTGAACAATAAGTAGTACTAGCAGCATATGGTCTAAAGCACTCACCGATAGTGTATTAGCTCGGTTCAGTCACTCAGTCATGTCTGACTCTCTGCAACCCCATGAACTGCAGCACGCCAGGCTTCCCTGTCCATCACCAACTCCCGGAGCTTGCTCAAACTCATGTCCATCGAGTTGGTGTTAGGAGAGAGGAATTGCACTAGAACTTTGGGGGCTTGGGGAGTTTATGGTCCATAGGTTCCCCTACCCACTTTACCTCCCTCACAACACAACCACTCCCCTGGAGGTGTCCATCTCAGCAGTCTGCAACTTTGGGGGGCTGATTTATGGCAACCACTGAACACTTTTGGCTGCTCTGATACTGATCTTAATACCTGGGGATGAACAAACTCTTTTGCCATAATGTCTCCAAAACAGTGAAGTCACAAATGTTCGACATTCCAGGGAAAATGAAAATCAAGAACTACCTCAGAGACACTGACTCCTGCACTCCCTAGCAGGCTAAACAGGGGGGGCTGCCTGCCTCTGATACAATTGAAAAAAAAAGGGGGGGCGGGGATAATTCTTTCCTTAGAAACATGAAGATGGTGGTTTCTAATCCTCTGCCAAGACAAGATTAGCTAGTATTTATTTTGTTTAGGGCTTTTGTCTACATTTCTGAGACAGAAAGGCCTGCAAATTTTCTTTCCTCATACTGTCCTTTTCTGATTTTGGTGTCAAGATTGTGCTATACATCCACTGCTATTCTCTGGAAAAGTTTATGGTGGAATATTGTAAATATTTGTTCCTTGAATGTTAGGAAGAATTACCCATAATAGCATCAAAGCCTGGTGTTTTATTTGTGGGAAGATATTTAAAATTCATTTCATTTCTTCAGTGCTTGTAGAATTTGTTCAGGTTTTCTATTTCTTTCTGAGTCTTGATGAAAAGTGATTATTTCCCCCCATTTTTGTCTTAGTTTTCAAATTTAGTGATTAAGTTTTTCACCTCATCTTTCTGATCTTGTTAATTTCTCATCTGTGTCCCCTTTTTATTCTTACCAATTTGTTCTTGCTTTTCTCTTTTTCTTGTAATCCATCTTGCCAGATATTTGCTAATTATGTTAGTCTTGTAAAAGAAACAAATTCTGACTTTGGTGGTCCTATCTTTTAAAACTGTGTTTTCTTTCTAAATTGTGATTATTTGGGGGTTTATTCCTACTATATCATATTGTGCTTCCTTTTTTCTCTTATTTTCTAGACTTTTTTTTCCTTTCTTGCCTTGTTTTAAATTAAGTTTCTTTCTCATTCCATTTTTTTACTTCACTAATTTGGAAATTATGAACTCTGTCCCCTTTGAGTCTTAAATTTAAAATTTTACTATGCATACTTTAAAACATAAAGCCTAAAATTAATCAACATTATTTCCCTCCTTTCAAAAAATATAAGGAATTCAAGATACTTTAAGTCTTGTCATACTCTATCATACTTCAACTCAATTATATGTTATTGCCAAATATTTTAATTTATTTAATCACACTAATTAGACACTGTCATTACTGATACATGTATTGGGTATCAGTTAGCTGTAACCACAAGTTCTGGTTTTCTTTGATCACCATTCCTCCTTACATTCAGATCTCCCTTTAAGAAATCACGTGTAAGTATATCTTTTAGAATTTCCTTTGGTGAATCTCTCTTTAATTCTCTGAAAATATCTATTTTGCCCATATTTTGAAGGACTGGTTTGCTGAACATAAAGTTATAATTATTTAATTGTTTTATTTTCACATTATAATTTATGATATTATTCCACTACTCTCTGGCTCCCATTCTTGCCATTGAAAAGTCAACTTTTGTAGAGAAATCTGTCTTCTCATCAAGCTGTTTGTAAGATCTTTGTACTCTCACTATGATGGGCCTCAGATATAGATTTCCTTTTGTTTACTTGGGCTTCTGTGGGATTTCTTAAACTTAATAATTAATATCTTTCACTAACACAACATTGTTAATCAACTATAGTCCAATATGAAATAAAAATTTTTTTTTTTTTTTTTTTTTATAGATACATGTTTTTTTTTTTTTTTTT